>NC_091481.1:85839621-86139621 GCF_036971445.1 Narcine bancroftii
TCAGACATGTGTGCCCATAACAAGTACAAATTTGTACACTGTACTTATGTATGTGACGATAAACTCTCATACTCGAAATAACACATGGTATCAGATGTCAGTCCCACAGTAGAATGTTGCTGCAGTCATGTGTCACTTAACATCTGCGATACGTTCTGTGAAATAGGATGTGATGCAACATTCATTTGGAGCGTTACTTAAATAGGCCCCAGAGAATTATTGAGGCCCCTTTCCATCCAGCACACAGTCATTTTGACCCACTACCATCAGGAAGGAGGTACAGGAGCATCAAAAATCAGGACAGCCAGCCTGGGGAATAGACTCTTCCCACAGGCTGTGAGATTGATGAATGGTATCTGTGTAAATAATTCATAATATTTATAACTATTTATTTTAAATTATCTGTGTGTTGCACATGCGTGTGAGTGTGTGTGTGTCCACGTGCAAGTGTGCGCACCATGGTCCAGAGAAGCACCATTTTGTCAGGTTGCCTATGTACAGTCAGATGATAATAAACTTGAACTTGAACCTTTAAATGGCCAGTCTCTTATCCTGTAACTTGGTACTTTTTTCTCAAGACTCCCCCAGAAAGTGAAAACATCTCAGTGTCCATGCTGTCCAAAGCCCTTTTAGGATCTTGCACATTGAATGATCACTGGGAATGCAGATGCCACCTTCATTGGAAGGAACCCCAATTCCACCCAATTGACCTACAATCTCCAGTACGTTTTGAAGGGTGGGAGGAAACCTATGCAGACACAAGGAGAATGTACAAACTCCTTTCAGGCAGCATGGTTTTCCAACCCGGGTCGCAGGTGCTGTAACAGTGTTGCACTAACCGAGCCGCCCCAATCTATACCATCTCAAAAGATTTCACTCTTAAAAGCACACGAGAAATAATTACTTATGATGGAAACAGCAGACATCATTTTAAAAAACACTAATTTTTATTCTCCAGAGTAATAAACAGTTGTGACATTTTATATGTTAACCTCCAGTTACCTTTCCATTTTAAGCAACAATTTACAAAGTTCTATAGTCAGCCTGTTTTGGTATGGACCTCTTTAAATGAAGTCACTGATTCATATCTTGGTATTAAACCAAGAGCCCTGTCTCTCACAGACATACTATTATATGTGTGCAAGCTCTCCTCCAGCAAATCAACAAGATTCTGGGCAAATCCAGGCGGGGAGTACTAAATGGACAACTGTCAACTTATGTTGAATATTCCAGCCACACCACATCCTGTACCCTCTACAAGACTGAGGATAGCATGGCTAGTGAACTCCAGATAAGTTCATCAGAGATTTCCTGCCACAGGTTATCCAACATCTCTGGAGCCACATCCCCTTGAAAGGAAGTACAGTTCTGGGGGGACCGAGGTCGACAACGAGCGGTATTAATTAGTCTGCCGGAGAGAACATTTCAATTATTAATCCCAACCAACCAAGCGAGTGCCGGTGTAAATGACAATTCTGTATGTGAACGTCATCGCTAGCTCTGACATTTGTGTGTTAGGTTTAGGGGCAATGTGGAAATCCAGCTGGTCACCTCTAGTGTTTAGAACATTTTACTGTAGTGCGATAAGCAGAGAATGTTACACCACTGTAGGTTTCCCGAGCATTAGCTCCACCTGAACACTGTAACCTGTGTTGCCATAACATATATGCATGTTTTGCACCAAGGTCACTGGCTCACCGGGTGGTACTTGTACAATCAGGTAACAATGAGCTTTCCTCACATTTTCACAGCAGACCATTGCGTTGATGTGAGCCATCGCAGCCAAACCCTTCCACTTCATGGTCTATGATTTTACTCCTCACTTGGCTGACCAATTCCTTAATGATTCCCCCGGCATCCACCTACACCAGGGGCAAGCAGTGTATCTTGGGGACGTGGGAGGAGAGCAGAGCACCAGGGTGGAGGTGCAAACAGTACTGGAGGTCATCACCTGGCACATCACTGTGCAGTCTAAGTTTTCAAACATTCCATATCCTGTTTCTAACAAGGTTTAACACAGAGCCACATTTGGAGGGCGAGGCAGAGAGATCCCATTCTTAGCTTCGGGGTCCCAGAAAGGAGACAATAAGAGTTAAAAATCAGGGGTTCACAAGAAAACTCTTCAGCTGCTGAATGGATAATTTGGTTTTTTTTTGTAAGTGAAGTGACAGTAAACACACAGCAAGTCACATTCATACCACATTGCCTCCCCCTACAAATGATGTCTGCTGTTTCCATCATAAGTAATTATTTCTCGTGTGCTTTTAAGAGTGAAATCTTTTGAGATGGTATAGATTGGGGCGGCTCGGTTAGTGCAACACTGTTACAGCACCTGCGACCTGGGTTGGAAAACCATGCTGCCTGAAAGGAGTTTGTACATTCTCCTTGTGTCTGCATAGGTTTCCTCCCACCCTTCAAAACGTACTGGAGATTGTAGGTGACTGGTCCGACTTTAACATTTCTTTTAAAAAGGATCTGTCTACCTTCCCCATTAAAAGAAAAACACCAATTTCTTCAAGCATGCAAGAGTGCCTATTGGTCCTTCAACCAGAGACCTCAAAGTTTCCCCTGTCTCACCCACCAATGGTCTACATTAACCTTGGGATTTTCCCAATTGCCTCGCCTGAGCAAGAACGTCGAGTGCCTGAAAAGTCAAAACCCAGGTTCAGGTTCAAAGCAAATAAATGCGCTGCTGCCTTGACATCATCTTCCCCAAGGTCTCTCTCCAAGGTCCCAATGCTTTAGGGTATTTGCAGCTCTATTTTGGATTTTTCGAATTTTTTTGGCCATTTTTGCAGGCACCTTTATCCCTACAATTAGAGCAGGTTCAACTACGATAATCTGTAGCCGCACTCGTTTCGCTCACATTCTTTGCATTCTCTCTTCCTCCTCTTCAATTATTCACGCACCACCTTCCCTTTTATCTCATTCCTATTTTGCCCTTTACATTTAATTCCACAGCAAATTGTACCCCTCTCCTTCTAAAAAGGTGCATAGTTAGTTCTCGATTGGGACTAGGGTCTGAATCCCGCACTGCATGTAAGGAGTTTGTACATTCTCCCCGTGTCTGCGTGGGTTTTCCCTGGGGGCTCCAGTTTCCTCCCACTGTTCGAAACATACCAGGAGTGTGGGGCTAATTGGGTGTAAATTGGACGACACGGACTCATAGGCTGAAAGGGCCTGTCACTGTGCTGTATGTCTAAAAAAGCTGTCGAGATGCAGAATAACATTGTCAGTATTTAACCCCAAGATTGTCCTTTGTCCTTTGCGCAGTAGTTCCGTCTTTGCTGCATTAATGTGTGCTACACTCATTCAGGGATGGAAACGTGGAGAGATCTTCCAGAACAGAACTAGTGTCCACAGAGGTACATCCCCAGCCACACCTCCTCTCGTGACTGGTGCTCCATCAGGCAGGCTGCTTCCCGACAAGTACATAATTCCCTGAAAGTGGCGTCACAGGAGGACAGGATTGTAAAGAGATCTTTTAGCATATTGGCCTTCATAAATCAAAGTATTGAGTGTAGGAGTTGGGATGTTAAAATTGTATAAGACATTGGCGAGGCCAAATTTAGAGCATTGCGTGGAGTTTTAGTCAATTATTACAGGAAATAAATAAGAATGAGGGAAATTTGATAGAGGTATTTAAAATTATGAGGGGGACAGAGTAAATGTTGTCTCCGCTCCATCCTCAACATTCATTGGAGCGCTTTCATCCCTAACGTCGAAGTACTCGAGATGGCAGAGGTCGACAGCATTGAGTCCACGCTGCTGAAGATCCAGCTGCGCTGGGTGGGTCACGTCTCCAGAATGGAGGACCATCGCCTTCCAAGATCGTGTTATATGGCGAGCTCTCCACTGGCCACCGTGACAGAGGTGCACCAAAGAAAAGGTACAAGGACTGCCTAAAGAAATCTCTTGGTGCCTGCCACATTGACCACCGCCAGTGGGCTGATATCGCCTCAAACCGTGCATCTTGGCGCCTTACAGTTTGGCGGGCAGCAACCTCCTTTGAAGAAGACCGCAGAGCCCACCTCACTGACAAAAGACAAAGGAGGAAAAACCCAACACCCAACCCCAACCAACCAATTTTCCCCTGCAACCGCTGCAACCGTGTCTGCCTGTCCCGCATCGGACTTGTCAGCCACAAACGAGCCTGCAGCTGACGTGGACATTTACCCCCTCCATAAATCTTCGTCCGCGAAGCCAAGCCAAAGAAGAAGATGAGATACAAACCAGGGGACATGGGTTAAGGGAAAGGTTTAGTGGAGAACTTCTTCACACAGAGAGTGGTGGGAGTGTGGAACGAGCTGTCAGCTGAAATGGGCAAATGCTTGCTCAATTTTAACATTTAAAAATTTGTGAGAAGGACATGAAAGTTTTGGGCTGGGTGCAGGTCGGTGGGACTGGGCAGAATAGTTCGGTGTAATCTAGAAGGGCCTGTTTTCTGTGCTGTAATCTATGGGTGGGCAGATACTCCCTCAGTGAATTACTGGGGAAGGTGAAACCATCCCTGTGGTCAGCGGGAACTCTGCTCTCCAGCCCCATCTCCACCCCTCATCCTTGGTAATGTACCAACCTAACCAAACTGGTTCCAACCGTGGAGTTATATTTGACACCGACCAAGGATCCACTCCAATGTCCGCCAATTTCCACCTCTATCTTACTGCTCCTCTGTACCCACTCCTCAGCTCACCAGCTGCTCAAACCCTCATCCCTGCTTCTGTAACTGGGAGACCCCCGCATCCACCGCTCTTCAACTGTCACCCCCAGTGCTTGCTAACACACTGACATCCTGGTTAAACACGATCTCCCCCTTCTTCTCAAATCCAATTGTGGTCCTGGATCCAATTTCTTTTTAAAAAGAACTTTGTGCACATTATACAGATGAACACTATGCTCCTATTTAAAAAAAACCCAGAAAACTGACACACATGTTCACATGCACCCTCAGATGCACGGACAGCCACCCCACCCCTGACCACCTTTGCGGACCATACCATCGGTATATTATCGATTGTACTGTTACAACCATCTCACGGTTAGTCTCTTACTCCGAAAGCACTTATAATTCAGAGAAAAAACACATGAAGGGTTGCCACTTGTGGGAATTTTTTCCGGTGGACCCTCTTAATGTGCATTTGATTTTCTCCAGTTTAATAAAGAAACAGGTAACCTTAATCTACTGTGTGGCAGAAGGACCCCTGTCAGACTTCAGGTATAACAAGATTAGATGCTTGGGTGATAGGGCCGTAAATGCTTTTGCATCTCTCTGCAGGAATTTAGAGTGGTCGAAGATTCCAAATATTGCAGTCAACAGGCAATATTTAAATATTGTGGAAAGTGAGCTGAAGACTCCGCTCCAGAACCCTTGTGATCCGGATCCCATTTCTAATCCCCCCCCCCCCTGAGAAACTCAGCCACCCGTATTCTTCTGCTCCCCCCCCCCCCCCCCCGGATTATGCTTTAGGCCCCGGATCCTGATATCACCTGATGTGGTTTGGTATCCAACTTTGTTTGATAACGCTCTTCAAACCGCTTTGTGCATCACACGGTCTTAAATGACCAGCACTGAGATAGGAATTTGTGATTCCAATCTCCGAGTTGGGCCGGAACCATGACTTGAACAGGAATGAGATAGGGTCAGTAAAGTAACATCAAACATCCACTGGCAGGCAAGTCGACACAGGATCAGACTGCTGGTTTAGATAGTGATAAAACACAGATAAATCCTATATTTACTGATGCAATTCTTTCAAGCTACTTTCACCACGAAAAGAAATACCGAATGGATGGCTGGTGTCACAGTTTTCCTCAGGACAAAACAGCAGAGATCACTGGACCCAGATCTGATATTAGTGTGGATTAGGGTTCTGGAATGATAAGTCTGTTTCCTGCTCCTCATAAGTAAGTTCTTATGACACAAACGTCCTTAAACATTAACCCTGTCTCATCTTTTCCTCCACAGATCTTTTTTATTTTGTCAATAGTATGAAAGTTATTGCAAGGTGTTCTAAGAGATCAGACATACAAGTGTTTGGATAACCAGGGATTGATTAGGGAGTCAACATGGCTTTGTGTGTGGTAGGAGGTGCTTAACCAATCTGATGAGTTTTTCAAGCCAGTTACCGGAAACGTTGACGAAGGAAAGGCTGTGGATGTTGGCTACATGGCCTTTGACAAGGTCTCACATGGAGGTTAGTCAGGAAGGATCAGACGCTCGGTATTCATGATGAGGTAGTGAAGTGGATTTAACATTGGCTCCGCGGGAGAAGCCAAAGAGTGGTAGTGGAGGATTGCTTCTCAAACAGGCCTGCAACTCGTGGTGTGCCTCGGGGCTCCATGTTGTCTATATAAATGATCTGGATGATAATATGGTGAATTGGATCAGCAAGTTTGCAGACGACACTAAGATTGGAGGCGTCGTGGACAGTAAGGAAGGTTTTCAAACCTTGCAGAGGGATCTGGACCAGCTGGGAAAATGGGCTGATAAATGGCTGATGGAGTTTAATGCGGACAAGGGTGAGGTGTTGCATTTTGGAAGGACAAACCAAGAAAGGACACATACGGTAAATGGTCAGGCACTAAGGAGTGTGGTAGAACAGAGGGATCTGGGAATACAGAGACATAATTCCCTGAAAGTGGCGTCACAGGTGGATAGGGTTGTAAAGAGCTTTTGGCATCTTGGCCCTCATAAATCAAATTATTGAGTATAGGAGTTGGGATGTTCTGGTAAAGCTGTGCAAGACCAAATTTGGAGTATTTGGACACCTGACTACAGGAAAGATTGTAAGAGTGCAGATTTACTAAGATGTTGCCCGGACCAGGAACTGAGTTACAGGGAAAGGGTAAACAGGTTAGGACTTTATTCCCTGGAGTGAAGAAAAATGAGGGGAGATTTGAGAGATATTTAAAATTATGAGGGGATAGACAGAGAATAAATCTGAACTTTGAATGCAACATGCAAACATACTGGAGAAACTCAGCAGGTCACGCAGCAAAGGGTAACCCACATTTCAGGCCCAGGTCTGAGCTATAGGGAAAGGTTAAGGACGCAGGAGGATAAGGGGTATACAGGGCCAGATTAAAGCCAACAGATGCCCTAGGCCCTTCCATTGGCCCAACCAACACGACCTTAGTGCTGAATGTGAAATAAGAGGTTAAAAATTCAGTTTTCTTCCAGGCTGGGCACCACAACTGTATTAAATGTAACCTGTATTTTTCATTGATTGTGGGACCCCTTTTTGTGCGTCTCTAGTTCAGCTGAACCATGGTAAATCCGACACTGGAAAAAAAAACGCGGTTTCCCCCTTCCCCTGGTGCCCCGAGCTCTTGCTTATTTTGCTTCATGGTTAATCCCGGCCTCAGTAATAGGTTGGGTAAAATAATCGGAAACCAGAGGAGACGGGTTTAAGGTGGTGGGGTGGGGTTAGGGGAAAGAATTAACAGGAACCTGAGGGGTGCCCTTTTGTTTACACAGAGGGCGGAAGGTTTACGGAACGGGCTGCTGGAGGAGGTGGTTGAAGCAGGAACTATTGCAATTGCAAGGAAAAAAGGATACAGGGAGAAGATGGGTTGAGAGTGATATGGGCCAAATGTAGTCAGGTGGGACTAGTGTGAGTGGGACATTTTGGGAAGGATGGGCCGAAGGGCCTGTTTCCACACTGTGACTCTAAGGGATACAAAGGAGGGAATCAGATCATTCAACCCATTGAGTCCAGCTGACCACTCGGCTTCTGTTCCCACCGACTATTTATTCTAACCACATTCCCCCTACACCCCCTCCAGATTCCACACTCACCAACATGCTACAGGCAATTTATAGGAGCCATTTAACCTCCTGACCAGCACGTCCTTGGGATGTGGGAGGTAACAGGGAGAAGGTACAGATCCCACACAAGCAGCACCAAAGGTTGGGATTGAACACCGGTCTCTAGCACCTTGAGGGCCCTAGTCTCTAGCGCTGTGTTGGCAGCGGCTCTACCCATCACACCACCACAATTTTGACACCACTCATCATTTTTATATCATGAACAAACGTTTTTAAAATGCATTGCTGCCTGTAAACCATGTTGACACTGGGTCCTTTGCAAGGGATATCTGTCCTGCTCTTTACAAAGGAGAAAAGAATCTTCACTGAATCCACTGGACAATAAAGATTTTCCTTCCTGAACACTTGTGGGTGTATTTTATGGATTTTGGGCTACTTAATCATGAAAATCACCTTAAAAATGTTCCTATCAAGTACCATTTTTTAGATATTATGTGTTTTTGTGATTTCCTGTCATCTTTTAAGTCCACTTCAAGCAGGTAAAACCATGAAGTGCAGCACGTCGTTGAAAATTCATTTTCTACATTCACACTTGGACGCCTTCCCTGCTGATCAGTGACGAACATGATGAAAGGTTTCAGGACACTGTGACCATAGAAAAGCGGTATCAAGGCAACTGGAATCTGGCCGACTATTGTTGGACACTGACACAAGAGGCATCAGATGCTGAGTACAAATGGAAATCAGCTGCAAACCATCTATAGGTTAGTTGAACAAATGCAATGTGTTAGTGTCATTATGCGATTAAACGTGCTAAATTCAATCAAAGTTAATTTAATGTTTCTCCAACTTCCTACGTGATATGGCAAATATGAAATTATCTTTATGTTCAGCTTGAAGTGGTCTATCAAAATCCCCCATTTCTTTTCAGGAAGCCAAACCTTCTGAGAATAAAAGTGTTGCCCATTGTTACTTGGAGCTGATGTGGAAAGGAGCTTAGAAACACAAATACACACAACCGCCTAACTAATGCAGGACCCTGATGTGACAAACTTAAATATCGTGAACGTGGCTGGAATAGTCGACGAGACAGTTGCATTGTTGTAGATAACAATTCCTTCCAATTAAGAATTGCTCTGAATCTGACAGAAAGGAGGAGTTCAGGGACGAGTGAAAGTTTAGAAGGGGTCCTGGTCTGCAGTGGCCTCTTCTCTGCTGCCACCCTCTCCCCACATTCCCAGGGTGAGGGATCCTGTTCACCAAAGGATAGTCAAGATGTCCAAGCATTTCCCTCCCCCTCCATCCCTCCCCCACCCTCACGGCAGCACGAGGAACCCACCACTATTGTTCATCGACGCCGAGACACAATCTTCACAATGTCTCTCCGTGCCTCGGACATACTGGCAGTCTTCCCCCACCCCCTAACCCAGTGGCCACCATCTTCCTCTTCCCTCAAGCTGCCTGGGGCTGCTTTCTCCTCATTGTGGGGCATCTGAAAAGCAAGAAATAGGGAAAGAACGTCACAGAGGTCTGCAGTGGACCTTCAGCCCAACCCTGTCCCCACCAACCAAGTCGGCAACCCAAGTTAGACTTATAGCCCTTTAAACCTTCCCTCTCTGTGGCCTGAAGCGCCGTGTTTACAGATGGTAAGACAGTAGATGGCCTCATCAGCAACACTGTTGAGTTGGCTTACAGGGAGGTGGTTGGGAGGCTCGTAATATGGTGCGAGAACAATATCCTGAGACTTCTCACGGACAAAACAAAGATGATGATTATGGACTTCTGGAGGAACAAGGACAATCA
The DNA here is from genome assembly GCF_036971445.1 of Narcine bancroftii. Classification (NCBI taxonomy): domain Eukaryota; kingdom Metazoa; phylum Chordata; class Chondrichthyes; order Torpediniformes; family Narcinidae; genus Narcine; species Narcine bancroftii. Next base: position 85,849,193 of record NC_091481.1, read on the forward strand.
CTCTCAATCACACATCAATGGCTCTGTCACATGGTGAGAACAAAATTCCTTGGTGTGCAGAGAAGGGACGACCCATCCTGGACCCACAAGCACCTACACTTTCTCAGGAGGTCGAGGAGGACAAGGTTACCGGCCCCCATCTTGGCCACATTTTACAGGATCACCATTGAGAGTGTCCTGTTCGGCTGCATCTCTGTGTGGGACGGGAGCTGCAAAGCATCGGACTGGACGTCAATACAGAGGATCATCAAAATGGCTGAAAAGATCACTGGGGTCTCCCTTTCCTCTGTTGGTGACATTCACTGGGAGAGTTGGTTAAATAGGGCTCAGAGAATTATAGAGGACCCTTTCCACCCAGCACACAGGACCTTTGACCCACTCCCATCAGGAAGGAGGTACAGGAGCATCAACATCAGGACGGCCAGGCTGGGGAATAGCTTCTTCCCACAGGCTGTGAGAGTGATGAACGGTATCTGAGTAAATAATTAGAAATATTTATAACTGTTTATTTTAAATTATATCTGTATGTATTTATGTGATTTTTTTATGTGCCTTTGTCTCCTTTCACACAGACAAAATTAATTCTCACCTCTTCCCTTATCATATCCAATGAATGTCCTTAATTGGTCTCCCACCGGCCAGCACTGTCTCTATTCTGAGATTTGCTGTTTTTTCCTTATTCTTTGCTCATTCCTGGAGGACGGGCTCAGGCCTGAAAAGCTGTTCGTATACCTTTACCTTGTATGGACGCTGCGAGTCCGGCTGAGATCCTCCTGTGTTTTGACTACAGTCACGGTGTCTACAGGCTTTCGTGTTTCGTCCCTTTCAAAGCCGGCTTGGAAGACGCCCAGGAAGAGTATTCAGGCGTGGCGCTCCTGAAGATAAAGCACCCAACATGCTCGAGGGTCTCTGCAGCTCAGGCAGCATCCAGAGACGGCCAGAGACGGTCAATGCCTCGGCCTGAAATGCCAACTCCCTGTAGTCGGCCTTCCACGGTTACTGCCTGACCCACTGAGTTCCTCCGGCACTTTGTGTATTTCTCCAGTGCTCATGGATCTGAAGTCTCTCCTGTTTGTTTCTGCAGTTTTGTGATCCGTTCCGCTGGCAACATACAATCTCGCTGAGCGACTGCTTCCACGAGCACAATTTTCAGAGTCCAGTGTCTGTAATCGCTTGAGTTTGCCAATAACATTCCATAAGCCTTCCTCATTACTCACTGTTCCAGCAAAGCACACAAAGGCCGTTCTAAGAGCTCGGTCATCTCTCACTATTTAGACAATGCTTCTTTTTTTAATTGACAAAAGGGTCAAATCCAGATTTTCCTGCATTACAGTAAAACACAAGTCTGCAGACACTGGGGTGAAGCAAAAGCATGACATTGGAGAAACTCAGCAGGTCACACAGTGTCCTTGATAGAGTAAACATAACCAATGTTTTGGGCTTGAGCAAAATGTCGGCAGGCGCCCGAACATCGATTCGGACTTGAGGCCTTCATCAAGGTGTGAGCAAAATGTCGGCAGGCACCCAGACCATTAAGTGTAGAAGTCGGCCAAAAAGTCGGATGCCAGAAATCTGGACCAGGCAAGAATTCGGACTTCTCGAAAAATCTCGTTTAAACCTTTGTGTGTGTGCATAAGTGCCACAGATGCCCAAACTCGGACGTCTGATGACATTGTGTTCATAGCTTGATTAAGGGCTCAAGACCAAACCCTTGGTTCTGTTACTTTACCTTTACCACATTCACTGCTTGACCGGCTGAGTTTCTGCAGCTTCGTGTTTTTATTTTAATCCCATTTTCCTGTGTTCGGCCCATATCCCGTAAACCATTCCTATCCAAATGCATTTTAAAATGTTATAATTATATCCGTCCCTATTGTTTTCTCTGACAGCTCTTTCTAGACAACCACAACCCTCTGAGTCAAAACGTTGACCCTCAGGTTCTCTTTGACTCTTTCCCCTCTCACCTTAACCCTTTCCCCTCTGGCTCTGGACACCCCCCCCCCCCCCACAACTCTGGATAAAGGGCTGTGACCATCTGCCTTATAAATGCCTCTGAGCATTTTCCAATACAGGTTAGGGTCTGCAGGCTTTCACGTTTCATCCCTTTCGAAGCCGGCTTGGAAGATGTCCTTTATCTGGACATCTAAAATCCGGAAAACTCCAAAATCCGGCAAGCGGGGAGAGAGATGGCAGCACGAGTCGGGCAGGTGAGAGACCAGCAGCGCAAGTCAGGCGGGTGAGGGGAAGAGACCGGCAGCGCGAGTCGGGCGGGCGAGGAGGAAGGGGGAAGACGGCAGCACGACTGGAAGGGGATGGGGATGCATACGGCAGCACAATTTGGGTGGGCTTAAATCTGGCTTTCCGAAATCCATAAAAATCCGAAAATCAGAACACTCTGTCCCCCAAGGGTTCCGGATAAAGGATTATGTACCTGTACAAGGCCCACCCTTTCAGAGGTACTTGACGGTAGAGGATCAATAAGCAGAAAACCTCCAGGTGACAAGGAGGCCCATCTGAATCACTCTGTAGCACAGAGAGAGGGAGGTGACCTCTCTAGATGCCACGCATAGTGGAAGAGTTGGTGGGGGGGGGGGGGTGGGGGGGTAACCTGGTCTCAAGGAACGACCTGCACACTCACTGGTTGAGCTCAGCCACCTCCTCCTGCTTGGACCTCTTCCTCGGGCCTTTCCTCTTGCCACTTCTCCTGAAAGAAGACATTCTCCTGTCAAGTCAACGGGAGGGGAAACTCCCCACTTGATGGGCCTTCCCCGAATTGCGCGGGCGTGTGGGACGGGAGGCTGAAAATTCCTTTACCTGTCGCCTTTCAATCGTTTCCGCCGTGGTCTGAAACAAAGGAGAAGAGAGATTTCAGAGGAGTGGGTAAGGTGCCGTTTGGATGGGGTGGGGAGTCTGCAACCCACTAACCTACTGCCTGAGAGAGTGCTGGCACTAGAGAAAGCTGGAAGCACGTTGCTGCATCTTTGAAGGGTACTGACAGTTCACAAGGTTGTTGCCAGGATTAGAGAAGTTGTCCATTAGACATAGGAGCAGAAATAGGCCATTCAGCCCATCGAGTCTGCCTCTCCATTTATTAAGAGCTGATCCATTTTCCCACTCAGCCCCACTGCCCGGCCTCCTCCCCATAAACTTTGAGGCCCTGGCTAAGGAAGAACCCTTAAATACACTGTGAGGGGCCGGGCCTGTTCTCCTAAGTAGGAAGTGTATAAAATTGTGAGGAGCATTGATGGGGTGAAGAGAGAGTCTGATTCCTGGAGTAGGAGAATCTAAGAGATTGGGTGGACAGCCAGCAGCTTTTTCCCCGGAGTGAACACCAGAGGACATCCACTTAGGTCACGGGAAGAACGTACAAACTCCTTATAGACAGCTTGGGGTTCAAACCCCAGTCCCAACTGCTGTGCTGTAACAGCACAGCACTAACCGTTTTACACTATGGTTCTGTGGTTAAATGGGACTAACGTTGTGGGGCACAGTCAGACAACCTGGGCCTGTTCCCCTTCTGTAGGCCTTGATGACAAATCCCCAAACAAGGTCACACCACCAACACCCCAAGCCACTTCGACCCCACACTTACCGGCATTCACAGCTGCTGTGTTCAGTGAAAATCATCTCCTCCTGCTTTGTCACCTGCTGCAAGGGCTTTAACTTAATGACCTGGAAAAGATTGGATTGATGAAGATTGTTTAAAATAATGGGAGTCACTGAAGCCACTCATTCAGCACCAGCTTCCAAATTCAAGGCCAAGGTTAGTGTCACGTCACTCTGCCTATTGAGATGATAGGTAGATCGTTCCATCTATTTAAATCATCTTAATTTTATTAAAGAATGGAACATAATTTAACATACAGATTGTCTAAATTTCTATCAATTCTAATACCTAATTATTTAATCGGGTGATATGTCCACTTAAATTGAACTACACGTTTACAACTGTCATAATCTCCTTCTACTAGTGGCATATCTTCACTTTTATCCCAATTAATTTTATAACCAGATATTTCCCCATGATCTTGTAACTTTTTATATAAAGAAATTAAAGAATTTTTGGGATGTTATATAAATTAATATATCATCTGCAAACAAATTAATTTTATACTCCACCTCATTAACTTTAATTCCTTTAACACTACAATCTTGCCTTATTGATTGTACCAATCAATAAAACTAAAACAAACCATGCAGGAGATAAAGGACAACCTTATCCAGCCGATCAAGTTAATGAAAAAGAAGAAGAAAGTTGTCTATTAGTAACCACTCTCGCCAAAGGGTTTCCATATAAAGCTTTAATCCAATTCAGAAATATTGACCCAAATTGAAATTTTAAAAAATTTTAAATAAATAATTCCATTCTAATCTGTCAAAAGCCTTTTCAGCATCTAATGATAAAACTATATAACAAGGGTAATGAAGATCATTGGAGTGAGCTTTGTTCAGGAGCCTGATGGATGTGGGAAAGAAACTGTCTTTGAACCTTTGTTCAAACACTCTTGAACCTTAAATCACTCAATGACAAGCCTAAAGACAGGGACATGTCCCCACTGAGACCTCCACTCCCACAGGGGCCTGAGGAAATTCTGCATGCCCTTGGCATCCCCCCATCAACCTCTGCCCTATCAAGGGTATCCAGTCAGGATTCACCAACGCCCGCTATGGGAAGCTGCTCCCGCCAAGGTTGCCAGATGCTGCAGAGAATTCTGAATGCAGCACAATCTCCCTTCTCATGCCCCAGAAAAGCAGCCAGCAAACTAAAGGGCTCATCCCATCCTGGTCCCTCTCCTTCCTCTCTCCACTGCCACATCCGACATTTTCTTTCCTGCAGATATCTGGCTCCGGAACAAACCTTCTAGGGGCAAAATAACATTGCTCTTACTCTATTAAACTCCAGTCACAACAGGCGCACCGCAAGGATGCGTGCTCAGCCCACTGCTTAACTCACCGTACACCCATCATTGTGAGGCCAGGCACAATTCTATTTTGCCGTTGACACCACGGCTGTGAGCAGAATCACAGACGGAAAGTGTACAGGAGGGCGAGAGATCAGCTCACTGCAGTATCTGCACAGGTTTCAGCCCCGTGGCCCGAGTACTTCGGCTGCACATTGTCCCTCACCTGTATGGTGACGTTGTACATTTCCTGGGCTGTGCAATGCAGCTTCTCATCTCCGCAGCAGCCGGCGCAGCGCAGCAGAGGGACGCAGGAGGGCTTGAAGATGTACTCAGACTCGCTTGGGTACTCTCGGGCCACGTCCACCAGCATCTCGATGGTCCGACAGTAACTCCGGTTCCAAACTTCCTCGAACGGGACCACTGGGAAACACAAACACCTGCCAGTCACTCAGCCGGCATCCAGGAGTGGGTCATAATGGGCTGGCTCAGCCATTCCCACACCCTCGAGCGTCATAGGTCGCTGCACCACGGCTTGAGGGCTCGTGGCCTTTGGTGTCTGGTATCTGGTCCTTTCATTTGACTCCCAATTTGACCCAATGTTCTTACATACAACAGGGAAACTGACCCTTCGGCCTCTCCATTCGCACTCGCCCCGTAACAATCCCGTTTTGTTCACCCCATCAACTCCCCCCCCACCCCCCGCAAAAGTTCTACAACTCACAAGGGACAGTATTCAGCAGGCAACCAACCTACCTGCATGACTTTGGGAACTGGGGCAGCCAGCAGAGGTGAGGGTGGGGGGGAAATCCCACGAGGATGCAGGGAGATTGGTCGGGAGTAGTGGTTAGTGCAAATGCATTACAGTACCAGCGATCGGGACCAGGATCCGAATCCTGCGCTGTCTGTAAGGAGTTTGCATCTTCTCCTTGTGGGTTTTCCCCGGGGGGGGGTTCCAGTTTCTTCCCACTGTTCAAAAAGTACCGGGATTTCATTTCAGCACACGAACCTGTGCCGCCCAATTAACCTACAACTCATGGTAGGTTTTGAACGGTGGGAGGAAACCAGAGCCTGTGGGGAAAACCCACGCAGACATGGGGAGATTGAACAAACTCCTTATAGACAGCGTGGGATTCAAACCCCGGTCCCAATTACTGGTGCTGTAACAGCGATGCATTAACCTCTATGATAACTGTGCCGGTAATTGGGTGGCAGAGGCTCGTGGCCCAAAAAGGCCTGTTACTGCACTGTGTGTCTAAGTTTAAAAATTTGAAATTTAAAAATGTCAGGATCTCTGAGGCTAGGAAGCAGTAACTCTACCCACAGCACCTCTGAGGCTTGAAATAATTTAGTGTTCAGAGTTCATGTCCACTTCCCTAAAGAGGTTTATAATATTGGTTAGGATTAAAACAAAACCGTTAAACCTCTGTCTCACATCCATCATCTGGGTTGTAATAACGAATGATTTCCTGGCTGGTTTCCCAGCTCTAGTTTAGACAATGTTTACAAACATATTAAGAGCTGCATCCATGTTCTGGCTCCTGGCAGACCAGCATCTCCAATCCAAGTGTCCCTAACCAAGTCACTTTCACTCCAAAATGACAACGAGCCATCTCATGTTCACCCAAGAGATCTGTTCTCCTGAACCATGAACATCTCCGTTTTAAACCAACCATCTGTTGGGTTTTCGTACCAAAGATAGGAGAGGATTAAAAACTAGAGGACATGGGTTAAGAGTGAAAAGGGGAAAAGCATAATAGGAGAATTAAGGGACATGGGGGGAGGGGGGGGGAAAGGCAGATGGGTGGAGATGAGCCAATCATCAGATCAGCCAATGAATGGTGTAGCAGGTTCGATGGGCTGAATGGCTGACTCCTGCTCCTGTTTCTGATGTTCTTAAAGGTTAATGGGAACTTTAGGGGGAACTTCACACAGAGAGAGTGAGAGTGGAGCGAGCTGCCTTCTGACGAGGTAAATGTGGGCTCAGTTTTAACATTTAAGAAGAATTTGGTTATGTACATGGATGGGAGGAGTATGGAGGGCTATGGACTGGTAGAATAATAGTTCAGCAAACACTAGAAGGGCTGAATGGCATGTTTCTGTGCTGTAGTGCTCTGTGGTTCTATTTAGAGCAGAGAGGGAGAGAAGAGGCTGAAAGAGGAAATGAGGGGAGGGAGGGGGGTGAAGGTGATGGAGTGGGGAGGAGGGAAAAGGTGGAGGTGGGGAGGGAGGCGAGAGAATGTGAGATGTAGGAGATGAGAGGGGAGAGGGTGAAGAGGGGTAGGAAGTGAGCATGGTATGAGATGAGCAGGTAGGTGGTGGGAGGGAGAGGGGTAAGGGGGAGAGAATGGGGAAGGGAGTGGGGTGAGAGGGAGAGATGGGGTGAGAGGGAGAGATGGGGTGAGAGGGAGAGATGGGGTGAGAGGGAGAGATGGGGTGAGAGGGAGAGATGGGGTGAGAGGGAGAGATGGGGTGAGAGGGAGAGATGGGGTGAGAGGGAGAGATGGGGTGAGAGGGAGAGATGGGGTGAGAGGGAGAGATGGGGTGAGAGGGAGAGATGGGGTGAGAGGGAGAGATGGGGTGAGAGGGAGAGATGGGGTGAGAGGGAGAGATGGGGTGAGAGGGAGAGATGGGGTGAGGGGGAGAAGGAAGGGGAAAGGGAGTGAGAGGGTAAGGGGAAAGAGAAGGGGTGAGGGGGAGAGAGTGGGAGATGGGGAGGGTGTATCTGTATGTTTGGAACAGAGAGACGCTGCTTCTGGACACACAATGGTAAATATTCGACCCACGGCACGTCTCTCTGCCCTGAAGTGTACCGCCTGTTGAGTGTGAATGGAAGGCTAGGTACTCACCTCCAGGGGCCTGGCTGGATATCTGGAAGAAAGAAGAAAATAAAATTAAGAGCTTTTTATTCAACGAAGAGAAGCACCTTCCCCTAGCTTGGTCTCTCAGTTCTCAGCCACAGCCAAATGCATCTTGGGTAAAAACCAGCAAACGTGGCCAGTGAGGATGCTCCCCTTCAACATCGTGGTAACAGGAGAGGAAGTTCCTCACCAGTCACCGGGCTCTTCTCCCACCAGCGTCACCCACTGGGTTCTACCTCAGGAGTTCAAGGCTTCACCCTCTCCCTGTAGCTGATCATTTGGATCTCCAGCCAGATGGAATGGTGGCAGCGTCGATCTGAGCACGGTGAGGGTATGGATTGGCACCAATCGGGGGTCGCACCTCGTGCCGAGTCTGTCCAGTGTACTATGTCAGCAGGGGAGGGGAGGGGGGGTCTATCTATCCGGGCGTTCACACTGAGATTGACTCAGGGAAGGTGGTGGTAGCGGTGAGTTGGAGGAGATGGGGAGAGGGAACTAGACCAGACTAGGACAACCCCAGGATCGAAGCGACAGGGAGAGAGTGGACCGGAATGGACCAGAACTGCTCCAGGACCAGAACAACTCCAGGACCAGAGTGACATGGAGAGAGAAGACCAAACTGGATCGGGACAATTCCAGGACTGGAGCGACAGGGGGAGAGGGGAGGAGTATGGAGGGCTATGGACTGGTAGAGTAATAGTTCAGCAAACACTAGAAGGGTCCGAACGGCATGTTTCTGTGCTGTAGTGCTCTGTGGTTCTATTTAGAGCAGAGAAGGAGAGAAGAGGCTGAAAGAGAGATGGAGTAAGAGGAAATGAGGGGAGGGAGGGGGTTGAAGGTAATGGAGTGGGGAGGAGGGAAAAGGTGGAGGAGGGGAGAGAGTGGGGAGGGAGAGGGGAGAACGAGATGTAGGAGATGGGAGGGGAGAGGGTGGAGGGGTAGGAAATGAGCAGGGTAGGGGGAGAGGGGACTGGACCAGATTGGGATAGTTCTGGGACTGGAGCGACAGGGGGAGAGGGGACTGGACCAGATCGGGTTAGATCTGGGACCGGAGCGACAGGGGGAGAGGGGACTGGACCAGATCGGGTTAGTTCTGGGACCGGAGCGACAAGGGGAGAGGGGACTGGACCAGATCGGGCTAGTTCTGGGACTGGAGCGACAGGGGGAGAGGGGACTGGACCGGATCGGGCTAGTTCTGGGACTGGAGCGACAGGGGGAGAGGGGACTGGACCGGATCGGGCTAGTTCTGGGACCGGAGCGACAGGGGGAGAGGGGACTGGACCAGATCGGGTTAGTTCTGGGACCGGAGCGACAGGGGAAGAGGGGACTGGACCAGATCGGGTTAGTTCTGGGACCGGAGCGACAAGGGGAGAGGGGACTGGACCAGATCGGGTTAGTTCTGGGACTGGAGCGACAGGGGGAGAGGGGACTGGACCGGATCGGGCTAGTTCTGGGACTGGAGCGACAGGGGGAGAGGGGACTGGACCGGATCGGGCTAGTTCTGGGACCGGAGCGACAGGGGGAGAGGGGACTGGACCAGATCGGGTTAGTTCTGGGACCGGAGCGACAGGGGGAGAGGGGACTGGACCAGATCGGGCTAGTTCTAGGACTGGAGCGACAGGGGGAGAGGGGACTGGACCAGATCGGGCTAGTTCTGGGACTGGAGCGACAGGGGGAGAGGGGACTGGACCGGATCGGGCTAGTTCTGGGACCGGAGCGACAGGGGGAGAGGGGACTGGACCAGATCGGGTTAGTTCTGGGACCGGAGCGACAAGGGGAGAGGGGACAGGACCAGATCGGGCTAGTTCTGGGACTGGAGCGACAGGGGGAGAGGGGACTGGACCAGATCGGGCTAGTTCTGGGACTGGAGCGACAGGGGGAGAGGGGACAGGACCGGATCGGGCTAGTTCTGGGACCGGAGCGACAAGGGGTGAGGGGACTGGACCAGATCGGGTTAGTTCTGGGACCGGAGCGACAAGGGGAGAGGGGACAGGACCAGATCGGGCTAGTTCTGGGACTGGAGCGACAGGGGGAGAGGGGACTGGACCAGATCGGGCTAGTTCTGGGACTGGAGCGACAGGGGGAGAGGGGACTGGACCGGATCGGGCTAGTTCTGGGACCGGAACGACAGGGGGAGAGGGGACTGGACCAGATCGGGTTAGTTCTGGGACCGGAGCGACAAGGGGAGAGGGGACTGGACCAGATTGGGCTAGTTCTGAGACTGGAGCGACAGGGGGAGAGGGGACTGTTCTGGGAATGAGACCCAAGTGACGGTCATGTTGGATTCCATGTAGATTTACATTTTAAATTTAATTTGCTTTTTAGGTTTGTAAATGCAAACGTTCAAGTTAAACGCCACCAATGTCACGATTAATCACGTTACTTTTTTTTAGAGACACAGCATTGCAACAGGTCCCTCCTGCCCTTGAGCCCGCACCACTTGACCTATGAACCCTGTATGTGTGTGGAATGGTGGAGGAGGGAGCACACAGAACTAAACCCAATGCTCCATCTAGTGTAACAGAGGGCAGTTCAGAGTGAATGCAGTTCTGGACCAAAGACTTTGGAGCTCCTTCCAGAAATTACACGAGTAAACCAGCTGGGTTCTCGTGTGATTTCAGTAGTTTAACGACTTCTGGCACCAGCGTACAGTTCCAGCTGTGATACATTAACAACATTAATTCTCCAGCAGTTGTAGTTGGGACTTACAAATGTTCTTCCAAATCATTAAGCCAAGCCCCTGGTTATTAGTCGACTAATGTGTTCATCACAGTTTGCTGATTAAAGAGCTGTCAAAGAACTAAAGGCAGTACACAAGTGATGGGGAGATTCAGCAGGCCACACAGTATGTGTAAGAAGTACCTGTCGTGGACACACAGCATCTCCTCACTTGTCGGGAAGGCGCACCAGCGGCTGCACTTCCTGAGAAGACTGAAGCGGCCAAAGCTACCTGCCACCATCAGTGTCAACCTTCTACAGGAGCTCTGTCGAGAGCGTCCTGGCCGACTGCATCTCAGTGTGAGCACGGACACTACAAAGAAATGGATCGGAGGTCAATCCACCAGACCATCAGAGCGGCAGAGAGGATCACTGGAATCTCCCTACCCCACCCCCCTCCCCTCCAATCTACGTGATCTACTGGGATCGTTGCTGAAGAGGGCACGCAAAAATCATTGCGGACCCCTTCCACCCCGCACACAGCATCTTTCAACTGCTCCGGTCGGGGAAGAGATCCAGGAGGATGAGAGCCAGCACTACCTGGCTGAGGATCAGCTTCTTCCCACAGGCAGTGAGAACGCTGAACGACTGCTAAAACAACTCACCGTGATTTTACTATTTATTAAGAATATTTATGCTAATATGTGTACATATAATGAGGACATGGGTTAAGGGTGAAAAGGGAAAAGTTTAGGGGGAACCGGAGGAGGAAATTCCTTACACACTGAATGGTGGGGGTGTGGAACGAGCTGCCAGCTGAAGTGGTGAATGCGGGCTCAATTTTAACATGTAAGAGGAATTTGGACAGGTACATGGATGGGGGGGCTATGGTCTGGGTACAGGTCAGTGGGACTGGGCAGAATAACAGTTGGGCATAGACTAGAAGGGCTGAAGGGCCTGTTTCTGTGCTGTTATGCTCTATGGTTTGTATGTGTTATGTCTGTACACGTGTTCTGGAGAATGCTGTTTTTTGGGTTTCACTGGTACAACTTGAACTTGACTAGACCCCCAGTCGCTGCAGATTTTCTTGTTTAACATCAAAGAATTAAAACCTGCTTTTGCTCAAATCCACATCTTGGATCACTCAACTTAACTAAATGTTTTTTGGCACAATACATCGAGGTTAGGAGTGCCTGGGAACCACAATGGATTTTTATTTTAATTGTGAAGAGTTTCTATCCAATGGAATCTGCTGGAATTTCCCACACAAGCTGATTGTTCACTGGGCAAAGCTTTCCTAGTTGTTTATTCCCCTTGCCCTTCTCTCATGTTTAAAAGACCTGAGTTATGGGGAACTCAACTGAAATAGACAAGATCCTGAATTTAAATTTAGTTTTAAAATTTAGATGTACTGCACTGTAACAGGCCCTTCTGGCCCCCAAGTGCGTGCCACCCAATGAACCTAAAACCCCTGGTATGTTTTGAAGGGTGGGAGGAAACCGGAGCCCCCGAGGAAAACCCACGCAGACATGGTGAGAACACACCAACGCCTTACAGACAGTGCAGGATTCGAAGCCAGGTTGCTGGCCCAGTAACAGCGTGGCACTGGCCGCTACGCTAGCCCTTTATCTCACAAAGGAAGCCATTCAGCCCATCGAGTCATGCCAGCTCGCAGAGAAACCCCACCTCCCCATTTATTTCCATGTCACCTACGCCCATACACCACACAAGAGGAAAAATATGATTGGGTTGGAGAAGGTGCAGAGGAGACTCACCAGGATGTGGCCCGGTAAGGTGGGTGGGGGGAGGGTTTCAGTTCGATGGAGAGATGGGGTTTTTTTCTTCAAGAGCAGCAGAGGTTTCACAGCCTCTCAGCGGCTCTGAAAGAACCCCCTTTTACATTGTTTTCTCTCATACCGTAAGGGACGACACTAATGGCGACTTACGGCAGGTAAAAGTTATATTGTGTATGTTACATGTTTAATGTATTATTACGTGAAAGGAACTTACTCAACAAACCCACCCCTACCTCCTACCAATAACCCTCCATTTTCCTCGCATCCGTGTGCCTGTCAAAGAGTCTTTTGAATTCATTCAGGGAAAATTTCACTGGACAGGAGAATCAAAATAAAATGGAAATTAACTATAATTTTAACCTCATAGTTCTAGCGTACGGGCTCCAAATTTGCAGGAATAAAAAATATTTACCCCTCAAATTGTAAGTATTTTTTTTCTAATGGAATACAACTTTGAATCTCAGCACGCCATCCCTCTAATGTTACAGGTTTCCATGTTACAGTGATACATTTCCTTGCTTTTACTAAAGCTAATTTAAATTTTAATTTAGAATCCGACAACGATGATTTAGGAGGAACACTTTCAAGATTTCCTAACAATAATTCAGGATTTAACAGAAACAAATCACTCCAGTGTTTCGTTGCAAAGATTTTCTAACAGAGAGCAGCCGATGATTTTTCTGACACAAGTCTCAGAGATTAGACATCAAGGGTTCCACTGGGATCCGACAGTGACTCAGGATAATCCCAGGACAGCATGTAGATTCATCGTCTCAATCTCCTTCCTGTGTCTGTGTTCCATAAACAGCCCCTAGATACGGCAGCGACTCAACATCTTTCTAAAAGTTCCTCGCGTCCACCTCTGGTGGGGAGAAGACGAGGGGAGCACAGAGTCTCGCCATGCTCGGAGATAACATGGGGTTAAAGATTGCTCTTTTCTAGATTCCCAATGGGACATGGGATCAGTTAAATTCTGTGGCTGGGTTTGATTGTTTCTGTGGATTTTTTGAAAAATTTGCAACATTTGCAAAAAAAAAAACCTCCAATACAAAGGACAAAATGTTCTTGGCAGCAAAACAAAGCAAGTTCTCTCCTGATGCCAGATCTTTGCTGTGGTTTTGGTGACGCCTGTGTCTAAGGGGGGAAAAGGAGGGGGGAGATAGGGATGGAAATCCTGTTGAGGGCTTTGGAGGGGGTGGGGAGATTCTATGGGGTGGAGGTGAGGTGAGAGCAAGGGGAGGGGAGGGTGAGCCAAGTGAGTGGATGTCACAATCACACAAGATCTAGCAGCAAAAGTAGGCCCATCGAGTCTGTTCCGCCATTCTAATCATGAACTGATCCATCCTCCCACTCAGCCCCACTCCCTAGCCTTCTCCCCGTAACCTTTGATACCCTGACTAATCAAATACCTGTCAATCTCTGCCTTAAATACATCCAACGACCTCAACAGGTTCCACAGACTCACGACCCTCTGGCTAATGAAATATTTACACATTTCTGTTTTAAATCAACGCCCTTTTACCCTGAAGTTGTGCCCCCTTGTTCTAGACTCCCCGACCATGGGAAACATCCTGGCCACATCTACTCTGTCCAGGTCTTTCAGGATTCGAAATGCCTCGATGAGGTTCCCCCTCGTCCTTCTGTATCCCAACGGAACAGAAGGATGGGCAAGTAAGTTTGTGGATGGCATGAAGGTCGGAGGAGTTGTCATAGATTACAGGAGGATATAGACAGGATGCAGAGTTGGGCAGAAAAGTGGTAGTGTGAGTTGATGCATTTTGCAAAGTCAAACCAGACGGCTGAGTATAGGGTTAATGGTCAGATACTTAAGAGTGTGAATGAACCTTGGGGTCCAAATCCATACATTCCTCAAGGTCACTGCACAGGTTGAGAGGATAGTTAAGAAGGCCTATGGGATGCTGGGCTTCATTAATAGAGGGATTGAGTTCAGGAGTTGAAAGGTCATGTTGCACCTACAAATCTCTGGTGAGACCACACTTGGATTATTGTGTTCAGTTCTGGACCTCATTACAGGAAGGATGTGGAAGCTATGGAGAGGGGCCAGGGGAGATTGACCAGGACGATTCCTGGATTGGAAAATAAGTCCTACAGGCAAGGCTAGCAGAGCCGGAACTTTTCTCTCTGGAGCGAAGATGACGAGAGGAGACTTGATCGAGGTCGACAAGATTCTGAGAGGTGCAGACAGAGTGGACAGCCAGCGCCTGTTTCCCAGGGCAGGATCAGTAAACACCAGAGGACATCTGTACAAAAGGAAGGGAGACAAGTTTGCAGGAGATGTCAGGGGTAAGGTTTTTTTTGTTTTTTTTTATATACACAGAGAGTTGTGGGTGCCTCGAATGCCTTGCCAGGGGTGGTGCTGGAGGCTGGAACAACTGGGGAATTTAAGAGACTCTTAGACACAAGGATGGAGGGTTACGGGGTAGGGAGGGTTTAGATTATTTTTGGTAGGAATATATGGGCCAGCTCAACATGGAGGGCCGAAGGGCCTGTACTGTCGTGTTATATAACAGTCCCATCTGGCCAGGGACAGCAGGTCAGGCAGCTCTCTCTCTGTGCTGCCAATCACAGGGAGTTTCACTTGTTCTGCAGGCTACTTTTGACAGATTGCTGCCTTCGGTTGGACTGATGTTAACACAATTTCCACAGTTGTTGCTGCAGTTCAATAAAACCACCTGGGGTGGGCAGATAGACCAACCTCCCCTTCCAGACCTGGCAACTCCCAGGAGACAAGAGCAGGAGTTGGGGAAGCTGGAATTCCGCAGAGGTTTAAACAAAGGAACTATAATTCTGAGCCGCTCTCTCAAGATTCACCACGGTCGGCCTAGTGGTCAGCGCTCAACTGTTACAGCGCCAACGATCGGGAACGGGGTTCGAATCCCGCGCTGTCTGCATGGAGTTTGTACTCCTCACCTTTTTGTTCAGATGCCTGTCGACATTTTCCCACACCTTGATGAAGGGCTCAGGCCTGAAACATTGGTTATGAACCTTCATCTTTGCTATGTAAAGGACCTGCTCAGTTTCTCCAGCGTCGTGAAGCACGGTGTCTGCAGACTGTCATATGTTCTCCCCGTGTCTGCATGGGTTTTCTCTGGGCGCTCACGTTTCCTCCCACCATTCAAAGAAAATACAGTAGTGTAATCAAGTGTAATTGGGTGGCATGGGCTCATGTGCCGAAAGGACCTGTTATCGAGCTGTGTGTCTAAATATTTTTTTTAAATTAAGAACATTTGGGGTTAAACACACAGGTAGCACACAGCAGCTCAGTGGTGCCTCACAGCCCCAGAGTCCTGGGTTTTACCCTAAGCTCCGGCGCTCTCCGCGTGCAGAGTTTGCACGATCTCTGTCCCCTTCCTGGGGTGCGTGGTTCCCTCCCAGATCCGGGACATTATGGCAGGTTAACAGGTTAAGTGATCCCTTAGTGGAGAGGAGAGGCAAAAGTGGGTGAATGAGAGAATAAGTTGCAGGGTTGGGGGCAATAAAAGGAAGGGGAATGGGATTACTGCGTTAGGAGCCAGCATGGGACTGATGGGCTGAATGGCCTTCCATGTCATTTACAAGACAGCCAGTATCCAAGAGGGTGACAATAACAGGCCTCAAAGGCCTATGGCCCCAACCTCTACCATTATGAAGTGTTTCGAGCATGTGGTGATGGAACGCATCAAAGCTCACCTCCCAGAAATGCTAGACCATTTCCATTTGTCTACAGAAGAAACTGTTCCACAGGTGACGCTGTAGCCCTGTCACTCCACTCCCCCCTGACCCTCCTGGAGAACGATGCCCCATACGCCAGGTTGCTGTTCATTGACTTCATCTCAGTGTTCCCCAGAAATGGATGGAGAAGCTGCTTCCGCTGGGGCTCAACACCCTTCACTGTAACTGGACTTCCTGATGGAAAGACCACAGTCTGTCCAGGTCAGTAGCAGAACATCGAGCACTGGCCAACCTCAGGGCTGTGTGCTCTGTTCACACTGTTGACCTGTACAACAAACCTGACTTGAAGTATAACTGTTTAACATGATTCCCTTTCGAGCTCAGAAACTTGAGTCTGAAATAAAACAGACTGCACAGCACAGACTCTTCAGCCCACAATCACACACCCCTAACTCAAGGGCGACATTCCTTGTCCAACATCTACACAGGACCGTCAAGGAACCATCTCTCAACCAGACCAAACATCCAACCAGATCACACTACATCTCCCACAGCACTCTTTCAACTAACCCCAGTTGCTTCCTTTAGCTCCGCAACTAAAATCGGATGGTCTGTGCCGCTGGGTTGCGACAATCTCGATGTTACAACAGGGCAGTGGGGTGACGGACCCAGGCATCCAGAGGCCTTTACTAATACAGGTGGCCCATGTTACGGGGTGATGTATTCCTGGAAAGTGGCCCATATCATAATATGTCCTGTGTCGACAAAAAATGGCATTTAAATTTAGAGGCACAGCACGGGAACAGGCCCTTCCAGCCCATGAGCCCGTGCCCTCCAAATACACCAATTAATCTGCAAAACCCATACAATTATGGAAGGTGGGAAGAAACCAGAGCCCCCGGGTAAACCCCACGCAGACACAGGGAAAACTCCTTACGGACAGCACGGGATTCGAGCCCAGGTCGCCGGTGCTGTAAAAGGGAGGCGTTGTAACAGCGTGGCACTAACCGTGCTGCCCATACACTCTCCTTTTGGCCTCTCCTTCTTACTGCCTTTTTACTCTAAGTTGACCTGAAACGTTGACTGACCATCGGACGCTGCCTGACCTGCTGAGTTCAGCCTGCGGGCAGCCTGTCGAACCGAACTAGCAGAAGGATCTTCCTTCCTATGGTGGAGGACCCTGCCGAGGTTTCCCTTCCCAGTGTGCCTTCCAACAGTCCTCCAGCGCAGCATTGCCAGTCAAGGAGCTGGGTGGGAGGAGACCATTTGTCCCCTCCAGTCTGAGGGCTACCACCTGGTCCCCTTCTCATTTCCCCCAAAGCTTTCTGGGGATTGATCCCATGCAGGAGCTATGGTTTCCTCTCTTCTTTGGTATGGTGGTCCAATGCGAGTTCCGTCCTGTGGTCCTTCAAGTGGCCCATCTGGTGTCCAGTGTCCGACGTTCAACAGGAATTAGACTGGAGGTCCAAGACCAGGAAAGAGGGGAAGAGAACGAATCATTGGTGCAAGAAAACCACGCTGGCAAAACCCACCAAAGTATGGCTTAAATTGTCTGGTATGGTATCTGCAAGGCATCAGACCAGAGGGTAATAAAGAGGATCATCAAAATGGCCGAGAATGGTCAATGGGGTCTTCTTTTCTTCTTTTGGCCACATGTCCAGCCGAGATAAGGGAGATGATTGTGGACATCAGGACGATGAATGTTGACCTCTCTCTACTACACATCAATGGCTCTGTCTTGGAGAGCACAAAGTCCACTGATGTGCACATGAAAGACGACCAGTCCTGGACCCACAACATCTCCTCATTCATCAGCAGTGCCTACACTTCCTCAGGAGTTCGAGGAGGGCAAGGCTACCGGCCCCCATCTAACATTTTACAGGAACACCACTGGGAGGGTCCTGTCAGGCTGCATCTCTGTGTGGACGGGAGCTACAAAGATCAGACTGGAAGTCAATACTAGAGGGTCATAGAATGGCCCAGAAGATCACTGGTGTCTCCCTTTCCTCTGTTGACAACATTCACCATGGGGGCATTGCTTAAATAGGGCTCAGAGAATTATTGAGGACCCTTTCCATCCAGCACACGACCTTTGACCCACTACCATCAGGAAGGAGGTACAGGAGGCCAGGCTGGGGAATAACTTCTTCCCACAAGTTGTGAGATTGATGAACAATGTCCTGTAACCGATAAATCAGCCCAAAATATTTACATATGTTTATTTTAAATTATATCTTTATGTATAAATATGATTATTATGTGATGTGTATTGTGCATGGACCACAGTTTGGAGAAACGCTGTTTCAACTATTTAAATTTAGATGTCCATCATGGTAACAGCCCCTTTCGGCCCCGTGCCACTCAATTGACCTAAAACCCCTGGTACGTTTCAAATGGCGGGAGGAAACCAGAGCCCCCGGGGAAAACCCACACTGACACGGGGAGAACGTACAAACTCCTTACAAGACAGTGCAGGATTCAAACCCCAGTTCCGGTCGCTAGTGCCGTAACAGTGTTGCCAGGCCATCCATGCTGCCCCAATATTTGTATGTACAGACAGATGATAATGAACTTGAAAAGAGGGGCATTGATGTGCCCAGACAACTCATTTCCCTGGTGCAGCAGGGAAACTGGCTGTGAAGAAGAGGTGCCGACGCCCCCTTCATAGCCCAGACGTCACCACTGACTGTTATCCAGCCCAAGTGAATGGCAGTCCAGCCTGGGCCACTCGAGACGGCAGGAATGGCAAACTGTGGAAGGGGTATGAGCAAGGGCAGCACAGTGGCTCACCTGCCACCTCAAAGCAGCTCATATGGAATTTGCATGCTGGGTATAGATATAAAGAAATGACAGGTCCTTCATCCCATCATGTTGTGCTGACCTATGTAAACCTACTCCACAATAATCTAACTCCTCCCTACCTCACATTCTACTTTTCTTACATCCACGTGCCTGTCTAAGAGTTCTTTTTAAATGTCCCTATTGTACCAGCCTCCACTACCACCCCCGGCAACGCATTCCAGGCCCCCACCACTCTCTGTGTAAAAAACTTACCCCTAAACTTTCCTCTATTCACTTTGTACAGATGTCCTCTGGTGTTTGCTACTCCCACTTTGATAAAAAGCTGCTGGCCGTCCATCCGATCTAAGCTCCTCATAACATTGTCGATTAAGTCACCCTTCCATCCTTTGTCTCTCCATTGGGAAAAGCTTGCTCCACAAGACATGTTCTCCCATCAGGGCCTCACCCTGGTAAACCTCCACCTGGCCCCTCTCCAAAGCTTCTACGTCCATCTTGTAATGAGGCGACCAAGAGCAGTCTCACCAGAGCTTCCCCCTGCGGCTCTGGAACTCGCTGAGACTGTGTTGGTGCTTGCGTTTCTACCCCGCATCCCAGAGACATGGGTTAACAGCTGCTCCTGGGATGCAGGTGAGCGGCGGTAGGTGTGGGGGGGGGGGGGGAGAGAGGGGTGGGCTGGGGGTGGAGCTGCTGGGGACGCAGGGAGAATCTCGTGGCGATGGGTGGTCAGTGTGAACTCGATGAGCTGAACGGCCTGTTTCCTTGCTGCAAGAGCAGTTTCCAGACTCATGCACGAGATGAAATGAAAGGAAGTTATTGGGAAAATATTTTGTTTGGATTGGAGGCCGCGACAGAACCAAGACCCTTAGAAAGGAGCAGAGGGAGCCAGATATGTGGGAGTACAACTGAGCTGTTAACCAAAAGCATATGTGACTACAAGTTTTATTAATGGGGAATCCCAAAGGATGGGGAAGATGCCAAACATAGCATGGGAAACCTTGGAATGATCAACAAACATGGAGACCAGCTTGTCAGTGAAGCAAAGAGGGCATTGTGTTTGATGTCAGAATAATTGTGGAGGATGGGGAGGGTGTGGTTGGGGGAGCAGGGGGAAATCTCGTGATCCTCTCCTTGATCCGAGGAGGACGCAGCTGATGAGAAACTACCCACTGGCGTCAGTAGTGGAGGGAATGCGGACCGCAATGGGGGACACCATCAGAAGGGGTGACACCAAAATGAGTCTATTGAATTTTTTGTGCAATGTTTCAGTAGAAATTTATTACTATTTATAAAAGTATCCCTGTCGTTCATTATAACAAAAAAAAAACATTTCTTGTAAGCCCAGTTGACATGATCCAATAGACTTACAAGGTTAAAAACTGATGCTCATTTACTTTTTGAACCATCTAATATGCTCCAGTCAGAGCTGTCGTTATTACCCAATAACAATGATGCTTCGAATCACATGGTTTTGTCTGCACAAGCAAGCGCTGTTGTTTTTGTTGCTGCTGTAATTTAAAGGTGTAATTTAAATTATGATCGGTGTTTATCTCACTACCATTGCCATTACATTCAGTGATCTACGGGGATTACAATTTACAAGTAATATTAGTACAAAGAAAATTACTAAGGATTCTGTATGGTCTGGTACAGGAGGAGGTCCATGTTAGGGGACCTCCCAACCTGCCCCAGCGATGGAGATCACAGGCTGTGGGGCTGCTGGAGGCCCACTCATGGGCACCAGGTTCTGGGGAGAAGATAGAGGTGGGTAAGTTGTTCCCATTGGTGAGGAAGACCAGAACCAGGGGACATAGCCTCAAGGTCCAGAGGAGTAGATTGAGACGGAGATGAGGAGGAACTGCTTTTCCCAGAGGGTGGGGAATCTGTGGAATTTGCTGCCCATTGAAGCAGTGGAGGTGACCTCAGTTAATAGATTTAAGACAAGGTTGGGTAGATTTTTACAAAGTTGGGGAATTAAGGAACATGGGGAAAAGGCAGGTGGGTGGAGATGAGCCGATCACAGCCAGGATCACATTAATGGGCTGAATGGCCAACTTCTGCTCCTATTTCCAATGCTCTTTTTCTCTCTAGGCAGTGCTCACGGCGACTCTTTGTTGCCTTACAGCAGAGAAACATTGAAGTAGATTACGTGTCAGTAAAAGGAAGCTTGAACCTTGATTTCTAACTGCAAAACCACTTTCATGTAGCTTCTGTGAAGAAGGTTGAAAATACTCCACAACCAAGGATGCGTGATCACACGCCAGAGAGCAAAAGCACAGCAAGATCCCAGGCGTAGCATTTGATGAGCTCATCTGCTCTGGTTTGTTGAGGAGGAACGGTGACCACGACATCCCTGGTGTTATAGTAAAACTCCTAAAATCCCAAAATAGTTGGTCCAGAGTTTCAGATTGTCCTGATTCCTGTGCGGCACGGTACATCTGTGGCGCTTATGTAATGCAAGCCTGCCCGCAATGCACGTCTTCCTGAAATGTATGTACACACATAAATTCTCACATAAAATGCACGTCCAGCCGTAGTCCATGCACACAAAAGCCGAGCGTTTTCAAGAAGTCTGGAGTGGTCCACTTTTCAGGCTTTTACTGTAATGTCTTCTACCCAGAAGAGGAAATGGACCTACGGCTTCATGTGCCGACCAGTAGTTTAATGCTCCTCAGGTGCCATTTTATCAAGGCACACATCCCACCATGGGGGGAGGCTGGGACCGCCTTCGGTATCTGCGTCATTGGAAGGGGTCGGGAGCTCCGGTCTGTGGGCAGCGGGTGGGGAACTGGGAGGCACTGGGAGCTCCCATGGGTGGGGAAGGCTGAGGTGAGATCCATGTCTGGGGGGGTGGGGGGTGGGCGGTGTTAGGAGTCCTGATGGG
This sequence comes from Narcine bancroftii, assembly GCF_036971445.1. Lineage (NCBI taxonomy): Eukaryota > Metazoa > Chordata > Chondrichthyes > Torpediniformes > Narcinidae > Narcine > Narcine bancroftii. The sequence continues at coordinate 85,870,764 of NC_091481.1, forward strand.
CGGGCAGCTGCGGCCGAGACGCAAGTCTGCGTTCAGGGCACCAGGAGCTCCGATAGGTGGGCGACTGGGCCCGAGGTGAGAGACTACGGTCAACTTTAACATGAGGTGTATGGCAAATTCCAGAATTTTTGGCCAAAAATAAGAGGAAGGGTTGAACTTTACATGAGATCGACTTTTACTTGAGCATTTATAGTCAGATGAGAATAAATTTGAACTAGGAAATGCTGCCTGCAATGCGCTGTATCGTTCAAGGCTATTACTCTCTCTTTGCTGGTCTTCTCATTTAATTTAAAACCCTCTGACACATGGCCCATTGGTCTTTATCCTTTTGTGGTTGAATGCCACTCATTAAACAACGTCCTTCATGTCTGGGAACAGAAGTTAGGCTCTTTCAGCACTGAATATTTACAAGGCCTAGTGTCCAAACTACGTTGGGTGATTCAGGATCTCTGCAGTTCCTTCAGGCAACCAGTGGTGTTTACACAGCTTATTTGCAATCACTGGGGGATACAGCTGCATACACACTCAAATCTGGCCTGGTTTACGGCCTCTGTGACTCGCACCGGTTGTGAGATGGGGTTGGAATGGTCAGCCCTAAACTTTAAGCTTCTGCTTTCAGTGATCTCCACTGAAGCCGGAAGTGTCTGCTGGTCACGGGCCTGGGTGATTCACACCTCAGAGGCATTGTCCACAAAAATACAGCAGACGCTGGTAACCACCCACCCCCCCAACCTTTGTCCAGTCCGGCAACAAAAAAGCAGAGTTAATTTTTCAAGTCAAAGACTTGCCACCAAAAGAATGAAGACTCTGTGACCTGTTTCTCACTCCACTGAAGCTAATTGACCTTCTGAGTATTTCCAGCATTTTCTGTTTTATTTTCAGGGATATTATTAGTGGGCTGAGGAACCGACAGGCTGAGGTTGGGCTGCTGGAGACCGGCTCGTGGGAACCAGGTGTCGGAGAGGGGGCTGAGGGCAAGAAGGGCTCCTGAAGGGGCCTTGGGCGCTGAAGGCTTCCTGATCGTATGGGAGGTTCGGATCTGGAGCTCGGCGGCCGATGGATCGATCAGGGGTCTGTGCGTCTGCAGGAATTGCTGGAGCGAATCCACGGACACTCAGTGACTCTGAATGGATTCTTTTTTGCTTCTCTTTCTCTCATGTGGTAAGGGGCTCTGGTGTCACTAGGGGGCTACGGACCGCACCAGGTGACTCCATCAGAGAGGGTGACACCAGAATAACTGTCTACAAAATTTTTGTGCAGTGTTTCAGCAGAAATTTATTATTTTTTTATAAAATTATCCCTGTCGTTCGTTCTAACAACAAAAATATTTTTCGTAAGCCCAGCATACATATATCAATAGACCTACAAGGCTAAACCTCAATGCTCATTTACTTTTTGAACCTCCTGATGCGCTCTGGTCAGAGCCGTTGTTATTACCCAATGACGACAACGCTTCGAATCACGGGGTTTCGTCTGCAGGCGCCATCAGCAAGCGCTGTTGTTTTTGATGCATTGCTTCTTTCCTGCCAACATTGACCTGCCTTTATTTGGAGACGCTGCCTAAAACCCTTTCTCCCATGGCTATTTACAGGGAGCTCAAAGACACGTCTACCCTGCTCCAAATGACTAGAAATCTGGGTGAAGTGGGCTCTAAAATTGGATGGATGATTCTCTGGGAAGCATGTGCAAAGATCAGTGATCAGCACAGAAGCAGGCTGTTCAGCCCATCTAGACTATGCCGACCATCCATTTACCTTTAATAATTTTAAAAAATTTAGACATGCAACACGGTAACAGGGCCCTTCCGGCCCACGAGCCCATGCTGTCCAATTACACCCTTCAATCCCCAGTACATTTCGAAGGGTGGGAGAAAACTGGAGGAAGCTGACACAGGTCACAGGGAGAGGGTACAAGCACCTTACAGACAGCGCTGGATTCCAACCGGGTCATTGGCACTGTAAGAGCGTCGCGCTAACCGTAACTTGCAAGCATTGCCACATTTTATTCTCTCAGCCCCTCCCCTGACATTCCTATCGACTCCCCCTCCCTTTCGAGATTCTACCTCTCACTCCCCCTTGGGGTGGGGGTGGGGCAGGGGAAATTTACATCGGCCACTTAACCTGCCCACCTGCGCTTGTTTAGGACGCGAGAGGAAATTTCAGTCCTCGGCGAGGTTGCAGGGGGAGCAGGCAAACTCTGCGCAGACAGCACGAGGCCAGGAATGAACTTGCGTCATTGGAGGTAGGAGACAGAGGTTTGGCCCACTGAGGAGAGGTTATTGTCATAGACACAAGTACGAGGTACAGGCGCACTGAAATTCTTTCTTGCTGCAGACATACAGGGACACAATCGCAGTAATTAAATGACCACAACGTGACAGAAAAAGAACCAATAGATCATTAAATATTCACAGTTCTGTGAGTGTTTTATGATAACTAGGTAGCTTAGTTATAAAGAAGCAAAAGGGCAGTACGGTTAGCGCCACTCTGTTACAGCATCAGCGACCCGAGTTCAAATCTGCCGCTGTCTGCGAGGAGTTTTCATGTTCTCCTCGTGACCGGCATAGGCTTCCTCTGGGCGCTCCGGTTTCCTCCCACTGCTCAAAAGGCATGGGTGTATTTTGGCAGCGCGGACACGCGCCGCAGTAACAGGCCCTTCCGGCCCACATGTCTACATTTGGTTTTTAAAAATTAAAAACAAGTAAAAAACTTTAAAAACTTTTTCAGGGAAGAGGTTGCAAACCTAGGGCTGTTCACAATTCCGAAAGTTAGCTCATCTAGAGAAAAGCAGAGGTCTCTCACGCGACCAAATGTTCACGAGGGTGTTAACCTCACTACCTCTTCTTTTGCACTAATTTTTTTTTAAAAAAGAGAGTATTTCTGGAAATGAAATTTGTGGTTGATGTTACACGTGTAACGCACAAAAAATGATGCCACCATACAGTGAATTTCGTGATACACCTTCATGACGATGAATTTGGATTCAGATATGGATAAACTTTTTTGTGGATCTTTGCTCATAATGTCTGGGAATTTTTGTCATTTTTGCTAAATGAAAATGGGCCTTGGGGAGCTGATTCTGCAGGACCTGCCGCCCTGCAACTCCACAAGGCTGGGAACATATAAACAGAATGATGCAAATTAATTTTCCGACCCTCTCCTTTACATACACAACCAGAATGCTTGTGAACATAAAACGCATGTGCAGCACTTCCGGCCTGCGAGACCAAGCCGCCCAAATATGCCAATTAACTTACATTTTTGGAGAAAACCGGAGTGCCCTGAGGAATCCCATGCAGACGCGGGGAGAACATGCAAACACCTTACAGACAGCTCAGGATTCAAACCTGGGTCGCTGAAACATCATTGGGCCAACCGCTACGCTATCCATGCCACCCTTTTCTTGTCATCTCTCTCCCAAACACTCTGGGTCTTATTCTGACCCTGTGCCCATATTGGGAAGGGTTGTGGCTGTCATGTGACAGCACTTCAGGAGAAAGGTCACGGGAACGCGACCCAGTCCTCATCGAGGGCTCAGTAGTGGAAAGGATCGAGATCTTCAAATTCCTGGATGTCAACATCTCCAAGGATCTGTCCTAGAGCCTCCATGTTGATGCCAATTACCAAGAAGGCTTATCAGTGATGACATTTTGTGAGGTGTCTGAGGAGATTCGATATGACACCGAAGACTCTGGAAAACTTCTACAGGTGGACCGTGAAGAGCATTCTGGCTGGTTGCATTACTACCTGGTATGGAGGCGCCAACTCTCAGGACAATAATAAACTCCAGAGGGTTGTTAACTCGGCCTGCGACATCACGGGCACCAGACTTCACTCCATCGAGGACATCGACATGAGGTAGTGACTCTAGAAAGTAGCCTCTATCCTCAAGGACCCCCACCATGCAGGCCCTGTCCTCCTCACTCTGCTACCATTAGGGAAAAGGTACAGGAACCTGAAGACGAGCACCCAGCGGCACAAGGACAGCTTCTTCCCCTCCGCCATCAGATTCCTGAATCTGACACGGCCTCACTTTTCGTGCACTACAGTTTAATTTTTTTTATAGTAAGATGGTTATAATAAGAATGTTTTCCCTGTGACGCTGCAGCAAACCACTGAATTTCGCGACTTGTTCATGACAACAAATTCTGATTCTGAATTTATCGGTCTTTTGAATGTCCCTATTGTACCAGCCTCCTCCACCACCACCCCTGACAATGCATCCCAGGCCCCCATCACTCTCCGGATAAAAAAAACTCACCTATGGTATCTTCTCTAAACTTTCCACCACTCACAAATGTCCTCTGGCGTTTGCTATTGTTGCCGCAGGAAAAAGGTGCTGGCCGTCCATCCTACCCAAGCCACTCATAATCCTAGATACCTTTATAAAGTCACCTCTCCCCCTCTGTGCCCATTGAAGCAGTGGAGACAACCTCAATAAATATATTTAAGACAAGGTTGGAGAGATTTTTACATAGTCGGGAATTAAGGGATCCGGGGGAAAGGCCGTGTAGTGACTACAATCCATAAAAGCTGCTGTGTTTCAATTGGTTCACCACAATCTAGATGTACTTAAATGGTTTTTTTATTAACTCATAAGGGACTTGCAGATCTTCTTTAACATTCTATGAAACATCTATAAATTACTATCTGTAGTCACGATCTATAATAAAATTCTATATGTAAATGATCTATGGGTAACAAAACGTCTGTATTAATGGTCAACAATAAATATGTGATCCTCACTCACTCTCCCATATTGGTCATTGCACACTAACGATCCTGCATTTGTGCCAAAACTCCCGCCCTCCATTCCCTGAGCTAATCACGCGTGCGGCAGCCGTCCCAGTCGCCAAACCACCGCGCAAGCGCCTGCCGTGAAACCACCCACCGCGCGTGTGCCACCCGAAGACCCACTCATGCACACAGGAAGCAACATGGCCGCACACAACCTATGGACCCCCGGATGCCACCTAACAAGGTAAGCCAGCACCTCTGGCCCCGACAGGCAGTTGCAGAGATGAGCTCAATATCAGATCAGCCGTGATCACATTGAATGGCAGAGCGGCTCGACAGGCCAAATGGCCGACTCCTGCTCAGTTTCCCCAGCACAGACAGTTTGTGTTTTCCATTCGTGTAATCGGTTTCCTTTTCTACCTTTCTTAAAATCTGCCTCTTCGCCGTCAACAAATCTCGATAAATGATACTGACCCAAAACACAGACTGGCCATTTCTGCCTGAATCTCTCCCCAGATCATTCTTTGCCCAAGATTCTGACATCTGTTGTCTTTGTGTTTCTCTGGGGTGCCTCAGGGATCAGTGCTGGCACCATTGCTGTTTATCATCTACGATCTGGATGATAATGTGGTGAATTGGATCAGCGAGTTTGCAGACGACACTAAGATTGGAGGCGTCATGGACAGTGAGGAAGGTTTTCAAAGTTTGCAGAGGGATCTGGACCAGCTGGAAAAATGGCAGATGGAATTTAATGTAGACAAGTGCGAGATGTTGCTCTTTGGAAGGGCAAACTAGGAAAGGGCGTACACGGTAAATGGTCGGGCACGGAGGAGTGCGGTAGAACAGAGGGATCTGGGAATACTGATACATAATTCCCTGAAAGGGACGTGGATAGTGTTGTAAAGAGAGCTTTTGGCACATTGGCCTTCATAAATCAAAGTATTGAGTCCAAGAGCTGGGATGTTATAGTCAAGTTGTATAAGACATTGATGAGGCCAGATTTGCAGTATTATGTGCAGCTTTGGTCACCGAACGAAAGGAAAGATATCAATTAGAAAGAGTGCAGAGAAGATTTACTGGGATGTTGCCTGGACTTCAGGAAGTTAAAGGGAAAGGTTGAACAGGTGAGGACTTTATTCCCTGGATTGTAGAAGAATGAGGGGAGATTTGATCGAAGTATTTAAAATGATGAGGGGGCCAGAGTAAATGTAGGTCAGCTTTTTCCACTGAGAGTAGGTGAGATATAACCCAGAGGACATGGGTTAAGGGTGAAAGGAGAAAGTGTAGGGGGAACTTCTTCAGAGAGTAGTGAGAGTGTGGAACGAGCTGCCAGCTGAAGGGGTGAATGTGGGCTCAATGTTAACATTTAAGAAAAATTTGGATACACGGATGGGAGGGGAATGGACTGGGTGCAGATCAGTGGGACTAGGCACAAACTAGAAGGGCCGAAGGAGCCGGTTTCTGTACTATAATGTTCTATGTTGTATATCCGTTGCCATCCATGCACAACTGCTCCAGATGCTTTACAGTGTTGGAGGAGATATAAATGCAAACTCTGTTTGAAGCACTGGTCCTGCACATGTTCACTTGGAATTTGAATTATAGAGCACAGCAGTGTGGAAAGGTTGGAAGAAGGAGCCTCCCTGCTCTGCATGGGGGACGTGCTTGCAACATCCCCTGCTCTGATCCAACATCCATAGCCTGGGGCTGTGGATAACTGGCTGCAGAAAGGAGCTCCATTAAACATCCTGCATTTTTTCAGTCCCAGTCCCAAGAGCTGCTGCTCCCCTCTGCAATGTTCTGACATCCTCTTCCTGGAAATCTGACCTCATCCCAACCCTGTTTTTGGTGCCCCAACTCCCTCTAGGACCCCTCCCCCGTTGCGAGGTGCAATTCCCATTCGTGCTTCCAAACGGATTCAAGATACAAAAACAATCAGCAGGCCCAAGCAGGGATCAGTAGGACGAAGAGAATGGTCACCATTTCAAGCTAGAAGCTTCCGTCAAGGCTGATCTGCTGAGATCCTCCCGCACATTGTTCTTTGCTCCAGATTCCAAAGTCTGCCACTCTACAGGGTGCCTCCAACCAAAGTCTGGCTCTTGGCTGGTTTATGGACTGGAAGCTGCCTGCCTCTAGGACTGACTGCCACACTCAGGGGATCAATGGTGACAGGGAGAAGGCAGGGGAGTGAGACCGAGCAGGAACCTGGGTCAGATCACGATGGAGTAGTCTCGATGGGCTGAATGGCCCTAGTTCTGGTCCTATAACTTACGGTCTTCTGCACATTCTTCCCATGATTGGTGGTTGAGTCCTTGACCTCAGAGAAACCAATCGAACAGTGAAAGGCCTGGACAGAGTAGATGTAGAAAGGTTGTTTCCCATGGTCGGGGAGTCAAGGACAAGAGTCCACAACTTCAAGATGGAAGGGCGCCCATCTCAAACAGAGGAAGCTCTCCAGCCAGAGGGTGATAAACCTCTGGAATTTGCTGCCATGGGTGGCTGTGGAGGCCAGGTCATTGGGTGTATTGAAGGCAGAGATTGAAGGTATTGGAACAGTTAGGCTGCCCTCCTCCTTTATCCACCTATGATCTCCTGCCTGTGGGACTGTGTTCCTCTCCCTGCCATTATGTTCGGGCTGACATTTTGCTCATACCTTGATGAAGGGCTCAAGCCCGAAACGTCAGTTCTGTACCTTTATCTTTGCTGTTTAACTTGCTGAGTTTCTCCAAGGTTGTGGCTTTACTCAGGGCATCAAAAGTTATGGGGAGAAGGCAGGGGAATGGGGCTGAGTGGATCAGTCCATGATGGAATGGTGGGGACGAATGGCCTACTTCTGCTCCTATATCTTATGGCCTAATAAACCAGGGCTTTCAGAGGGAATTAGATAAACACGATATCATCTAATCATAGGACCTAGGGCAGAAGAGCTGGAATGTTCAGATTTCCGGGAACTTCTAATCCGCAGGGCTCTGGCAATTACCTGCAGACCAGTCAGAATGGTCGATGGAATCTATGGCTTATTCTGCACCATGTTACCCACCACTAGCTCTCACTCTCTCACTTATCTGAAGCCAAGGAGCACAAGACACAGTGGAGAAAAAGGCCCTTGAGCCCATTGTCTGTGCTATTAACTACCCATTTTCCACTAATCCTACTTTGGCTTCATTTTATTCTCCCCACATTCCACTACTCAGCTACACGGTGAGGGCTGTTAACCACAGACAATTGATCCTCCAAGACTTAGGGATGTGGGAGGAAACTGGAGTAGACTCACGGGGAGAATGCGCTAACTCCAAGCAGACAGTGCCTGAGGCTGGGATTGAACCCGGGTCTCCGGCACCGTCAGACAGCAGCTCTAATTCCTGCATCAATGTGCCACACCCGCAAACCTTGACGTCATTGCGGAGAAGGTTGGGGAAACCAACTACCCAGCAGAACAATGCACAACGTTCCAACCAGATCCGTGTCAAATGTCAGAGAAAGGATTCAGGAGGACCAGTCGAAGGGCAAAGGAAGATTTGCAAGAATGGTGCCACGACAGGTGGGGGGGAGGATTACCCCAAATTTAAAACAAGGCTTCTGAGTGAGTAACTAAAACCCCTGGTATCCAGTACCTTATGGGGATTGTTGGAAGCTGGATAAGTCTATTTTCCGGTTGCTTGAGACTTAGTCTTACAATGCCTAACTTCTTCTTCTTTGGCTTGGCTTCGCGGACGAAGATTTACGGAGGGGGTAAAAAGTCCACGTCAGCTGCAGGCTCGTTTGTGGCTGACAAGTCCGATGCGGGACAGGCAGACATGATTGCAGCGGTTGCAAGGGAAAATTGGTTGGTTGGGGTTGGGTTTTTCCTCCTTTGCCTTTTGTCAGTGAGGTGGGCTCTGCGGTCTTCTTCAAAGGAGGTTGCTGCCCGCCAAACTGTGAGGCGCCAAGATGCACGGTTTGAGGCGTTATCAGCCCACTGGCGGTGGTCAATGTGGCAGGCACCAAGAGATTTCTTTAGGCAGTCCTTGTACCTTTTCTTTGGTGCACCTCTGTCATGGTGGCCAGTGGAGAGCTCGCCATATAACACGATCTTGGGAAGGTGATGGTCCTCCATTCTGGAGACGTGACCCATCCAGCGCAGCTGGATCTTCAGCAGCGTGGACTCGATGCTGTCGACCTCTGCCATCTCGAGTACTTCGACGTTAGGGGTGTAAGCGCTCCAATGGATGTTGAGGATGGAGCGGAGACAACGCTGGTGGAAGCGTTCTAGGAGCCGTAGGTGGTGCCGGTAGAGGACCCATGATTCGGAGCCGAACAGGAGTGTGGGTATGACAATGGCTCTGTATACGCTTATCTTTGTGAGGTTTTTCAGTTGGTTGTTTTTCCAGACTCTTTTGTGTAGTCTTCCAAAGGCGCTATTTGCCTTGGCGAGTCTGTTGTCTATTTCATTGTCGATCCTTGCATCTGATGCGCTTGACGTCCTGCTTTGCGGAAACTGCCAAAATGTTTGGCCTGGAAGTCAGCCTGAAGAAAACTGAGGTCCTCCATCAGCCAGCTCCCCACCATGACTACCAGCCCCCCCACATCTCCATCAGGCACACAAAACTCAAAACGGTCAACCAGTTTACCTATCTTGGCTGCACCATTTCAATGCCTAACTAATGCACCTGCATTAAGAATAAACAGTTTAAATACAAAAATACTCTACTGTACTTTCACTGAACAAACTTCACTTGCATGAATATATAAACCTTAAAGCATTTGACTTTATTTTCAGTCACATTCTTTGAAAACATTTAACCGTCACTGCATCTGCAGGTTCCTCCCCTTCGCAGAACCTCCGAAAAGACAAACAATAACTTTATAGATAATTAACCCCCCCCCCCCATCCCCCTGCCAAGTTTACAGATAAAGCCTCTGACCGGGGTGACTCTTACTGAGCAGGGATAAGGAAACACTTTAAGTCACCCCAACGGCGAGCGGCATCAACTAGCTCTTCATCCTGGGTGACGCCATTGCTGGTTCACACAACTTTATTCAAACAACTGCTATAAACAACACAACCAAGGCCTCTACTGGCTGGATATTTGCTCCCATCTTCACCAAGTATTTATGTGTTACTTTGGAGAACATTTACTTTTACAATTTTACAAAGGAACTGCTCACACTAACCACCCAAGACTCTCATGTGTACAAAACAATATTATTTATTTACTTGTACGAATTAAATACCTGCCCTGCCTATGTATTGATCCCTATGCCTATGTGTGTGTGTGTTATGTTTGGGTGCATGTCTGCATATTTTGCACCGAGGACCAGAGAACGCTGTTTCGCCAGGTCGTACTTACACAATCAGATGGCAACAAACTTGACAATTTTAAACTTATTTATTTTTAACCTATTATTTTATTCTTATTTATTTTAACTTTTAAAATTTATTTTCCTCGTCCTTTTTTGCCGGTTTTCTTGAGGCAGCTGGATGCTCTTGAATTCCGAATACCAGGGGTTTTATTCTATTTAGAAATTTGATAAACTGTGAAAGGATTTGGCACTTTTCTTTTGAGAATATGGACACAGGAGAAGATCGTTCACCCCTTGAAAGAATCTGCTGGTTAACAAGATTATAACTACCATGCAACTTCTCTCCTTTGACATTTTTGCCACCGATACTCGAGAAGATTAGAAACAGGAGCAGGAGTCGGCCATCTGGGCCGTCGATCCTGCTCCACCATTCAGTTCTTCCGACTCAGTTCCACCTGTTGCCATAACTCTTAACTCTCTACTTTCAAAACTCTTGTACATTCTAGGAGACGGTCTCGTCTGCTTCATTAGCCAGAGGCTGACTGCTCTCTGGAAGAGCCAGTCCCTTCTCATCTCTCTCCTAATTCTAGTCCAAAGAGCCTTGAGGCTGGAATGAACCCCCTACTCTCCTCTCTGTTCCTCCTAATCCCCTCACCCTTCTATAGTCCAATAAGTAAAGCCTACGACAACTTGATCCTTCCTCCTACATTAAGCCCCTCATCTCTGGAACCAACTGAGTGAACCTCCTCTGCGCTGCCTCGTTAAAAAGCCCCTTCTTCTTCCCGAAGATACAGGGTTGATCGTAGGCACGGGGTTCAGTTTTCGGGGCTCCTTCTTTAAGGAAGGACGTGCTGGCGTCAGACAGGATTCAACAATTCACAAGAATAATTCCTGGAATGAAGGGACTTGGATGGTTCTCCTTGGAGTTCAGAAGAATGAGGGAGGACCTCTTGGAAGCATTTTGAATGTTGAAAGAAGTGGGCACAGATGTGGCAAGGATGTTTCCCACGGTAGGGGAGTCCAGGACAAAAGGGCACAACTTCAGACTTAAAAGGCCCCCATTTAAAATTTGCTCCCAGGGGCTCCCAGGTCACTGGGTGTACTTAGGCAGAGATTAATAGGTATCTGAGTAGTCAGGGAATGGGGAGAAGGCAGGGGAGTGGGAGAATGGATGGAATGACGGAGTAGATTGGACGGGAATCACGATTTTTAAAAAAAACTACCTTTCAGGCAAAATGGCAAAGCCACCAATATTCCCATGGCCCAGGCCGGAATGGGACCGGAGCGGGGCGAGCGGGGGACCGGAGCGGGGCGAGCGGGGGACCGGAGCGGGGCGAGCGGGGGACCGGAGCGGGGCGAGCGGGGGACCGGAGCGGGGCGAGCGGGGGACCGGAGCGGGGCGAGCGGGGGACCGGAGCGGGGCGAGCGGGGGACCGGAGCGGGGCGAGCGGGGGACCGGAGCGGGGCGAGCGGGGGACCGGAGCGGGGCGAGCGGGGGACCGGAGCGGGGCGAGCGGGGGACCGGAGCGGGGCGAGCGGGGGACCGGAGCGGGGCGAGCGGGGGACCGGAGCGGGGCGAGCGGGGGACCGGAGCGGGGCGAGCGGGGGACCGGAGCGGGGCGAGCGGGGGACCGGAGCGGGGCGAGCGGGGGACCGGAGCGGGGCGAGCGGGGGACCGGAGCGGGGCGAGCGGGGGACCGGAGCGGGGCGAGCGGGGGACCGGAGCGGGGCGAGCGGGGGACCGGAGCGGGGCGAGCGGGGGACCGGAGCGGGGCGAGCGGGGGACCGGAGCGGGGCGAGCGGGGGACCGGAGCGGGGCGAGCGGGGGACCGGAGCGGGGCGAGCGGGGGACCGGAGCGGGGCGAGCGGGGGACCGGAGCGGGGCGAGCGGGGGACCGGAGCGGGGCGAGCGGGGGACCGGAGCGGGGCGAGCGGGGGACCGGAGCGGGGCGAGCGGGGGACCGGAGCGGGGCGAGCGGGGGACCGGAGCGGGGCGAGCGGGGGACCGGAGCGGGGCGAGCGGGGGACCGGAGCGGGGCGAGCGGGGGACCGGAGCGGGGCGAGCGGGGGACCGGAGCGGGGCGAGCGGGGGACCGGAGCGGGGCGAGCGGGGGACCGGAGCGGGGCGAGCGGGGGACCGGAGCGGGGCGAGCGGGGGACCGGAGCGGGGCGAGCGGGGGACCGGAGCGGGGCGAGCGGGGGACCGGAGCGGGGCGAGCGGGGGACCGGAGCGGGGCGAGCGGGGGACCGGAGCGGGGCGAGCGGGGGACCGGAGCGGGGCGAGCGGGGGACCGGAGCGGGGCGAGCGGGGGACCGGAGCGGGGCGAGCGGGGGACCGGAGCGGGGCGAGCGGGGGACCGGAGCGGGGCGAGCGGGGGACCGGAGCGGGGCGAGCGGGGGACCGGAGCGGGGCGAGCGGGGGACCGGAGCGGGGCGAGCGGGGGACCGGAGCGGGGCGAGCGGGGGACCGGAGCGGGGCGAGCGGGGGACCGGAGCGGGGCGAGCGGGGGACCGGAGCGGGGCGAGCGGGGGACCGGAGCGGGGCGAGCGGGGGACCGGAGCGGGGCGAGCGGGGGACCGGAGCGGGGCGAGCGGGGGACCGGAGCGGGGCGAGCGGGGGACCGGAGCGGGGCGAGCGGGGGACCGGAGCGGGGCGAGCGGGGGACCGGAGCGGGGCGAGCGGGGGACCGGAGCGGGGCGAGCGGGGGACCGGAGCGGGGCGAGCGGGGGACCGGAGCGGGGCGAGCGGGGGACCGGAGCGGGGCGAGCGGGGGACCGGAGCGGGGCGAGCGGCCCCGACCATCCGCTCCAAAGGCACTGTCAACGCCAGGGGAATCCTCTCGCCGTCTGTTTCACGTGGTTCATGGGGCCGGAATTCGTGCCCGCGGCCCGGGGACTTCTTTCCCACCCCGCACGATTATTGGCTCCAATCATTCCATAATCGCCACTTTCTGCGAACAAAGTTAATCCACCGAAGACCCGCCTTCCCTCCCCCTGCAGCCCCGCCCGGCACCTACCTGACACATTGACAGAAGCAGGAACGGTAGCGGAACGGGGCGTTGGACCAATCCCACACATCGCCGGAGGGTCCCGGGACCCTTCATGAGGGTCGGGGAGAGGGGCGTCCGATAAAGGCCAACTTCCTGGCAGAGATCAAGGCAGAACATTCAGAGACTGACAAGTGTGTGAGAGAGAGAGAGAGAAAAGGAGAGAAAGAGAAAAAGAAAGAGAGAAAGAAAAGGGAGAGAAAGAGAAAGAAATGGGAGAGAGAGAAAAAGAAATGGAGAGAAGAAAGAGAAAAAAAAGGGAGAGAAAGAGAGAAAGAAATGGAGAGAAAGGGAGAGAAAGAGAGAAAGAAAAGGGGGAGAAAGAGAGAAAAAGGGGAGAAAGAGAAAAAGAAAAGGGAGAGAAAGAGAGAAAGGGGGAGAGACTGGATAACAAGACGTGTTGCCTCAGTTTTAGCCACGAAATGCTACCAGGACCCGAGTCCACTGCGGTCTCAGTGAAACGGTGCCATCCCAACCCCCAGTCCTAGTCCTAGTCCCAGTCCCAGTCAGGGCCACCCCGTCACTGACCTGGGGAAGCGAGTGGTCCCGGCTCCCGATCTCAGTTCACTCTCTCCACCCGGCTTCTTTCCCAAACTGATGCATTTCAGTTTGCAGCCAAAATCCAGGCGCGCTCCCGAGTCACGGGATCCCCGGCGCGCTCCCGGCTCACTGGTTTTAAAAAAAGCATGAGACTGAACGTAGCCCCAGGAGAAATGTCTGGGACATCGGTTGAGCAGGATCTCTCCATCCCACCGTCTATCTCTCGCCCCTCTACAGGCTCGCCCACTCTCTGCCCGGGTCACTGGCGACTTCCTCCCCCTCTCTTTGTCTATCTCTTTCCCCGGTATAGTCTGGTTTTGTCTTTCCCTTTCTTTCTCTCCAGCTCCCTTCCAACATCTTTACCTCTTCCTCTCCCTCCCTCTCGCTTCCACCCACACCTGTAGCTGTGTAGATGGTCAGAAATATGGAAATTGGGGAACGGACAGATTGATGGGCTGAATGGTCTGGCCATTGGTCTGCAACAACTTCCCCCATTCAGAGGAGGGGAAGGAGCAGGAGATTGCAGGGATTGAAGGGCAGCAATGGCAGGGATTCTTGCCTTCTCCCTCCTCTTACCCAAGAGTTCAGGTGACAGCCCCCCCACTCTGGGTAGCCACCCACCTCATTCCCAGTCTGGGCAGAGACCTGTGGTGATTCACACCAGAACTATGACCAAGTTCTGCTCAGACTACTGGAGGGCTTTGCCAGAACTGCTACACATTCCACAGCAGCTAAGTTATTTATCCTCACTCTGCCCCCTCTCCACTATCTCTCCAAACCCTTCCAGCACAGGGCCTGAACACCGTCTGCCTGAGGTCACAATTACTGTCATGACCTCCCTACTGCCCCCGCCACAGAAACCTGCCAGTGTCCTAGAGCATTTCACAGTCAATGAGGTACACGTGATGACCATTGCATATCTGTACAGCGATATCCAATCTGGGGATCGGAGGTCAGTCCACAGGACCATAAGAGGGGCGGAGAGGAGTCTCCATCCCACCACCATTGACGTGATCTACTGGAATTGTAACCTGAATCATTGAGGATCCCTTCCACCCCGCACACAACATCTCCCATTGGGGAAGAGATCCAGGAGGATCAGAGCCAGACCCACCAGGCTGAGGAACAGCTTCTTCCCACGGGCAGTGAGACTGCTGAACGAAATGGAGAGGAGAAAGAAAAGGGAGAGAAAGAGAGAAAGAAATGGAAAGAAAGAAAAGGGAGAGAAAGAAAGAAAAGGGGAGAAAGAGAAAAAGAAAAGGGAGAGAAAGAGAGAAAGGGGGAGAGACTGGATAGCAAGATGTGTTGCCTCAGTTTTAGCCACGAAATGCTACCAGGACCCGAGTCCTCTCTCTCTCTCTCTCTCACACACACACTTGTCAGTCTCTGAATGTTCTACCGTGATCTCTGCCAGAAAGTTGGCCTTGAATGCCAAAGGAACGGCTCACACTGACCCTCCAAGACTCACATTCACAAAACAACATTTATTTACTTGTATTTATGAATACATGTCCCGCGTGTTTATTGTTTGTCTGTACATGGGTTATGTCTGGGTGTGTGTCTGTGTGTTTTGCACCGAGGACCGGAGAACGCTGCTTCGTCAGGTTGTACTCGTACGATTGAACATCAATAAACTTGACTCGGTGTGACCTGCTTCTCACGATGCTCATTCTCTGAGGAGAGAACACCTCCCATTGTAGCCACAGCATAAAAGCCAAAGCAAGAGCATGAGTCGGCCATCTGGCCCATCGAGCCTGCTCTGTCCCTCAATAAGATCACGACTGATCTGGCTGTGGACTCAACTCCAGCTACCCGCCTGCACCTCAGAACCCTTAATTGAACCCTTAATTCCCCTACCACAGCCATTCTGCTGAAAGTTTATGGGCCCCCTTTGTTGTGAAGCAGTCAAATTTTGGTTTCTTCCATACTTCTACCGACTACAATAAAGAGCTTCAAAAATATTTATGGAAGTGTCCTTTATATAGGTGGGCAGCATGGTTAGTGTTATAGCACCAGTGATCGGCGGTTCAATTCCCGCGCTGTCTGTAAGGAGTTTGCACGTTCTCCCCGTGTCTGCATGGGTTTCCTCCGGGGGCTCCGGTTTTCTCCCACCATTTGAAAATGTACCAGGGGTTGTAGGTTAATTGGGTAGCACGAGCCTGTGGACCAAAAGGGCTGGGTTACTGTGCTGTATGTCTAAATTTTTAAAAATTAAATCTAAATTTTAATTTTAATTTTAAAGACTGTTCTAATCTATTTCGCATCTTAGTGTTGAATCCATACATTTCTCTCACTGGACATTGTTATATTCGATTCTATTTACACCATTACCAACACTGTGGCATCTTATCGTTACTTCCCACCCCCCCCCCCCCCCCCCGCTGTTTTTTGAGGGGCTCCCTTGGTCTCAGTGCCCAGTAATGGAGGACTTTAGGCTGTGGTCCTTCCCCATAGAACCCTCACGTTGGCTCCACCAAGCCCCAATGTGTCCTATTTCACTCAGCAGTACTGGAGGTGGTAGTGTACAAACTTTGGGAAGGAGGAGTGAAAGGCAATTGGAAATTCTGCTCTCTCAGCCTCTTGTGACATTGGGACCTCAGTCTCCCACTGATAGGGTGAAGCCTTTCCCTGCCGAAATATCTCCTGATCAGTCACGCTGAGTGACAGGGTTTCCTGTTGCTTTGTGTGAAGCTTCCCCTGGGGGCATCTATCCTCAGCTTGTTTATTATTCAGTGATGTGGGTCCACACAGAATCTGATGGCTGGCACCTGGCTAATCACAGGGTAGTCTGTCTCTCACAACAAAGTATCTCCTCCTCCAGACACACAGGGAGGGGGTGGGGTGGGGGAAGAGTGTGTGTATGGGGTGGTAGAGAGGTAGGGGAAGAGAGAGCGAAGGGGAGAATGAGAGGGAGAGCAAGGGTGAGAGAGTGAGAGAGAAAGGGAAGAGTGAGGTTGGGGAAAAAGGGAGAGGGAAGAGGGGGATAGGGGAGTGATTGAGGGACAAGAGAGAGAGGAGAGAGACAATGCATGGACAGAGAAACACACTCATACACAATCACACTCAGAAACTCAGACATACAGTCTCAAATGCATACTGACAAACACACATCCACACACACACATCCACACACACACACACACACACACACACATCCATACACACACACACACACACACACACACACACACACAGAAGAGTGGCTGAATACTCCCTGGTGCCTTGAGCCAATATTTAGCCCTCCATCATTTTCACCAAAAATAGACCATCTGGTCACACGGGCACAGCTGTTGGTGGAGTCCTGCTGTGCACCCCACAACACTTTGGTGACTGCATTTCCAAAGCATGACATTGACTTCCAAACACTTTGGTGACGTCCTTGGAGTGAGAAAAGTGCCAGAAAAAAATACAAGAGATCCTTTCTAACTGATCACTGAGTGGAATTCTAAGTTTAGAGGTCGACAGCTACGGGTTCAGAGCCCAGAGATGAGGATGTTTCCAGGCTGGGGCTCGAGGGCAGTACTGAGAGATGGCTGCACTAACAGGTGCTATTTATGGACACAAGATTATATCAAAGCCCTTTCAGCTCCATTTGGGTCATTGTAATAATAAGCCTTGAGGCAATTTTATGTGGTTAAAAACACACCAAAATGCTGGAGGAACTCAGCTGGTCTTTTCAGTGTCCATAGGAGACCAAGATCTTTTGCCAATATTTTGGGCCTGAGCCCTTCAAAGAACAAGCAGGCCCAAAATGTTGGCAATAGATCTTGGTCTCCTATAGATCTTGAAAAGACCAGCAAGGTAACAGGCCCTTTCGGCCCACAAGCCCATGCCGCTCAATTACACCAACATGCTCGGTACATTTCAAACAGTGGGAGGAAACTGGAGCCCCCATAGAAAATCCACAGACACTGGGAGAACATACAAACACATTACAGACAGCGCCAGATTCTAACCCCCTCCCAATCAATGGCGCTGTAAAGGCGTTATGCTAACCGCTACACCAACCGTGCTGCCCCATAATTATACATAGATAAAAGTAGAGTCTCGGACGGTGAGTGTGAGCTGTTCCTTGGGTCGTTCAGCGTTCTCACTGCCCGTGAGAAGAAGCTGATCCTCAGCCTGGTGGTGCTGGCTCTGATCCTCCTGGATCTCTTCCCCGACGGGAGCAGCTGAAAGATGCTGTGTACAGGGTGGAAGGGGTCCTCAATAATTTTGTGCATCCAACAATCCCGGAAGATCACGTCAAATTGGGGGGGGGGGGGCAAAGGGAGACCCCAGTGATCCTCTCTGTCCCTCTTATGGTCCTGTGGATTGACCTCCGATCCATTTCTCTCCAGCAACCAGACCCACACGGTGAAGCAATCAGCCAGGACGCTCTCAATAGACTTCCTGTAGAAGGGTGACAGGATGGCGGCCAGCAGCCTTGTCCACTTCTCAGGAAGATGCATGATTACAGCGCATTGAAACCCGCCACTTATAAGACTATTTGAGTGTTCTGGAATCAAAAGACGGTTGATTTAATTTCCAACAGGGAATGATAAATTCATTGGGATTTTTGAACAGAGCCTGGCCCACGGTCACCGTGATTGAAGTGTTATTTCACCAAATTTAAGTTCCCTTGTTGCCATGGTGAGATTTGAACTCGTGTTCAGATTCTCGGTCAAACTGTTGGGTTTCTTCCATACTGTGCGCGAGGCCAATCTGTCACTGAGCATCAACATCCTGTGTCTGGTCATTCACTTCATCTCTGGCAAGCTGTGTCCACAGTACTCCTGCCTGGCTTGGTGCTGTTCCAAACTTCCACTCTTTTCACATAGTGATCTTATTTTTATTTTTGGGAATCCAACAAACTCACAAAAAAAACCACGCAACACCATCTGGCACAAAGTAACCCCCTTGTTGACCACTGTAAAGATTCACTCTGTGGTGGCTTTCAGCATGTCTAGAATTAAACAGCAGACAAAAAAGCAGAAATCCCGGACAAATCATCGACACCTAAAACGTCCGAGAGGGCTACTCGCCTAACAGATATTAGAGCTAAAGATTTGCCAGGAGAGGAGAAAAAATATATTTGTAATAACTTGTAATTGTTAAATTTGCAACCGAGTTGAATCGTATACTGTGAAATAGTCGATACCGTGTAACAGTCGACTCCCCAAATTTTGGCCCTGCACGTCCGAGTTCCTGATGCCCCAAGTGCTGGCTCTTGCCCAGGCCCTGGCCGTCTGCCCATCAGAGATCCTGACACCCCGACTGTGGATTCTCACCGGCTGCCCACCCATCCAAACTCCTGACACCCAGGAAGAGGCAGGTACTTACCACGAGCAAAAGTAGCCGGTATGTAATACTCAACCCCCCTCCCCTGAAATTTTACCCTAAAATTGGTCCACAAAATTCAACTATTCCATGTGTATATACGGTATATCCATTTATTAAAATGATCATATGTATATATATATATATATATAAATATGTGATTATCATGTACTCTGTGTGTGTGTGTGTGTGTGTGTGTGTGTGTGTGTGTGTGTGTGTGTGTGTGTGTGTGTGTGTGTGTAAGACAATTATTATTGATTATACTTACCTTCAAGTTATATTATTGATTGGTGACTTTATTCCTGATAAACTAATTGGATAAATATTGTGTAATGTAATTGTACATATAAAGGTAACGACTGACGTTGAGCAGTTCAGTGAGGGAAGGGCAGTACATATGACCATGGTGTGATCGGAATGGATGCTGGAGTCTCGTTGTTTGGCCTTCCACTGGAGGCAGCTGTGTGCACCTTCAGTCTGGACTTTGCCACACCGTATCCTTTTTTTTAAATTTTTTTTATTTTTCACACTATAAACCACATTGATCAAGATACATACATTTTCCTTTTCAAATATATACAGTGTCGTTTTCTCCCTCCCCTTCCCTCCCTCCCTCACCTCCCCTCCCACTTATTTAAAGTTCAGAATATAAGATACATTAAACCCGTTAAACAATGTTGTCACTCAATAAAAATAAACAAGAAATTCCACTGAGTCAGTTCTTTTCATTCTCTTCTCCTTCTGTCATTTTAGGTGGTAGATGTTTTCTCTATTGTGTTTCATGTATGGCTCCCATATTTGTTCAAATATTGTAATGTTATTTCTTAAATTGTATGTTATATTTTTCTAATGGAATACATTTTGCCACACCGTATCCTTCATGGAAAGGTTTTTCCAGATGAAGACCTTTGACCGCAAGGCGATCAGGCAGTGGTCAGCACAGAACGTCCTGCAGACACGGAGAGATGAGGACTCAATGGACACGGTGGGGTGATTCCCTAAGCTGACCGTCCAGGTCATCTGGCAGAATGCCCCATCACCAGGGCTCACGAACAAGCAGCAGGACTTGGCCTGGCTGGCGGCGAGAGGAGCTCTCCCAGTCAGATCCTTCCTGTACAAATGGAACATCACCCTCCACGTGCGACCCCGAGACGACTGAGGTGGAGTGGAGACAGTCGCCAACCTCTTTGCTGAACGCAGATTCGCTAAGAGTGTGTGGAGAAGGATGCAAGGGTCCTTGTCACAGATCATCCCCAGCAGCGTGACAGAGGACTCTCTGATCTACAGGTTGTTCCCAGGGACACACAGACTCAGACGTCCGAACTGCTGGAAGACCCTCAACTTGGTGAAAGATGGCTTTTGGCCTGCCACAAACCTGTTGGTCTTCCAGCACACGGAGGGAGTGCTGCCAACTGGCACTTTCCAGGCAGCAGGAGTATGTGCTAAGGGACGCATTGAAGCTTGCTGCAGCCAATGCGAGGGCTCTGTGGGGAAGGACCACAGTCTAGAGCCCTCCCATTACCAAGCACTGAGGGGCTGAGACTGAAGGGAAGTCCCTCAAACAACAGTGGTGGGGGGGGAATAATGACAAGGCCCCACAGTGGTGGTAACGGTGTAACTAGAATCAAATGGAACAGTGCAGGGTGACATATTGATATGAAAGTGAGGGTGGGAAGAGACTGAATGATTTTCCTTTTGTAAATAATTTATCGTGAATAATTTTTGTTAAAAAAATCTCCACACACTGCTTTTCAAACTGTCCCCTAAACTCACAGACCACATTAATTAACTAATCCCTTACTAATCACAGAGCACTTATGGCATAGGGATTACTTAAGGTGGAATGTGAGTTGGGGGAGGGAGGAGGGAGAGGTTTGAAAACCACTATTGTTTGCCCTATGAAGGTACACCAGAGAAGAGAATAAGAGAACCCCTTCAGAGACCCTGTCTGTGGAGCCCATCACCTCCTCTGTATCCGCCTCCTACTACAGTCCCGTAATCCTCCTAGCTGAATGGCCTCCTGTCTGGTCTAGCGGGGAGCCCCAACTCCATCTCCCTCCTAGGCCCCCAATTCCCAACCTCCAAGCGGTCAAGAAGCCATCAACGCCCGAGTCCCTGCTCGCCATTGGACCCCTCACGGAACCTGGTCCCATTCCCTGGTTCCCACGAGCCAATCTCCAGCAGCCTGTGCCCACGCTGCCCCGAGCCTCTCGCTGGTCCGCTGGCATCATCTCCACCCCCATGGGGTCCTCTCCCAGGCTTCTTCTGCACAGTGGGGTGGACGGAAAGCAAAGTCCTTGAGTATTTTTAAGAGGGTGTTCTTGTTAAGTGAGGGATATCTTGGGGGACCTTTCCTGGACCCAACACACTAATGGGCATTGTGAAGAAAGCACATCACGGGCACCAGCCTTCACTCCATCCAGGACATCTACGAGAGGCGGTGTGTTAAGAAACCTGCCATTATCCTCAAGGACCCCCACGACCCAGGCCCTGCCCTCTTCACTCTGCTACCATCGGGGCAAAGGTCTAGGAGCCTGAAGACGAGCACCCAGCGGCACAAGGACAGCTTCTTCCCCTCCGCCAATCAATGAACCACAGACACGGCCTCACTTTCTCCTATTTCCTTGCACTATTTATTTTTGAAATGTGATCTACAGTGATTTTTGTTCCTGTGACGCTGCCCACAAAACAACGAATTTAGTGACACGTTCACGACAATAAAGTCTGATATTGACTCTGCCACTGGAGAGCGAGAGAAGGGAGAGGAGACAACCTCAGGGAGACAGATTCCAGGAGTGAGTGTGTGACTGAAGCATCATCTGATCACATCTGTGTGGACAGTGACCAGTCCGACCCTCGTCTCAGTCCAAACCTTACACACTGGCAATGGCTGGGAAATTGCTCTAGATAGTAAAAGCTGGGGGAAATCAGTATAGAACCATAGAACATTACAGCACAGAAAACAGGCCCTTCAGCCCCTCTAGTCGATGCCAAACCATCATTCTGCCTAGTCCCACTGACCTCCTCCCAGTCCATTCCTCTCCCATCCATAGACCTGTCCAAATGCTTCTTAAATGTTAAAATTGAGCCTGCATTCAGCTGGAAGCTCGTTCCACACTCCCACCACCCATTGTTCTCCCTCGTCTTCTCCCTAAACCTTTCCCCTTTCACCCTTAACCCCATGTCTCTGGCTTTATCTCTCCCTCAGTGGAAAAAAAGCTGACCTACAGTTACTCTGTCTGTCCCCCTCATAATTTTAATTACCTCCATCAAATCTCCCCTCATTCTCTACACTCCAGGGAATAAAGTCCTTACCTGTTTAATCTTTCCCTGTAACTCAGTTCCTGACGTTCAGGCAACATCCCAGTAAATCTTCTCTCCACTCTTTCTATCTTAGTGAGATCTTTCCTATCGTTCGGCGACCAAAACTGCACACAATCTTCCAAATCTGGCCTCACCAATGTCTTCTACAACTTTACCATCACATCCCAGCTCCTGGACCCAACACTCTGATAGATGAAGGCCAATATGCCAAAAGCTCTCTTTCCAACCCTATCCACCTGTGACACCCTTCAAGGTCTCAAGCCTGAAAAGTTGGTTCTGTATCTTTATCTTTGCTACATAAAGGACCCTGTTTGACCAGCTGAGTTTCTCCAATGTTGTGTTTTTAACTTCAACCCCGGGGTCTGCAGACACTGCTGTTTTGTAATGGTCACATCCTCACAGCAGGTGGCACACAAGGGCCAGTTGTCTAATTTGCCGCCGCTTCTCTGGCAGACTCTCGGGTTCAAGGGGAATGGATACCTGCTCCCTCTTGCCCTCCTGGTTCTGAGTTGCCTGCAGAGCTGGACACTGGGCCCACATGCTCTGCTTCAGAAGGGTCTAGACGAGGCTGAAGGGGTTTAAGGAGGGGAATTGGTGAGGAGCTGGTTAGGTCAATGTAGCCATCTACTTTGTACAATGTAAATAAGGCAGGAAATTCCAGCCACTTCATTAAAATGAACAAGTACAATTTTACAGACTCAGTTAAGTTAATAAGAGGTAATGATTTATAAAAAGACTGATAGATAATGAACATTTAGAATCAGAATTTATTGTCATGGACGTGCCATGGAATTTGTTGCTTTGCAACAGTGTCACGGAACAAACATTTACAAATTACATTTAATTTAAATTTAGACCTACAGCACGGTAACAGGCCCTTCCAGCCCACGAGCCCGTGCCGCCCAATTAACCTACAACTCTCCCCCCCCCCACCCCCACCCCCACCCCATTACGTTTCGAACGGTGGGAGGAAACCAGAGCCTCCTCCCGGGAAAACCCACGCAGACATGTACAGATTCCTTACACACAGCGTGGGGTTCAAATCTTGGTCCCATTCGCTGTCGCTCTACTTGCTATCCCAACCGAGCCGCCCTAAAATAAATCATTTTAAACCTAATTAAATTTGTGCAAAGATTAAGAGATACTAAGGCAGTGGCTGTGGGTTATTGATCATTCAGGAATCTGATGGCGGAGGGGAAGAAGCTGTCCTTGTGCCACTGAGTGTTCATCTACAGGCTCCTGGACCTCCTTCCTGATGGTAGCAGAGTGAAGGGGCACGGCATGGGGGTCCTTGAGGATAGAGGCTGCTTTTAAGGCACCGGCTCTTGTAAATGTCCTGGATGGAGTGAAGTCTGGTGCCCGTGATGTCGCAGGCCGAGTTAACAACCCTCTGGAGTTTTTTCCTGCCCTGAACATTGGCACCTCTGTACCAGGCAGTGATGCAACAGTCAGAATGCTCTTCACAGTCCACCAGTAGAAATTTGAGAGTCTTTGGTGACCTACTAAATGTCCTCAAACACCTCACAAATCAATCTCCTAATCAGCTGTCTGCCCCTCTCCCACTGCCTGTCATCCCCTCCGTGGTTCACTCATCCCCCACTGGCCCCTGCCCAGCCCCCCCGTCCTCCATCTGGAATGAAGGCTCTGCCCCCAAATCGTTGACTGTTCCTTTTCTCCCACACGCGGCTGGGTTCCTTCTCATTGCTGCAAATTCCATCATCTGCATTCTCTTGTGTGTCCCTCGGTTAAATTTTAAATAGACCCCCTCCATCCGGAACAAAGAATTTCAAATATGTGTGACCTCCTCCATTCTGATAATGCAGGAGATGCAAGATTGTGCAATGTTCCAACTGAGTAGATAGAAATTGCCTTGTTCATAGGTAAACAATCAACGTGACCCCTATGCCATGATATTGAGTCACTTGATAACCACCCCAACCTTTCCTACTGAGATCTAAAGTCAGGAATTTCAAGTCAAGTCTATTGTCATCTGATTGTACAAGTCCAACCCGATGCAACAGCGTTCTCTGGTTCTCGGTGCAAAACACGCAGACACACAACCAGACATAGCACGCATACAGACAAACAATACATATGCAGGACAAGTATTTCATCTGTATAAATAAATAGACCATTAGATGGATAGATAAATAAATTGACAGATAGATGGATAAATAAATAGGTGCCTTTTTGGGGTAGAAATGAGACTCTCAGAGGGTGAGTGTGAGCAGTTCCTTTGGTCGTTCAGCATTCTCACTGCTCGTGAGATGAAGCTGTTGCTTAGCCTGGTGGTGTCGGCCCTCATCCTCCTGTATCTCTTCCCTGGATGGGAGCAGCTGAAAGATGCAGTGTGCGGGGTGAAAGGGGTCCTCAGTGATTTTCCGCACCCTCTTCAGACAATGATCCCGGTCGATCACGTTGATGGGGAGGGAGAGGGAGACTCCAGTGATTTCTCCTGAGGCAAGAGGAAACACAGTGGTTATGGCGATGCAGAGGGCGGACGCATTGGAGGAGGTGGCAAGATCTACGGGCACTCAAGTAGGGTTTTTAAACCGCAGGCTTGTAACGCCACAATCATAAAAATTTGCTGTTACACGGGCAGACTAAAAAGGAAAGTGCTGGAACTTTTAGTCAATTCCTGCACCACGATTTAACCTTCAGGACCCCAACTACTTTTCGGGGGAAGGCTGCAGTCCAAATCGCACCTCATGAATTTGACATCCAGCTGACGACTCAGGCCACATTGCTCCATGTGAAAGCACTGGGACTAACAACGCAGGAACTTAAGGCATGTGGTGTAAAGGACCACAGGTGAGTAATTATGTTAATTTATGTTAAATTTTTCACAGATTTTTTTCCATCATTGCTGTCTAAAAAACCCCAATGTCTCTGAAGGGTCTTATATAACATGGAACATTCCAGCTCAGTACAGGCCCTTCAGCCCACGATGTTGTACTGACCCATGTAAACTTCTTTTCTTTTCTTTCTTCTTTGGCTTGGCTTCGCGGACGAAGATTTATGGAGGGGGTAAAAAGTCCACGTCAGCTGCAGGCTCGTTTGTGGCTGACCAGTCCGATGCGGGACAGGCAGACACGATTGCAGCGGTTGCAAGGGAAAATTGGTTGGTTGGGGTTGGGTGTTGGGTTTTTCCTCCTTTGCCTTTTGTCAGTGAGGTGGGCTCTGCGGTCTTCTTCAAAGGAGGCTGCTGCCCGCCAAACTGTGAGGCGCCAAGATGCACGGTTTGAGGCGTTATCAGCCCACTGGCGGTGGTCAATGTGGCAGGCACCAAGAGATTTCTTTAGGCAGTCCTTGTACCTTTTCTTTGGTGCACCTCTGTCACGGTGGCCAGTGGAGAGCTCGCCATATAATACGATCTTGGGAAGGCGATGGTCCTCCATTCTGGAGACGTGACCCATCCATGTAAACTTACTCCACAACAATCTCACCCTTCCGTCCCTCACTCCCACAACCTTCTTACATCCATGAGCCTTGTCTGAGAGTCTTTCTAATGTCCCTTTTGTATCAGCCTCCACCACCACCCCCGCAACGCATTTCAGGCCCCCGGCCCTCTGTTTAAAAAAACTTACCCCTATACTTTCCTCCCCTCACCTAACCTCTGGTATTTGCTACTGACGCCCTAGGGAAAAGGTGCTGGTTATCCACCCTTTATTTAAAGACCCTTGTAATCTTACACATTTTTAAATTTTTAATTTAAAAAATTTTAGACATACAACATGACAACAGGCCTTTTTGGCTCACGAGCCCGTGCCACCCAATTGACCTACAATCCCCGGTACATTTTGGAGGGTGTGAGGAATCCGGAGCCCCCACGCAGACATGGGGAGAACATACAAACTCCTTACAGACAGTGCGGGATTCGAACCCGGATCGCTAACCGCTACACTCACCGGGCCGCCCCTATTAATTTAGGGCGTCACTCCAAAGAGGAAGGCCCCAGCTTGGTCACCCTTGCTTCGTACGACATGTTCTCCGATCCAGGCAACAACCTGGAAAATCTCCGCTACCCACTTCCCAACGCAGCTGCATCCAACCTGCAAGGAGGTTCCTCTGTTTGCACGAAAGCCACACTGTGATTCTGGGAGAACATTCTCAGCGACCAGACCAGAACTGAACTAAAGCTCCAAGTGTGGTTTCACCAGTGTTTTATAGATCTGCAACGCCTCATGAATTCAATCTTGTGACCAATGAAGGCCAACACCAGGCCCTGCTCAACCAGCCTATCAACTTGTACGGCAATCCTGAGGGATCTATAGACCTGGACCTCAAGATCTCTCTGTTCCTTCACATGGTTTAGAATTCCACTCTGCCTTCAGGTTCAACTGTTCAAGGTGCAGTGCTCGACACATACCGTATATTCTGGCGTGTAAATAGAGCCACAAAACTCTAAAAAATTCTCAAAAAAGTGGGGAGTGTCAACTTTTACACTGGATATACTTCTGACACCTTAAATTCATCAAAGAAAAAACAGATTGATGTTGATATGGCGAACAAGTCGATGCTGGAAGCACCTCCCCACCGCCGGTGTCACTGCTCCCCAACACCACCCCACCGCTGGGCGCTACCTTAACCGTTCCTACCTGGGACCCTGAAGTCGCAGTCGCCACTCCAGCCTGGTAGGCCGAGGTTCCTGTTCCTGCCTGGAGCACGATGTCGCCACTCCAGCCTGGTAGGCCGAGGTTCCTGTTCCTGCCTGGAGCACGATGTCGCCACTCCAGCCTGATAGGCCGAGGTTCTTGTTCCCACCTTAAGCATGATGTCGCCACTCCAGTCTGATGGGCCTTTCTCACTTACGTAATTTACAGCTTTGTTACTTGCAATTAGTGCATTTTAAAAAATTTTTGGGAGACTTGGAGGGGGGGGGAGTCGACTTATACACCAGATATGCCATAAAAATGAGGCTAAAAAAGAAGTGGGGGGGGTTGGGAGTGACCTATGTGTTGAAATATACGGTATCTCCTTGTTGGCACTTTTTAAAATTGGTCTATTTCATGCAGCTGATGGATCACGGAATTTTGAATCCCGTTCGTGGAGTTCCTACACGAATGGCGTTGGGTGCCGGTACCTAAACCTTCCGCCAGAGGCACTGCCTTCAAGTTGCTCGCAGCAACTAGCACCAGCGAAGTTGGTGAGTGGCTGGTGCTAGTCCTGAGGTTCCATTTGTGTCCGATGGCCCTGAGGGAGGATACAGTTCAGGAACCGGGAGATTGTGTCTCAGAAAGAGGGCATTTTAATTTGTTCAACACTGATCTTAATGGTCATTCAAAAACAATATATCCCACACAGCACAGTAAAGGCCCTTCAGCCCACAATGTTGTGCTGACCTAATAATCAACTAACAGCTGCCTAGAATTTCCCCACTGCATAACCCTCCATGTTGCTCAGGCCCGTTGTCCCTGCCTCCACCAACGTTACTGGCAGCACATTCCATGCCCCCACCCCTCTCTGTGTGAAGAATTTACCTCTCACATCTCTCCTGTACTTACTCCCAAGCACCTTAAACCTGTGTCCCCTCGTGTTGGCCGTTTCAGCCCCTGGGGAAAAAGCCTCTGGCCATTCACAGGATCAATGCCTCATCATCTTGTCCACCCCTATCAGGTCACCCCCCCCTCACCCTCTGTCACTCCAAGGAGAAAAGACCAAGTTCACTCAACCTCCTAAAGGTTGCTTTGATAAGATTATTGGGTCCTCATTATCAGGGTAAAGAAACAAATAATGTTGAAGCCTTTTAGTAACCACTTATCATAAATAACACAGGCAATTGTCAGTTTAGCATCAATGGTTCCTTTATTAACACATAGTAAAACATGGCAAATTTCAGGTTTCATGCAGGTTATTGATGCAACAAACTCAGATTTCACCGTGTAACAGGAGCAAAGTATATATAAATATCAAAATAAACCTTAATTTCACAAAGTGCATTAAACTCTGGTGGATCTAGGGCAGAGCAGAGTAATGGGAACAGTTAGAAAATTGAATAAGAGATATCAAAGTCATCGAGAGAGAAAGGGAGGGGAGGAGAGAGACCAACAGAGAGAGCAAATGAGCGACAGAAAGAGAGAGAGAGAGCACACAAGGGACAGAGAGTGAGAGAGACTGCATGAGGGACACAGAGAGAGAGAGGAACATGTACGTATGGTTCTAAAGAGGCAGTAGCTGGTGGGGGGGTGGGAAGAAAGAGAGACACCAGGAGGTTAAAGTCCTTTTGATGAAAAGGATGAATTGTTCAAGATTTTAAATGTGGCTCAATATCAGTTTCACGAAAAGTGTTGACCCCGCTCCCGCCCCCATCGCTGGGGCTGGAGAGGGAGTTACAGTGAATGTTCCAGAGGGAACTGGTTACATTACTTCCTGCCCAGGCATCCAACAGGTTATGCTGATCCCACCAATGGCTTCACGAGCCGGAGAGAAGTAATCGCACAGGACTGCTTCAACCCCAGAGTTGTGGCACGTTTGAGAGTAAATATTAAAACCATCCTGATCCCTTCGAGAATGGCTGCACACCCAACAAATAGAAAGGCCTGTTTAATTTGCTCTGCACACTGGCTGACATTTCTGCATCCTCTCGAGTGAAGATGGGGAGAGTTCCCTTCCAAGACGGTTTTGGAGCAGACTGCACTTCCCACAATGAGAAAGACTGTGAGCAATCCTGATCCAATCTGACAGCAGATCTGTTCAAATCTTGGGTTGGCCAGTAAGCAGGTATGGGAGAAGGCCATTCTGCCCCTTTGAGTCTGCTGCACCGTTCTAAAAACAAAGGATCACGGCTGATCTGATTTTGGCTTCCGCCCTGACCCCAGCAGTCTTCAACTCCCCGACAGTCCACCTTAATTCTGAATACATTCAATGACCCAGCAGTTGTTGGTGGTATTACTGAACTGATGA
The DNA here is from genome assembly GCF_036971445.1 of Narcine bancroftii. Taxonomy (NCBI): domain Eukaryota; kingdom Metazoa; phylum Chordata; class Chondrichthyes; order Torpediniformes; family Narcinidae; genus Narcine; species Narcine bancroftii. Next base: position 85,899,916 of record NC_091481.1, read on the forward strand.
GTCCAGGGAAGTTGGTTAAGTATTAGTGAAGGTTTGAGTACCAAAAGTGGGTGTGACCTCAGGCTACCAATTCTGTCCCAAACTGACCGAATAAAATTCTTACCAATGTGTTTTTACTCTCAAACTAGCTTTTGTGATGCCACAATAGAAACATACAATTGTACAGTCACAAATTCAGAAATAGCTTTCAATATTTTTCTGAAATAATTTCAATATAAATTTCAATAAACAACTATGAACACAGCCATAGAACAAACACAGGAACGTACAGGATACAATCATCTGTGGTAACATGGTCAGTTAACCCTGTGTCACAGTAAATAACAAATTTTTGTTGAAATGTTGTAGCTGGTCTTCATGCAGTTTTTTTTTTAAACATAAATTTAATTTTTTTTATTAAAAAAAGCTTGAAGTAACTAGAGCTGAAAACTAGACAACTATTCATGGACTAAGATTGTGGCAGTTAGAAGGAGATTGTTCCCACACCAAGATTACAGAGAAGGATGTTAACATGAGGGACAAGGGGTCAGTAGTTTTCCCAAGGTCTGACACACCACAGGACTGGTTTCAATTGTTCCCCCTTTTGTTTGCAAGTCAGTTCACTTGTTCATGGTTTAGAAAAAAAACACATCCACTGGAGAAAATCAGCAAATCAAACCATGCCCTTTATGTAGCAAAGATAAAGATACATAACCAACATTTCGGGCTTGAGTCCTTCATCAAGGAAGCGTTGGTTCTGTATCTTTCTCTGCAGTGCCCGAGTTCGGGGCACCTACCTACATCTTACTCAAAACTTGAAGGGCTCAAGCCCAAAATGTTGGTTCTGTAACTTTATCTTTACTACGGTTCGACCTGCTGAGTTTCTCCAGTGTCATGTTTTCATTTCAATCACGGTGTCTGCAGACCTTCATGTTTTACTATGGTTTATGGTTCCAGACATTTTGTACGGTTAGTCCTGAATTCAATCGGATCTCTCTTTTGGTTTAGCCAAGAAAATGTTGCATTTTTTGTTAAAGTATATAAAGAAATTAAAAAAATAAATATTAAAATACAAAAATATAAAAAAGAGGTTGTTATAGCAAGGGTGCCAATTGGTGGGGAAGGTGTCATCCTTTGATCCGGAAGGAAGCCCCCCCCCCCCCATAGTTAGGAGACCGGGGCCTGCTGTTGAAGTGACCACCTCACCAAGTCTCAGCTGATGCACGGAGGCCACCATCCCCAACAACAGTTTCTTCCAAGCCAGGGAGGGAGGGTAGGATCCTGGGTACAAACTTCATTCCAAGCCCCCCTTCTTGATGATTCCCACTGGATAGGGCACTTTTTGGTTCCCCCCCCCTTCTCTACTTTCAGATCCACAGACCTCACCCCTCCCCCTCTCACTGCCCTCCCTCCCCAATACAGTGGAGCCAAGTCCTGATGGGAGCCTGGAATTCAGCACCTGAATAATCTCCGCAGGGGCTCACTGGGTGGGGTTCGAACATGGCAGTATGTATTGATCTAGAGCTTGTAGGATGTCAGTTGAGAGATGGGACTATTCATAAGCTGTTTGCGAAAGCTTAAATACATCTTTGTGGACAACGTGGAGAGTTACCAGTTTTGTAACATATTAAATATTGAGAAAATACAATAACTTAGAAGTGGTCAAGTGTTATGTATTCAGCACAAAACTTAGTGGGAGAGCAAGATCAAACACCATGGCAGAACACAGAAATAAGGGGGCCCATCTTCTCCCCAGTGGTTTTGAGTCAGGCGAAGCTTTACTGGAGTTGGGTTTGATGGGTGTAGTCAAGATACGTAGCGAACACTGAGTGAACCCCGTTGGGTAGGGTCTTGAGCAGGAAGGGCTGTCTCTAGCTCTGCAGATTAAGAGACCTCCTGCCGCCAGGTAAGTGGTCATTATGCCCGGCCCGCAGGGAAACAAAAAGAATCTCAGGGTTATTTTACTTTTAGGCTCCACAGGCCCTTCAGCCCGTGCCAACTAATTGCACCCAATTGACCTACAACTCCCCAGTACGTTTTGAAGGGTGGGAGTTTTGAAGGGTAGGTGTCCCCCGGGGAGAGAACGTACAAACTCCTTACAGACAGCACGGGATTCGAACCCTGGTCGCTGATGCTGTTCCAGCGTTTCATTAACCATGACACCCAATGTACTCTGACAATAAATTTGAACTTGAGACCTTGAGGAAGGGCTCAGGGCCAAAACCTCAGTGGATAGATCTTTACCTCCTGTGGACACCACGAGACCAGCTGGGTTCCCCCAGCATTTTTGTGTTTTTACTGCAATCGCAGGGTCTGCAGACTTTGGTGCTTCACTAAATAAGAGCCGAGACCTCTTGCCACCAGGAGGAATCGAAAATGTCAGGGGTGTAGGTGATGCCATGCATGGAGTTTGACAATAACTCGTTGCTGTTAAGTGACCAATTCTGGGCCCTAATTACAATAACACCACCGGGGTCCGGGGCACACTCCTGGCACCTGCAGGGTACCCCCATCCCTTCTGAGCCCCTGGACAAGCCACCTGGAGCCTTTAGTTTAGGCTGGGACTGAAGTCCCTTCTCCAAGCAGTGGTGTTTGCTTTCAGCTCCAAAGATTCTATCATCTGGCCCCTGAGGGTGCAGGGGGGGGGGGGGAAGACAGGTTGACCCACCCATTCTGAAAGGGGATCTGAACGCAGAGATTCACACCCCTCTGCTCTGTCTGTCTCTGGGGGGGGGGGGGGGCTCTGGATAATAAATCAAACAGGGGATGGATTATACAGCAAAGCTTTAGGGCTCAATTTGATCGGAAAAGTTCACATCTTGTTCACTGAGAAGGGGAATAGTTCAGAGACAGGGCATCGACCCCAGCACCCCCTCCCACACAGACACACACAAACCACGGAAGAACAACGTTCCTTTGACAAAATGCCTGGATTCACAGTATGTTGGAGGGCAGATCCTTCTCGGAGCGGTGGGAACCGTCCTTTCACCCACAACGCGTGGACTTTTGTTTTAAAACAGAGAAAGAGAGAGCGTGGTCCCAGTCTGTCACCAGGCTCGTTCAGCAAGACATTCGCTGGGCCAGGTTGGCAATTCAGACTACATTCGGTGTGTAACACAAAGCACGGTGGCCGGCATCCCTCCGCTGGGCTGTTCCCCCCCCCCCCAAACCCCCCGCCGGGGGTGGGGGTTGTTCAGCGTCAGGTTCTCCCTCCTTTCCCCTCCCCCGGGCTGGGGCGAGGGGAAGGAGGAGGCGAATTCAATCCCCATTCCCCTGCAAGTTTACCCCAACCCCCTTTCCCGGGTGGGGGGGCGGCCCCTCGGGTGGGGGGCGGCCCCTCGGGTGGGGGGCGGCCCCTCGGGTGGGGGGCGGCCCCTCGGGTGGGGGGCGGCCCCTCGGGTGGGGGGCGGCCCCTCGGGTGGGGGGCGGCCCCTCGGGTGGGGGGCGGCCCCTCGGGTGGGGGGCGGCCCCTCGGGTGGGGGGCGGCCCCTCGGGTGGGGGGCGGCCCCTCGGGTGGGGTGAAAGCAGCGCTGGGGGGGTGGGGGGGGGCGTGTGGTCAGAAAGCAGCTCAGAGTGCCAACAGGGATGGCGAGTTCAAAGAGTCCGAGGATTGGTCGCTGCTGCTGTTCCGCTGGTAGACGAGGCCGCAGCTCGCTCCCTCTGGGTAGGTGAACACAAATGAAGACGTGTATGAGGGGTTGGGGCTACGATTCAAAAACGGCTGCCCAGTCTCACAGGCTGGATAGAACGGTCCCTCCGCCGGCAGCTGGCAGCCCGACAGGTAACTCCCGGCCACAGAGGGGTGCTTCCCGTCCAGGGGAATAGGCAATGCCAGAGAGCTCACCTCGACACTGGCGGCGTTCGGCGCCGGGCTCAGCGGCTCCTCGAACGGGATCTTGCAGGCGGGCTTGTGGGCCAGTAGCACGAACTCCAGGCGCTCTTTCTCCTTGTGCAGCTCGGCGATCTGAGACTGCAGTTCGGCTTTTTCCTCTTCCAGCTGGTCCGTCTCCTGGGAGAAAGTCGAGGAAGGGGGTGAGCGGGAGGGAGTGAGAGGAGACGGAGAGAGAAACGGACAGAGACCGACACCCACACACCGGGGGGGGGAGAGGGGGAAGGGGAGAGGGGGGGAGGGGAGAGGGGGGGAGGGGAGAGGGGGGGAAGGGGAGAGGGGGGGAAGGGGAGAGGGGGGGAAGGGGAGAGGGGGGGAGGGGAGAGGGGGGAGGGGAGAGGGGGGGAAGGGGAGAGGGGGGGAGGGGAGAGGGGGGGAGGGGAGAGGGGGGGAAGGGGAGAGGGGGGGAAGGGGAGAGGGGGGGAGGGGAGAGGGGGGGAAGGGGAGTGGGGGGGAAGGGGAGTGGGGGGGAAGGGGAGAGGGGGGGAAGGGGAGAGGGGGGGAAGGGGAGAGGGGGGAAGGGGAGAGGGGGGAAGGGGAGAGGGGGGAAGGGGAGAGAGGGGGGAGGGGAGAGAGGGGGGAGGGGAGAGAGGGGGGAGGGGAGAGGGGGGAGGGGGGAGGGGAGAGGGGGGAGGGGAGAGGGGGGAAGGGGAGAGGGGGGAAGGGGAGAGGGGGGAAGGGGAGAGGGGGGAAGGGGAGAGGGGGGAAGGGGAGAGAGGGGGAAGGGGAGAGAGGGGGAAGGGGAGAGGGGGGGGAAGAGAGAGAGAGGGAGACCGACACAGAAAGGAAGGGGGAGACAGACACACACACACAAAACCGAGGTTGTAGGAGTCGGGGGAGGGCGGACTTCATTCAGGTATTGTTCCTCCGATGTGCGAGTGGTCGCGACGGGACAGTAACGGGGCCACGGACACATGTGAGCACGGGAGTGTGACCCGGGCGGGCGGATCAAGATGACAGGGACAGAGTGGATCCCGCCTCTCCCCCGCCACCGTTCTTGGGTCACAGGTTCTCGCCTGGGGTCGGTGCTAAATCTGTATCCTCCCCAATGTTCATTTCCTCCCCACCCTCCCATCCTAGCGGGAGGTCCACCCGGGGAGCCCGTTCCCCGTCCCCGGGCTCCGACAGACACGGTGGCCGAGTTTGCTTACGGTCTGGAGACGGTCGGTGAGTTCCCGGCGCCGGTTGCGACACTTGGCGGCGGCGAGTTTATTCCTCTCTCTGCGAACGCGGCGCTTCTCCTCTTCCTCGGCGGTGAGCTGCGAGCGACAGACAGACACAGTCAGTTCCCTGGGACTCTACCCAAGGGCGCAGAGCCAGCCCCTTCCGACCACTCCTTCCCGAGGAGACGGAGGTCCTGACCGTCTCTTGACATACACAGAAACACACATGTACAGTATATTCATCACATTCTATATACATACATCTATGGAGCGGCGGGGAGAGAAAGAAAGGGGGGGGGGTGGGGGGAAGAGAGAGAGAACCCCAAGAGCCTGGTGTACTGATGGAGGACCCCAGTCTCCTGAGGAAGGGTGTCTTGAGGGCTGGGTGGCATCTCATGGGTCACCAGCTTGGGGGGGAGGCTTCCTGAACTGTGTGTTTGGTTACTTCAGAGGGAGTTTGACTCTGCATCCATCCTGTGGTGTGATTCCCCCAGGGGTGTGTGGATCGGACAGTGTAGAGGGAGCTTTTTCCAACCTGTGGTCAGTGAGAGAGATGGACACCTCCCACCTTCAGTATGAATATTAAATCTGGCAGGGCTCAGCTCGTCGGTCAGCATTGGGAGAGAGGCGGACAGTCAAGACAAGGGCTTAAGACTCTCCAGAGATGTGGCCTCACCCCGGGTCTCTCCAGCTCCTCTGCTTGCTCAAGATACCAACACCTTCAGCTCGGTTTTGTTAATATTCTAAAATAAAGTGGCAGAAAGCCCTTTTAATAACTCTTTGGTCTAATGAAGTGATCACCAGCTACTGGACAGAGGGACCGCGCTGTGCGTGTGTATGGTCGTATGGGGCATGTGTTTGGAGGTCAGGGTGAGAGAGTAAGTGTGTACGTGTTTGGGGGGGGGGGGGATGGTGAGAGAAGGGGAGGAGAGGAAGAGTGCTGGGACTGGTGAGGATGCGAGGGTGTGTTGGGGGATGGTGTGACAGGGAGACACGGGGAGTGATAGTGAGAGAACGGGTGCATGGTGCCCGCTCGATACTCACTCACCGTTTCATCACGGGCTCTCCGGGAGCGGCTGGCCCGCCCAGGTTTTGACGGCTCCACGGTGCTGTAGGAGCACATGGCCTGTGTAGAGTAGCTGGTCCCTGGGAGGTTGTATGGGTCCATGGACGGCTGAGCCATGGGGGGAAGCGGAGGCTGGGGTTGGGTCTGAGCCACCGACGAGATGACTGTGGGTTGAACCATCCATTGAAGGTCCTGGCTGGTCGTGATGGCAGTCAGAGTTGGAACAAAGGAACCCGGCATCTCCCCAACGCCTGTGGAACACTGAAACAGATTGGAATGCAGGACATTTTTAATAAGGGAATGGGGAACTTGAGGGGCTGGGGAACAAAAGATTGGGGGGGGGTGCAGAGATTTAAGGCTACCTTCTAGATGAAGTCAGGTTGGGCTCTTGGGAGCGAGGAACACATGCCATGTCTGAGAAATGGACAGCCAACATTTCAAAGTCGGGCCCAGATCCCTCCATGGATGGAGGCTGATCCCCCCCCCCTCACACTCCAGGAGCTTTCTGCACCCCCTTCCCCTTCTGACTGGGGCCTCAAGCAAGGTGAGAGTAGGTGAGCCCTCTACCTCTGGAAGGGGGAAGAGGGGTCACACCCTAATCTTGTGAGGGATGAACAAGAAACTTTTTTTAATTTAAAGAATGAACTTTTTGCACAAAAATATGCATGATTTTCTTGACATTCTTAGTGTTAAATACATCCATACACATGTAGTATCGTCAAAGGAATAAAACAGGAAAGTCTGCAGACACTGTGGATGAAGTGAGAACACACGACGCTGGAGAAACTCAGCAGGTCAAACAGGGTCCTTTACACAGCAAATACAGACCAACGTGTGAACAAAGTGGAGGCAGGCACCCGAACAAAACCATGACCTCCTGCCTGTGGGACTGTGCTTCCACCCACCCCCCCACCACCATTTTGCTCGTACCTCAGGCCCAAAACGTTGGTTATGCATCTTTATCTTTGCTGAACCAAATACTGTTTTGACCTGCTGAGTTCCTCCTGCATCCTGTATTTGTTTCAGCCATGAATCTCCATCCTCAACATTCATTGGAATGACTTCATCACCAACATTGAAGTACTCGAGCTGGCAGAGTCCACAAGCATCGAATCCACGCTGCTGAAGACCCAACTGTGCTGGGTGGGTCACTTCTCCAGAATGGAGGACCATTGCCTTCCCAAGATCGTGTTCTATGGCAAGCTCTTCACTGGCCACTGAGACAGAGGTGCACCAAAGAGGTACAAGGACTGCTTAAAGAAATCTCTTGGTGCCTGCCACATTGACCACCACCAGTGGGCTGATATCGCCTCCAACCGTGCATCTTGGCATCTCACAGTTCGGCGGGCAGCAACCTCCTTTGAAGAAAACCGCAGAGCCCACCTCACTGACAAAAGACAAAGGAGGAAAAACCCAACACCCAACCCCAACCAACCAATTTTCCCCTGCAGCCGCTGCAACCGTGTCTGCCTGTCCCACATCGGACTTGTCAGTCACCAACGAGCCTGCAGCAGACATGGACATACTCCTCCATAAATCTTCGTCCACGAAGCCAAGCCAAAAGAATCTGCAGACTTTAGTGTTTCACTGGAGTGAAGGGAGAAAGTCTGTGGATGCTGGGGTTGAAGTGCAAGACACAAAAGTACTGGAAAGACTTAGCAGGACGTACAGTGCCCAAGGAAAGTGACAACATTATGCAGATTCTGCTGGGAATCTGAATCTTCCTTGGAGTTCACTTAACCAGTGACCTATCGTGGACCCTCAACATCTCCTCACTTGCCAGGAAGGTGAAACAGCAACTGCCCCTCCTGAGAAGACTGAAGGGGGCAAGGCCACCGGCCACCGTCATGTCAACCTTTTACAGGAGCTCTATCGGGAGGGTCCTGGCCGACTGCATCACAGTGTGGGTACGGTTGCTGTAGAGAAGTAGATCAGAGGTCACAGGACCATAAGAGTGGCAGAGACGATCACTGCGGTCTACCTCCCCTCTCATCAACGTGATCTACTGGGATCATTGTATGAAGAGGTCACACAAAATAATTGAGGACCCCTTCCACCCCACACACAGCATCTTTCAGCTATTCCTGTCGGGGAAGAGATACAGGAGGATCAGAGCCAGCACCACCAGGCTGAGGATCAGTTTCTTCCCACAGGCAGGGAGATGCTGGACGACCCAAGGAACTGCTCACACTCACCGTCCGAGACCCTCATATTCATGAAACAATATTTATGTATTTGTATAGATGAATTTTTGTCTTGCGAGTGTGTTGTGGGTCGTGCGAGTGTGTTGTGGGTCTTGCGAGTGTGTTGTGGGTCTGGGTGTGTGTCTGCGTGTTTTGCACCGAGGACCGGAGGATGCGGTTTCACAGGGTTGTACTTGTCCGATCGGGTGACAATAAACTTGACCTAGAGCGGCAGTTCTGGGTTCGACCAGAAGGGGCCGCCTCGTGTTCCTCCTTGCGTAGACGGTGCGTCAGCCTGGTTGATGCTCCCATGAATGAGCCGGCGACCTCTGAAGGAAAGTTACTCCCTCATCAGCCCAATCGTGGAAGCCACGACTCAACCAAGGCAGAGGTGGGAACTTTTTTCACCCCCATTCGGATTTAATCTGTCAAAGCTCCGCGCCTCCATGATGCAAATTATGTCTCTGCCCAGCAGAGATTAAAAAAAGTTTCTTTTTTTTAATTCAGAGATGAGCAGTATAGAAACAGGCCTTTCTTCCCATCATGTCCATGCTGCCCGCATGAGGTGGGCAGCCTCCCCTGTCTCGAACGTGCCAATGCTTGCGGAAAGCATCGGATTCCACCTCTTCCTCTGGCAGTGAGTGCCAGATACCAACCTCTGTGGAAAATAAACACGGATCGCCCCAAACCCAAGCCTCTTGATTGTAATTCTCTACCACGGCAGGGGGGTGGGGGGAGATTGTCTCTCTAATCCAGTGGTAGGAATCAACCCTTTTCTTTCCACTCACATACCACTTTAAGTAATCCCTCTGGCATAGGTGCTCTGTGGTTAGTAAGGTGTTGGGTGAGTGAAAAAAATGGTTGAGAATCATTGATTTCATCCATAAAGGCCTCATATTTTATACCATCAATTACCTCGCCCTCCTTTGCTCCAGGGAATACAATGAACCCAAATAGTATGCAGATTGTAGTTCAAAACACAAGAACTGCTGGAGCATTTACTCTTGTGTTTTTAAATTGAACCAAACATCCCAATTTGACCTCTCGAAGCTTCTCCTTAACAGCTGAAGTGACGGGGATGAACTTCCTCAGAGATGTGCTTGGAAATCCAGTGATGGGCTCAGAAAGATTCCTGGGTAGAATGACCAGCCCCTGGAACTTGAGGATATGGGAGATGAGAGCTAGTCCTTGACTATCTCCACAGCTGGGGCAATGTAACCTGTGGAAAGATCACCCTTCCACGTTCCCTTGGCATCTGCATATTGCAATTCTGCACAGGACAGCACATTCTCATCTCACCTTCTCTGGACTTTATTTGAATTTGAACCATGTTTCCTGACCTGGTTTGAGAGTATCAACCGGATTCTCAATGTGGACAAGGAGATGATCGTGGACCTCAGGAGGACCAGGAATGACCACCCTTCTCTACACCACAACAACTCTGTCGTGGAGACACCAAGTTCCATGGAGTTCACTTCACCAGTGACCTCTCGTGGACCCTCAACATCTCCTCCCTCGTCAGGAAGGTGCAACAGCGACTGCACTTCCTGAGAAGACTGAAGGGGGCCACCATCATGTCTACAGGAGCTCTATTGAGAGCGTCCTGGCCGGATGCATCAGCGTGTGGGTACAGTTGCTGCAGAGAAAGGGATTGGAGGTCAATCCACAGGACCGTAACAGTCGGCAGAGAGGACCACCCCCATGGACGGAATCGTGGTCTGAAGAGGGCGTGCAACATCACTGAGGACCCCTTCCACCCCGCACACAGCATCTTCTGATCCAGGAGGATCAGCTTCTTCCCACGGGCAGTGAGAATGGTGAACGACCCAAGGAACTGCCCACCCTCGGAGACCCTCATCTTCGTCGGGATGAAGACCTGTCCTGTGTCTGTATGTCTGGGGGTGGGGGGAGGACCGGAGAACAGGGTTTCGCCGGGTCGAGGGTGCAATCGGATGGCGATAACCTTGAACCGGACGAACTGCGGCTGCATTGGTGCAGAGGCGCCCCCCCCCCTCCCCCCGCGGCTGCCTGTACGCGCCGGAGGGAGGCGGGACCTTTGAACGCCGCCGCTTCCATTCATAAAACCCGGGTGAGCGGGCGCTGACCGCGTGGTTGCCTTAGCAACGTTCCAAAATAGAACGCCGCCCAGCGTCAGCACGTCGCGCGGCCGGCGCAGCGTCACCAGGAGAGTTCCAATACGTCAACCTTACGCACGTAAAACCGGGTCCCGGGGCAAACAGGAGGTTTCCAAACCTGCGGGAAACCGCTGCAACTTCATGGTAAATCGATTCTAATCGATCCAATGCAGCGCCCCTTCCTGGGCGTTCGCTGCTGATGCGTATTGGCGATTATTTCGGCATGCACTGATTCATGATCCAATATTGGTGCAAGATAGTCCCGGGAGGTTGCCAGAGGCTCCCCTCCTTACTGCGGACAGGTGGAACACGCAGTAAAGTTGGACAAGACTCCAGACAGGGCTGGTAACTCGGCCAGAGACGTCTTCAGAAAGCAGGCTCTATCCCCCCCCCCCCCAGGCCCTCTTCACTTTCCCCCACGAAGGGGCACAAGGTCAGCTTCTACCCCGCTGCCATCAGATTCCTGAAGGATCAATGAACCGAGGAGACTGCCTCACCGTGTACTATTTTGCCAGGTTGGACAAAAAAGGCTCGAAACGTGCTGACATAGGATGTCCTGCTGAGTCCGGTGTCATTATCTCAATGTCTGCACTGTAATGCTGCCGGAAAACAAACTCAGCTTCATGACCTACCTGTGGTGTGGTCGTGGGGCTGCCGATGCTCTGGCTGAAAGAATCCACGGATGAGAGATACTGAGGCTCCGAGGGGGAAGAACTACAGCGGGAAGCCGAGTCGAAATCGCCGGAGAATCCCTGGTACATGTCCTCCCAGTCGCTGATGAGCCACGATTTGTCTCCCCTTGAATCCAGTTTCCCGTTTGACAATGGTCCCAGCTATTCCAAAATCCAACAGATATTCTCGCCTTGGTGCTGTAGTGGACGCGGTGCCTTGCCTGCCGCTCTCTTTAGGAATGAACCAATTCCTCTGGGCGCCTTTTTTGAGTGTATGGATCTGACGTCAGGCTCGTTAGACTAGCAGCCGGGCCGATGGACAGAAAGGTCCCATTCCACTCCAAGCGAAAGAAGCGGCGAGTCGGAAAGCAGCAGAGGCGACGAAGCTCAGTCTCCGAATGACCCGCTCGCTCAGCCTCCACTCTGATTTATTGCCGGGAAAACGCCATGAAACCCCTCCTGCGAGGAAACTCCGCCCATCCGGGATCCCTGACGTACATGCCCATATATGGAACTGTGTAGTTTGCTGTTTACTGGTAACCAAGCAGTGACGTCAGAGGGAATCCCTCTCAAGGCAGCAGGGCCTTGGTTTTAAATAGCAAACCAGTCTCCGGGAGCTTTATTTTTAAATTTGATGCTACAAACTCCATTTTTTTTAAAAACCCTCTTGTGCAGCTGGCTGCAGAAATTGATTCTTTTTTAAAATATGCGTTCAATATCTGTGTCGTGCCTTGCTGATATTTCTGTTACACCAGGGGCTCCACACCACTTAAGACGCCCTGTCGGGATATTACAGAACTGCGATTCCTCCTTTTTAAAGGTAACCTTCAGAGTTAAATTTCCAAAGATTAACTAAGCTCTGACACCCAGGATCAAATATGGATCTTGATAATTTTTCTGTATCTGGTTCTGTATCTTTATCTTTGCTACATACAGTGGCTTTATCTTTCCTACATACAGTGTCTTTATCTTGGCTACATACAGTGTCTTTATCTTGGCTACATACAGTGTCTTTATCTTGGCTACATACAGTGTCTTTATCTTTGCTACATACAGTGTCTATCTTTGCTACATACAGTGTCTTTATCTTTGCTACATACAGTGTCTTTATCTTTGCTACATACAGTGTCTATCTTTGCTACATACAGTGTCTTTATCTTTGCTACATACAGTGTCTTTATCTTTGCTACATAGTGTCTTTATCTTTGCTACATACAGTGTCTTTATCTTTGCTACATACAGTGTCTATCTTTGCTACATACAGTGTCTTTATCTTTGCTACATACAGTGTCTTTATCTTTGCTACATACAGTGTCTTTATCTTTGCTACATACAGTGTCTTTATCTTTGCTACAGTGTCTTTATCTTTGCTACATACAGTGGTTTTATCTTTGCTACATACAGTGTCTTTATCTTTGCTACATACAGTGTCTTTATCTTTGCTACATACAGTGTCTTTATCTTTGCTACATACAGTGTCTTTATCTTTGCTACATACAGTGTCTTTATCTTTGCTACATACAGTGTCTATCTTTGCTACATACAGTGTCTATCTTTGCTACATACAGTGTCTTTATCTTTGCTACATACAGTGTCTTTATCTTTGCTACATAGTGTCTTTATCTTTGCTACATACAGTGTCTTTATCTTTGCTACATACAGTGTCTATCTTTGCTACATACAGTGTCTTTATCTTTGCTACATACAGTGTCTTTATCTTTGCTACATACAGTGTCTTTATCTTTGCTACATACAGTGTCTTTATCTTTGCTACAGTGTCTTTATCTTTGCTACATACAGTGGTTTTATCTTTGCTACATACAGTGTCTTTATCTTTGCTACATACAGTGTCTTTATCTTTGCTACATGCAGTGTCTTTATCTTTGCTACATACAGTGTCTTTATCTTTGCTACATACAGTGTCTTTATCTTTGCTACATACAGTGTCTTTATCTTTGCTACATACAGTGGCTTTATCTTTGCTACATACAGTGGCTTTATCTTTGCTACATACAGTGTCTTTATTTTTGCTACATACACTGTTTGTCATGCTGAGTTTCTCCCGGTTTCTGCAGACTTTTCCTGTTTCACTTCCGAATATTTCAATGTACTGGTTCCTCAATCAAAGATTGAAAGCAATGGAATTAAAACTTGCTTCCTATCGACCTGCCTGTTGTTTGTGTCCGCCGGGGAAGGTTCCTTGCAGTTTCTGAGGCATGTTGGAGAAAGGACGGTTAGCTTCCACCGCACCCACAACTTTTACTTCCCTCAGACATTTTTTTCATTTACATTCCGACACTGAGCGATGAGTGAGTGCCGTGTGGGAAAGCCTCCTCGGTCGAGGAATCGGCCACTCCTGGGAAGGGGCCGCCCCGCCGAGGTTAGACCTGTTCACACAGATCCCAGCCAGCGTCTGAACTCAGTGAGGGCACCAACTTCCCCAGGAGCCAGTAAGATGCGGATCCCGACAGGAATATTTAATAGGAAAAAAGTATTTAAACTACGGATTTTACTTTCTGCTACCACATTTTTCAGTGAAATTCTGCAGACTCTTTGATTGCTTGCGGTAAAACACACACAGGAGGAAACTCGGCCGGTCTCGCAGCGTCCATAGGAGGGAAAGATATATCGCTGACATTTCGAGCCTGAGCCCCTCTTCAAGGAAAGAACAGGGAGGGGTCAGAATAAAGACTGAAGACTGGCCGGAGAAAGGAAAGGGGAGAATTGATTTTGGCTCTGAGAAAGGAGACAGAGGTAAAAGCAGGGGGGGGGGGGAGAGAGAGAGAGAGACAGCGAGAGAGCTGGGGGAAGGCGACAGGGGATGAAGATAAGAGGGAGGGGGTTTAATGGCAATGGGAGAGGTCGATGTTTTAATGCTATCAGGTTGGAGGAGGCCCAGTCGGAAGATGAGGTGTTGTTCCTCCAATTTGCAGGTGGTCTCAGTCTGGCCATGCATGAGACCATGGACGGACATTCGGGAGGGGGGGGAGAATTGAAGTGGGCAGCCACTGGGAGATCCACGCTGTTGCGGCGGACAGAGCCGAGGTGCTCAGCGAAGCGATCTCCTGGTCTGCGCCCAGTCTCCCCGATGTAGAGGAGACCACGCCTATTAGGCACTTGTTTTGGTAGAACAGGTCTGCAGACCGTGACACCGACACCACAAGGTTGGTTGGTTGTTGATAGGAAAGTACTGACCAGTGCAGCTCCAAGTGGGGCTTTCCAGAGTGCAGTGCAGCGTCGTATGGACCTCCATTTGTCTGCATTTCCCCTCCCATCTGAAAACATGTGCCCTTGAGTTTTTGACTTCCCTGCCCTTAATAAAAGGATTATGGCTAACCATGACTATCAGATTTTATAAACCTTCTATAAGGTCACCTTCAAGCCTCCTATGGTCCAACGAGAATAAACCCTGCCTATCCAATCTCTCCTATGGCCCTCCATTCCAGGCAACACCCTGATGAATCTCTTCTGCTCTCTCTCTCTCTCTTTTGCTACCACATCTTTCAGTAGTGTGGCCACCAGAATTGTACACAACATTCCAAGTGTGGTCTGATCAATGATTTATACACCAGCAACATGACAATCTGACTCTTATACCAATGAACCAAGCATACCAGTTGGCTTTTCCCAGTAGCCCATCCACTTGTGTGGTCAGCACTCAAGTCTCTGTAACTACATCCAACATCTCTCTGTACATCAACATCTCTACCATTTAATATGTATCCCTACCATTAATCTATCCACTCAAAATTGACTTCCCAAAATTCATTTGCGGAGATTTGACGCAACATTGGAAACCCTGGCAAATTTCTTCAGAGCTGTGGTGGAAAGTCTGCTGACCGGCTGCATCACAGACACTGACACAGCCCAGGTCATTACAGGTAAAACCCTCCCCTCCATTGAGAACATCTGTCATTGGAGAGCAGCAGTGGTCATCAAAGATCCACACCACCCAGCACACGCTCTGTTCTCACTGCTGCCATCAGGAAAGAGGTCTCGGGGCCACAAGCACCAGCAGGTTCGGGAACAGCTGCTCCCCCTCCACCATCAGACTCCTCAACGACAAACCCAATCAGGGGCTCATTTAAGGACTCTCTCACTTTGCACTTTATTGATTTCTTTCTCTCTGTATTGCACAGTCAGTTTGTTTAGATTTCTTTATTTGTCTACATGTGGAGGGGTTTACCTGGGCCTTGTGCAGGGCTTTCTGCTCGGAGGTATTGGTGCCCCCATACCAGGCCGTGATGCAGCCAGTTTAGGTTCAGCAGGCTACCATAAGCATCAGGGTGAGAGGGCAGTGAAGCTTCTCAAAGATGTTACCAAGACTGGAGGCCTCGAAGCTGTAAGGAGAGGCTGGATAGGCTGGGTTTTCTCTGGAGTGTTGGAGACTGGGAGGAGAGGTCATAGATGAGGTAAAAGCACAAAATTTCTTTTCCAGGAAGAGTCCAAAATGAAAGGAGCATAGATTTAAATATGTTGGTGGGGGGGGGGGGTGGGTGGAATACTTTATAGAGACCCAAATGACAAGCTTTTCACACAGAAAGTGGGGGGTAAATGTTACAAGCTGCTGGAGGAAGTGGTGGAAATATCCACAATGTCAAAGTTTAAAAGACATTTATGCAGGTACATGGATAGGAAAGGTTCAGGTGGATTTGGTGATCAGGGATATGAGTTATTAATTTGAAATAGAAAAGGGAAGATGTACATTAATCATCACATAAACTTCCCTCCCCTCCTCCAGCTCCTACACTTCCTAGTGTTTCAGAAAGGCAGCCGACCTAAAAAAAAGGAACCACCCCATCACGGCCACAGTCTCTCCTCGTGCCCGGAGAAAGTGCAGGAGCGTGAAAGCTTGCTCCCACAGCTTCTTCATAAGATGCACCAAAATTGCCACATTATTGCCGTCTGAAGCACTGGTGATACTGTAAATGTAGAATAGATAATCGCAGGCTGATGTTGGGGGTGGGGTGGGTAGGATTATTTGTGCTTCTGGGTGTAGCTGGGGGGGAGGGTTGTCTGTGACGATGATGGGAGTGGGTGGGGGTACTTGACAGCATCTGTCACACAGGTGTACACATACACACACACACACTCACACTCCTTTTGTAGTGAACAATGACAGTGGTTGGTGTCTGAGCTCGATGACCTGCTTTGATCAATCTCAGAGAACTGGAACCCCACTGGCAGTCTGGTCACTACATTACTGGTTGCTACCAGAACTGGAAAATTTTAGCTCTGAAGAAAATAATTGGAAAGCTAGGATTATTTGCTTTGGAACAAAGGAGGTTGAGCAGAGACTTATTTGCAATGAATAAAACTACAAAGAGCCGAGATAAATAGGAAGGATCTGTTTCCTTTAGATCACTGTCCCTTGGAGTATTGTGTTCAGTTCTGGTCACCTCATTCCAGGAAGGATGTGGAAGTAATGGAGAGGGTGCAGAGGAGATTCACCAGGGTGTTGCCTGGATTTGGAAAATATGTCTTATGAGGCAAGGTTCGCAGAGCTGGGATTTTTCACTTTGGAGCGCAGAAGAATGAGAGGAGACTTAATAGAGGTTGACAAGATTCTGAGAGGTGTAGATAGGGTGGATAGACAGTGCCTGTTCCCCAGGGCAGGATCAGCAAACACCAGAGCATGTGTACAAAGTGAAGGGAGGGAAGTTTAGGGGAGATGCCAGGGGTACATTTTTTACACAGAGTTGTGGGTGCCGGGAATGCCTTGCCAGGGGTGGTGGTGGAGGCAGAAACATTAGGGGTATTTAAGAGACTCTTAGACACATAGATGGAAGAAAAATTGAGAGCTATGGGGTAAGGAGGGTAAATACGTATAGGTCAGCACAGCATTGAGGAATGATATACCCTGTGGTGTTCAATGATCTATGTTCTATGAGGGTTCAAAAGCCATGTGGCTCAAATTTGTCAGGAGAGGGATCGCGGGGATTGGAACTGAGGAGGGGTGAGGGGAATGTGGGGTCAGTAGGAACCATTAATGCAGAAATGGGGTCACCCTGCAAGCCAACATTGACTCGATGACGGGGCTTCTTGCATTTTATTTCCGGGAACAAAATATTCCTGCACAGTTTGCCCAACCTTCAGATGAACGTAAGTACACTCTTCTGAAGAATGCAATGGGAGAGGTTGTAGCGGCAGAAAGACTGGGGAATGTTTCTCTCCTTAGCCTGCAGGCCCAGAGCTCACCAGACCTCCCTCACCACAGAGAGAGATAAGCCAATTCAGATCGGATAAGGCCACAAGCAGCAACAGACCAATTAAGTTGTAAGTATGTGGAGTTTTGTTTGAAGCATAACTATTGGTCAGGATGCCACACGCCGTGAGAAATTTTGGGTCCACTTGCATTCTCAGTTACTCCGTTAGACGTCGGCTCCCACTGCCCTGGATCAGACTGTCAGTTGTGGCTCATCTTTGACTCCAGACACCAGATTGGAGTGTTACTCCAGGCTATGCGATCCGGCCTGGCGCACCAACTGCGGGACCGATGGAGGGTGGTGCTGTCGGTGTCTCTGACCTTTAGACGTTGTGCTAAACTGGCACCTTGTTTTCTCAACAGGCAGCCATGAAAGATCTGGCTGCGGGAATCAACAGGGTCTCAGATGATTCCAACAAATGTACCTTTTCTTTCATTTGGACATGTGTCACCGTAACAGGCCATTCCGGCCCACGTGACTAACTGTCCTACTAACCCCGTACATCTTTGGAATGTGACAGGAAACCAGAGCACCTGGAGGAAACCCACACAGGTCACAGGGAGAATGTGCAAACTCCTTCCAGACCCTAGTGGATTTGGACCCAGGTCGTTGGTGCTGTCACAGAGTTCTGTTCATTGCTGTGCTACCCTGTGTTTTGAGTAGGATTAGGCAGGTTCTGACTTATACTCCATCTGTTTGTAGGAGGGTGAGTGCACAAATCAATTGCCACTTTTGCTACATTACAATGCTCCATGAGATTACGGGGGCTGAGATAAGGTGGGCAGCCAGCACCTTTTTCCCGAGGCATCAATAGCAAACACCAGCGGACATCAGTTTAAAGTGAGGGGAGGAAGGTTTAGGGGAGACATTAGAGGTACATTTTTTAATGAGAGATGGGTGGGTGTCTGGGATACATTGTCAGGGATAGTGGTGGAGGCAGGTACAATGGGGACATTCAAAAAACTCTTAGACAGGGATGTGGATGTAAGAAAAATAGAGGGTTTTATGGGTGTGAGGTTGAGAAGGAGCAGATTGAGTAGGTTCCCATGGGTCAGTACAACATGGTGGGCCAAAGGGCCTGTACTGTGCTGGAAAGTTCTATGTTCTATTTCCATAGCTCAATGAAAAACATAGATAATCAGTTGTGCCAGTTTAGCACAACGTCTAAAGGTCAGAGACACCGACAGCACCACCCTCCATCGGTCCCGTAGTTGGTGCGCCAGGCCGGATCGCATAGCCTGGAGTAACACTCCAATCTGGTGTCTGGAGTCAAAGATAATCAGTAAGTTGTTCCCATTGGAGGGGGAGAACAGAACTAGGGGACAGAGCCACAAGATTCAGGGCAGTAGACTGAGGATGGAGATGAGGAGGAACTGCTTTTCCTGGGGTGGGGGGGGGGGAATTTGCTGCCCATTGAAGCAGTGGAGGTGACTCAGTAAATATATTTGAGGGAAGGTTGGTCTAAGGGCCACAAGATTTCCACCAGCAGGTTCAGGAACAGTTGCTCCCCCTCCACCATCACACTCCTTAACAACAAACTCAACCAGGGACTTGTTTAAGGACTCTTGGTATTGTGCACGTTATAGATTTTAAAAATTCTCTCTGTATTGCACAGTTTATTTACATTTGTTTACTGTTTAAAATTCTTCATTTCTTTACCTGTTTACGCTGTGTACAGTTTTTGTTCTCACTACCAATAAGTGGTAATTCTGCCATGCCCACAGGAAAAAGGAATCTCAGGGTTGTATGTGATGTCACGAGTGACAATAAATCTGAAATCTGAAACTGGGTAGATTTCTGCAGAGTTGGGGAATTAAAGGATATGGGGAAAGGCAGGTGGGTGGCGATGAACCGATCATCAGATCAGTCATGGTCTCATTGAATGGCGGAGCAGGCTCAATGGGCCAAATGGCCGCCTCCTGCTCCTGGTTCTTATGTTCTTAATAACATCTGGGATAAAGTTGTCCAATAAATTGCATCCATTTTCTCCTCATAGCAGCCATAGAATCTATCCAGTTATTCCAACATGACCTCCCCAACCCACAATCTCGACAAGGGGGGGGGGTGCAGGCCCATCATCAGACACAGTTTTCCTCTGAAGCAAAATCCTTCATCACCTCTAAGGTCAGGACCTCCCTCCCCGATATCATCGAGGGAACACCTCCCCCGGAGGTATGGCATTGGGTCAAGGAGCTGATTGGGGCAGACAATTAATGGCGGCACTTGGTAGTGGCTCTTATTTCCCCTTCGTGAATAGTAAATATAAAGCAAAACCCCTGGTATCAGAAATTCAAGTAACCGGCAAAAACATAGAGGAATACACATAAAAAAATAAAATAAATAAGTTAAAAATATGCAATTTAAAATCGTAAATGTAAATATTCTCTGAAGTAACACATAAACCTTTGGTGAAAATGGGAGCAAGTATCCAGCCAGCGGAGGCCTTGGTCATGCTGTTTGAATAAAGTTGTGTGAAACAGCGATGGCATCGCCTAGGATGAAGAGCCGGTTGATGCCACTTGCCGTTGGGGTGACTCTCTTAAAGTGTCCCCTTATCCCTGCTTAGTAAGAGGCACCCTGGCCAGAATAATTATCTGTAAACTTGGGGGAGGGGGGGGTTAATTATCTATAATGTTATTGTTCATCTTTCCGGTGGCTCTGTGGAGGGGGAGAAACCTGCAGATGCAGCAACAGTTAAATGTTTTCAAAGAATGTGACTGAAAATAAAGTCAAATGCTTTAATACATTCATGTAAGTGAAGTTTGTTCAGTGTAAGTACAGTCGAGTATTTTTGTCTTTTAAACTGTTTATTCTTAATCCAAGTGTAATAGATAAGCATTGCAAGTCTCAAGCAACCGGAAAATACACTGATCTGGCATCTAACAATCCCCATAGGTGCTGGATACCAGGAGTTTAACTGTAGTTTGGGATATCTCAGAGGGACATGAAGTGTGCTATAGAAGCACAAGCCTTTCTTTAAGTGAGAAGTTGATGGTGGTGGATGAGTTTATTGTCATATACTTAAGTACAAGGCATGGAAATCCCTACTTGCTGTTGTCAGGTTGGTATGTAAGATGCATTAACTTGAAGAAGACCGCAGAGCCCACCTCACTGACAAAAGGC
Source organism: Narcine bancroftii (assembly GCF_036971445.1). Taxonomy (NCBI): domain Eukaryota; kingdom Metazoa; phylum Chordata; class Chondrichthyes; order Torpediniformes; family Narcinidae; genus Narcine; species Narcine bancroftii. The sequence goes on from NC_091481.1 coordinate 85,920,331, forward strand.
AATGGAGGAAAAACCCAACACCCAACCCAACCCACCAATTTTCCCCTGCAGCCGCTGCAACCGTGTCTGCCTGTCCCGCATCGGACTTGTCAGCCACAAATGAGCCTGCCGCTGACGTGGACTTTTACCCCCTCCAAGCCAAAGAATAGTCCAATTGCCTCAATAGGCCAGGATGGAGAAAGGGATAATGAATGTAAAGGATTTAGAAATAAATATTCACAGTTGCAGTTAATGCAGGAGAAGAATTGGTTTCAATAGCACAGACAGACCTTTAGGTGGTCCTGAGATTGTTAATGGTTAGAGGGGTTCAAGAAACTGTTAGCTGTTGGGGGAAAAAAAAGCCTGTTTTTGCTGGATTTCAGGCTTCTGCACAACAGGAGCAGTGAGAAGCAGGTGGTGATCAGGGTTATGGCCTAGATCCTAGAAGAAGGGCTCAAGCCTGAAATTTCGGTTGTCTATCTTTACCTCCTGTGGATTCTGTGAGACCGGCTGAGATCTTCCAGCTTTCCTGTGTTTATACTCCAATCACAGTGACTGCAGGCATTCGTGTTTCATCTCTTTGCCCTTTATGAGATGGGCCGCCCGCCTGCTTGAGGCAGTGGCCTCACATTGATGTCTTCAGTGGACGGGAGGTCGGAGTCTGTGATGGGCTTGGCTGGATTTGCTATTTTCTGCATTCCTGGGCACTTGAGATTCCCAACTGGATTTAACCAGTCAGTATCCTTTCCACAGTGCCCGTGCAGAGGTTCAGTGGGACATTAAACATCTCCTCACACGTCTTAGAAAGTTGGTCCAACCCAGTTCCACTTTGCGTGATCCCCAGACCCTCTCGCTAAGAAACTAGCCCCCAAATACAAGGCTGATCATGTTGCTGGATTATTGTTGTTTTTAACAAAGTCCCTGGCCTTATTCATCCTGCTGGGGATCATCGAGTTTGTTGGGAGAAGGTGAAACTATGCAAATACTGGATATGGGGAGGCAGAAACCACAATGAACTCAGAGAAAGTTCAGTGCCTCTCACAGTGACACACCCACCCACTACAGTGTTGGGTTGGGGGAGTCACTGAGTGGGGAACAGCATGGGCAGCTCCTGGTACATCTACAGGGGGCATGGCAGGAATGACCTGTTGCAAAGGCTGGAACAAATGTCACTGGGAGGTGAATAACATGCTCAGTGTAAAAAAGAACATAAGAATATAAGAAGTAAAACACAAAAGTCTGTAGACGCCGTGGTAGAAGTAAAAATAAAGCAACACTGGAGAAACTCAGCAGGTCAAACAGTGAACTTTATAAGAACATCAGAAACAGGAGCAGGGGGTGGCTATTCAGCCCGTCAAGTCTGCTCCACCTTTCAATTAAGTCATGGCTGATCTGATGATGGGTTCATCTCCACCCACCTGCCTTTTCCCCATATCCCTTAATTCCCCAACTTTGTAAAAATCTATCCAACTTTGTCTTAAATATATTTACTGAGGTCACCTCCACTGCTTCAATGGGCAGCAAATTCCACCGATTCCCCACCCTCTGGGAAAAGCAGTTCCTCCTAATCTCCGTCCTAAATCTACTACCCTGAATTCATTTGCGGAGATTTGACACAACATTGGAAACCCTGGCAAATTTCTTCAGAGCTGTGGTGGAAAGTGTGCTGACCGGCTGCATCACAGACACTGACACAGCCCAGGTCATTACAACATGGTGGGCCAAAGGGCCTGTACTGTACTACTACCCTGAATCCCCTAGTCCTGGTCTCCCCCACCCATGGAAACAACTTTACCTCTTATCTCTGCCTTTCATAATTTTATACATTGCTCTAAGATCTCTCATTCTTCTTAACTCCAGTGAGTACAGTCCCAGACGATTCAATCTCTCCCCATGGGCCAACCCCCTCCTCCCTGGAATCAACGTGGTGAATCTCCTCTGCTCCACCTCCAAAGCCAGTCCATCCTTCCTCGAGTAAGGAGACCAGAACTACATGTAGTTCCCCACCAGATGCGGCCTCACCAAGACCTTGTACAGTTGCAGAAGAACCTCCTTGCAATCCCTCCAGCAATGAAGGCCAGTGTTCCATTTGCCTGCTGCATTTGCAAACTGACATTTAACGGATCGACTGGCTGGGTTAGAGGTAATGACACTGCATGGTGGTAGGCCATTCCAGTCCATGAGCCCGTGTCAGCCAATTGCACCCATTCAACCTTCAACCCCCGTACATTTTGAAAGGTGGGAGAAAACTGGAGCCCCCGGAGGAAACCCACGCAGACACGGGGAGAATGTAGAAACTGCTCGAAGACAGCACCAGATTCTGTGTTGTGACAAGTGGAACTAGCCATGCCAGCCGTACAAGTGTACAACAAACCTCTTAAGATTTCAGTGCGTCACAAAGCAAAAGTGATCTCCAACTGAGACAAAAAAATACAGGGAAAAAGAAGGTTGTATGTAATGTCATGACAAAACCTATTGATAATCTTTTATTTATGAGATCTGACTGGAAACAAGGAATCTTATTTGCTCACAGATCTGGACATCGCTGGCCAGAATCGATCTCAGATCCTAGCTTTAATTTGAGAACACTTGGTTTAGTTCAGTGGGCAGATGACAGATGGGCAGGCTGTTGGGTCTGGAGTTAAACACAGTGCAGATAATGATGGCTTCGCCCGTCCCATCGAGAGTATCCAGGTCAGGCGCATTACAGCGTGGGATGGGAGCTGCTCTGGTGGTGAATGCAGCTTGGAACATCACCCTAACTCCCCTCCCCCCTCTGTGAACTCCGTTTACACCTCCTGCAGCCTGGGAAAGGCAGCCGATCCACCAAAGGGCTCATTACACTGCGGATACCCTCTCTTCTCCCTCTTCCCATCACAGGGCAACAGCCAAGAGGCAGAGGTGGACATGGGAAATTGGAAAGGAGAGAAAAGCTGAGAATTGATTGCGGTGGGGGAGGGGGAGGACGGATTTGAAAGTGGGCACAGGTTTCTGAGAACCCCACCCCACAAGGCAGAGAAATGTGTAGGCCCCCCCCTCTTCCATTTCCATTCACCCTGCAACCTCCTTTAAACCCAACAAACTGAAGGTCACTGGCTTTTGTTACAATGGCAGGGGTGTTCTGTGAGATGGGACCGGAGTGATGGCCACAACAGCTTCCCTGACTGGTTTAAGGGAATGTGGAAACATATGGGGCAGAACTGAGAGCTTGTTCTTGTCTGAGGTTTAAAAACACAATTGGCTTCATAAATCTCAAAAATATATTTTACTCATTCCATAGAAAGTACATACAATGGAGTCTTTTTTTTTCCATTTTTATTTTACCATCAATTCAATTGTAGGAAGGAAGTCCACTGTCCACCATCAAGAACATCTACAGGGAACGCTACCGTCAGAGAGCAGCAGCGATCATCAAGGATCCACATCATCCAGCACACGCTCTGTTCTCACTGCTGCCATCAGGAAAGAGGTATCGGGGCCACAAGACCCGTACCAGCAGGTTCAGGAACAGCTGCTCCCCTCCACCATCAGACTCCTCAATGACAAACTCAATCAGAGACTCATTTAAGGACTCGGACTAGTGCACTTTATTGGGTTTTTTCCTCTCTGTATTGCACGGTTTACTTTATTTGTTTACACATGTACATTGTGTACAGGTTTTTTTACACTACCAACAAGTGGTAATTCTGCCTCGCCTGCAGGAAAAAGGAATCTCAGGGTTGTACAATCTGAAATCTGAAGTCACAATAGAGCTTCACAAGCTATCAGTTCAGCTGTATCCAGAGGTTTAGGAGATGGCAGAAAACATTGCCCAGAAGGGATTGAGGGATTTCAGTGATATGGAGAGATCGGACGGAAAAGATGCAAGCAGAGAGAGGATCTGACAGAGAGATTTGAAATCATGAAGGTTTCAGGGCAGTTGGAGAGAGTGTTTCCATTGGCAGAGGGAATTGGGAAGAGAAAGATGAATGCCAACTGCAAATGTCTGCAGATGTGAGATGGAAAGTGTGCTGACCGGCTGCATCCAGTCAGGGGACACCAAAAACCCCGGAGCGGAAAGAACTGCAAAAGGGAGTGGTCGCAGCCCAGGACATCACAGGCAAAACCCTCCCCGCCGTCGAGAACACCTACAGGGAACGCTGCTGTCGGAGAGCAGCAGCGATCAAGGATCCACCCCACCCAGCACACGCTCTGTTCTCGCTGATACCATCAGCAGAGGTTTAGACTCGCACCCACCAGGTTTAGGAACAGTTGCCTATTATTAATGTCAACTTCTCCAGTTTCTGCTAGCCCACTCCCCGTTCTCCCTCTCTTCCTCATCCCTTTTGTCTCCAGCTCTCCACCCCTTCCCTCTCCATTCAGAGCCACCCCCCCTCCCCTGTTTGCTGGTGAGCTGTCCATCTCTTATCCACCTTTTACCTCCTGCCTGTGGGACTGTGCTCCTCCCCTTTTGACCTTTCCCCTTCAATATTTTGTCTGGGGACCTGCCTCCATTTTGCACATCCCATGATGAGGGGCTGAAACCTGAAACATTGGTTCTGCATCTTTATCTTTGTTACATAATTGGTTCTGCATCTTTATCTTTGCTACATAAAGCACACAGTTCGACCTGCTGTGTGTTTTTACAACAAATCCTGATCTTGTGGTCCTCACAGACCAGAAGGGCCAAAGGGCCTGTTTCTGTGCTGTGGCTCTAAATGAAAGGTTGGCAGATTGAAGTGTCAAGGTGAATCAGCTGGGTGTGTGTAACAATGTATGTAGCAATGTAACAATGTATGTAGCAACGTAACAATGTATGTAGCAATATAACAATGTATCAACGTATGTAACAACGTAACAAAGTGTTTTGCAGACCTGCTTGGATTTGCACTGATTTGCACGGAACAATCTCCTCCTAGGTGCTTTTCCCCACACGTCGTCAGGTGCTGGGAGGTTCTGGAATGTTCTGGACACTTTCCCTGTCAGTTGCTGGTCAGTTCCGCATTCCAGACGGGCGGCCTGACCACGTGGCCGCTCCCCCTCGCCACGCTGTACACAACGCACGTCGCCATGGCAGCGCTCCCGCGACGCGCTGACGTCAGCGCCTCCGCCGCTCGCCCTGGTGTTGGTGCGGTTGCCCGCGGCAACGCTTCCGGGACAAACCAGTGTGCGGCGGGAGGGCGGGGGCGGGGCTCCAGCCTACGTCAGAGCCTGAGTGACAGCCCGGAGAGGCTGATGGGGAAGGAGAGCCCTTCTGCCCATCGTGCTGGTGCTAGCCTGCTGTAAATCTCCTTCCATTCAGCCCTGCCCGGATAATTCCTAAAGAATTACTTTGAAAGATGTGGTCTTAGCACCTTAGAGCTGGTATAAACACCAGGCCAGGGAAACCCAGCAGGTCAAACTGAACCTTAGGGAGTCAGAATTTATTGTCACGAACAAGTCACGAAATTGGTTGTTTTGTGACAGCCTCGAAGCACGAATATTTATACGAACCATCGTACAACAAAAATATATATACACATAGAAGACTGTATATATTGTGTGATACGTTGGGGGTTATGGGATAGGGACGTTGTGCGAACATAGGATAGACTCCGCAAAGCTACATGGGATACGGTAGAGTATCCGTATTGACTAAATAGCCAAGATACTGTCCACATACACTACTGTATTTTAGCTCGTGTATCTGCCAAGGTAATATTATAGGTTAAGTAGGTTAATACAGTAAACTTTCAATTTGTAAGTAGGGAAAGTTCACGCTAAAAATACATAAGTCAGTAACAGGCGATTATTATGATGCTCCAGACATACGTATTATGGCTTATACATGTACCGTGCCTGGCAGCACAATCGCTTTGTACACAAGGAACATGAGCTACACGTGTTGCGTGCGGGAAGCCGTTGCATTCACTACGTCTGGTTATGTCCGCTATGTCCCGTTCTCCTGTCAGGATTTCTGAACTTGATTCTAACCTCATGGGACTACGAACATATACGAGGTCGGACGTTGCCCGAACGGACATTATGTGGTGCATGACTCTGTGTGTGTATGTATATTTCTTTCTTTGGCTTGGCTTCGCGGACGAAGATTTATGGAGGGGGTAAATGTCCACGTCAGCTGAAGGCTCGTTGGTGGCTGACAAGTCCGATGTGGGACAGGCAGGCACGGTTGCAGCGGTTGCAAGGGAAAATTGGTGGGTTGGGGTCGGGTGTTGGGTTTTTCCTGCCACTCTTTGCAGATGATGCCGCTTTAGTTGCCCATTCAGAGCCAGCTCTTCAGCGCTTGACGTCCTGTTTTGCGGAAGCTGCCAAAATGTTCGGCCTGGAAGTCAGCCTGAAGAAAACTGAGGTCCTCCATCAGCCAGGTCCCCACCATGACTACCAGCCCCCGCCCCCCCCCCCCCCCCCACATCTCCATCGGGCACACAAAACTCAAAACAGTCAACCAGCTATATATATTTACATTTTGTATAAACCACATGAGAAAATAAATAAAAATAGTACTGTGATGTAAATGGTTATATGGTTTTCTCAGAAATGCTTTGAAATGTTGGTCATGGCCAGAATTAACACGTTTGTAAGTAAATATCTGGATCCACTGCAATTCACTTGAGGTTGGTGTGCCCAAATGTGGGTTCTGTATCTTTATCTTTGCTGCGCTGTTTGACCCGCTGAGTTTCTCCAGCACTGTGTTTTTACCCACTGCAATTCACCTATCGTCACAATCGCCCCACAGCAGACGCAACGTCACTGGCTCTCCACTCAGCTCTGGATCATCTCGGAAACAGCAACTCAAGCATAGACGGCCGCTCTTCATCAACTGCAGCTTGGACTTCAACACCAGGGTTGGTCAACAAGCTCCAAACCCTGGGCCTCTTCATCCCCCCCCCACTGCAACTGGATCCTTGACATCCTCATCAAGACCACAGTCAGTACAAATTGGAAACAGCGTCTCCTCCTCACTGACGATCAACACAAGCGGCCCTCAAGGATGCTTAGCCCACTGCTCTACACTCACTGCACCCACGATGGAGTGGCCAGGCACAATTCCAATGCTATCTATAAATTTGCCAATGACACCACAGTTGTCGGCAGAGTTACAAACAGCCATGAGGAAGCGTAAAGGAGGAGATAGATCAACTTGTTGAGTGGTGTCACACCAACAACTTTGCGCTCAATGTCAGCAAAACCAAGAGATAATCATATAACCATATAACCATATAACCACTTGTGGACTTTGGGGGGAAGTCAGAAGAATAGCACCCAGTCCTCATCCAGGGCTCAGCAAAGGAGAGAGTCAAGAACTTCATATTCCTGGATGTCAACATCTTTGAGGATCCGTTCTGCTGATGCCATCTTGAGCAAGGCTCATGTATACTTTGTGAGGTGTCTGAGGAGATTCGATACATCGCCGAAGACTCTCAAAAACGTCTACAGGTGGTCCATGGCTGGTGTGGAGGCGCCAACACTCAGGACAGGAAAAGACTACAGAGAGATATGAAATTGGCCAGTGCCGACACAGGCTCCTGACTTCACTCCATCAAGGACCATCTACATGAGGCGGAGTCTTAAAAAAGCAGCCTCTATCCTCAAAGACCCCCCACCCACCCAAGCCGTGCCCTTTTCGCTCTGCTACCATCGGGAAAAAAGTACGGGAGCCTGAAGACGAGCACCCAGCGGCGCAAGGACAGCTTCTTCCCCTCCGCCATCAGATTCCTGAAGGATCAATGAAACAAACTATGACTTTTCATGCACTATTTTTATTTATTTTGTAAGGTGGTTTATAGTTGCTGGTCAACAACTAATTTTTTGTGACATGCTCACGACAGTAAATTCTGATGCAGATTCGGATTCTTATGTAGCAAAGATAATTAGTGTAATATCGAGGTTCGGAAGGATACGGACCAATGCAGGGTCATGGGATGAGACCAGAATGCCTACTTCGTCAGTATGATAGAGTTGGGCTGAAGGGCCTGTTGTGTGACTCCAGAGAATTCTAATTTCAGATTTATTGTCAGATTTTTTTCCTGCGGGTCAGGCAGAATTATCACTTATTGGTCATGTAAAAATAAAAACTGTACACAGCGTACACATGGAAACAGATAAAGAAAAGTAAACAAACTGACTATGCGATACAGAGAGGGAAAAAAATCAAGTGCATGTAAGAGTCCTCAAATGAGCCCCTGATTGAGTTTGTCGTTGAGGAGTCTGATGGTGGAGGGGGGAGCAACTGTTCGTGAACCTGCTGGTTTGGGTCTCATGGCATCAATCCCTCTTTCCTGATGGCAGCAGCGAGAACAGAGCGTGTGCTGGGGGAGTGTGGATCCTTGATGATCGCTGCTGCTCTCCGATGGCAGCGAACCCTGTAGATGTTCTCGACGGTGGGGAGGGTTTTGCCTGTGATGTCCTGGGCTGTGTCCACTACCTTTAGTGGAACCCTAGGCTCAGGGAGTATTGGTGTCCCCGTACCAGACTGTGATGCAGCCTGCTTAATCTTTCCCTGCCAGAAGTCGCCATTTCCAGAACTGATCTGGTGAACTTTTGCAGAAGTCCCTCAACCACAAATACATCCATAGATTAGAAGATTAGACATGGACAGGGTGTTCTAGGTGTGGCTGGGCTACAGCCCTCTTTAGTTTCATTGTGCTGTTAAAACTCCAATTCTCTTGCAAGAAAAGCCAATAAGTTGTTCGCTTTTCTCGCTGCTGTACCAACACGTTGTCTCTCTCAGTGATCCCCTGCAAATGTAGGAACAGCACCTCATCAATGTCCCACTGTTTCACCAAACTGGATGAGATCCCGTTTTAATTTTTAGGAGAAAGTCAGCGAGACTGTAACAGGAACCTGACAGGTAACATCATTCCATGGGGGGGGGTGGAGGGTGGAGGGAACGGGCTGTCAGGGGAGGGGGCAGAAGCACCCACTGGGCACTGGGGAACTGAGGGAGGCTCTTGGAAATGGGAGTGGGATTCCCTGAGAGTGTGTGTGTGTGTGTGTGTGTGTGTGTGTGTGTGTGTGTGTGTGTGTGTGTGTGTGTGTGTGTGTGTGTGTGTGTGTGTGTGTGTGTGTGTGTGTGTGCAGGCTGCCTTATCAGTAACTGGGGATGCAGCCGACTGTACCTCCAGATCTGAGGCATGTCTGACCTCTCAGTGACCATGGGGCCCTGACTTCAGACAGCTTCTGTGTCTAGGCCCCTCTGCATGGCCAGCCTCCCACCACTTGCCTCACCGACGGTGGACGGTGGGTGCGGAGAGGCAGTGCGGGCTACCCTGGACCCTGGCCAGGAATGCAGCAAGGCTGAGTCTTGCCACGAGCCATGGAAAATAAAGCTGTCGTTCAGTGGGATGCTGCTTGTTGCTTAGCAACAAGTATTTGGCACATGTCACCCGTCACTGGCATGAGGCAGAACCCTCTTCCCTCCAGTCCTCGCAGATGCAAATATTAAACCAGCCCGCAGCAGTTTTATCTTAACTTTGCAGCTTAATTGTGTTACGCATGGCTTAATATGTTCCCTTTGTTGTCCCCACACACACACACACACACACACACACACACACACACACACACACACACACACACACACACACACACACACACACACACACACACACACACACACCCCACGAGACTTCTTCTCAATCCATAACAACTGCACACTTGTGTTTAAAATGCAGTCTGTTCACTTCTGACATTCTTTCATGCAACTTATTAAGTCGTCCAATGTCCTCGTTCCAAAGCTCCTGCTTATCTTTGGAGATTCGCATGTCACTGTCAAAACATCATTTCAGTTTTCAGTTTGCAAATGAAAAATTGTAAATGCTGAAGGTTAAGCAGCATCAGTGGGTGAAGAAATACCGGTCGACAATTCCCGTCGAGACCCTTTGTCAAAACCCCTGATGTATTAACCATCCCACCACCCCTCTCCACTCCACTCTCGCTCCCAGGTTTCTGAGCTGAAACATCTCAGGCGCCGAGTCCCTCCAGCATTTTGCTTTCTTTTGCCCTGATTCCATGGTCCGGAGTCTCTCTCACGTGTCCATAACTTTATTTCCACACCTTTCCTTCAGGAAAATTGTGGCAAGGAGTCACGGATGCAGGCACTTGGCAATTAAGAAGTTTGCGAGTGCCACGTCTGGGAGCATTTGTTTACATTTTTAAAAACGTTTAGACATCCAGCTCGATAACAGACCCTTCCGGCCCGATATGCTTTGAGGGGTGGGAGGGATCCGGAGCACTTGGAGGACTTTGAACGTTCTCCCTGTGTTTGTGTGAGTTTTCCCTGGGGGCTCCAGATTCCACCCACCGTTCAAAACGTACCAGGGGTTGTAGGTTAATTGGGCTTAAATTAGGGGCCATGGGGGTCATGTGCTGAAGGGGCCTGTTACTGTGCTGTATGTCTACATTTAAATATAAATTTAAAATTTAAACCCACGCAGACATGGGGAGAACATACAAACTCCTTACAGATAGTGCGGGATTCGATCCTGGTCTCAATCGCTGGCGCCGTAGCAGTGTTGCACTCAACATGCTGGCATGAGAGACTGGAAGTTTTCTTGAGATGGGTGACCAGATAGAACTCGTGTTTGGGACCAGTTTTTCAGGTTGACTTTTACACAAGTCATACTTTTGCATTGTACCTGCATTGGGAGCTTGGACAGTCAGGACTGGGTGGTAAGTCCCAACTTGGGGCATTTGGAGCTCCAATGTGCAGGTGGCCCAAATGAGGGTGTTGGGAGCTCAAATTGGTGGGCGGTTGGGGCAAGGATCCATGGCTGGGGCATTGGGAACTCAGGTGGGCGGGCGGCCAGAACGAGGATCCGCGGCCAGGGCATCAGGAGCTCGGATGGGGAGGCAGTGGGGCTAAAAATAAGGAGGTTGACTTTTACACGAATCTATACAGTAACCATTTTGGTGAGCTCATTCTTCCCCTCTAGTCACGAAGCCTCCAAAGTATCGCGTGTCGGTGGTGTGGTTAGCGTAGTGAGTTGGCGCAATGCCGTTACAGCACCAGGGATCGGGACCAGGGTTCAAATCCTGCACTGTCTGTAAGGAGTTTGTACGTTCTCCCCATGTCTGTGTGGGTTTTCCCGGGGGCTCCGGTTTCCTCCCACCCTTCAAAACAATCCAGGGGTTGGCATGGGCACGTGGGCCAGAAGGGCCTGTTACCAAGCTGAATGTATGTCTAAATTTAAAACAGTGCCTGGACATGCTTTGATAATGATGACAGCCTGTGATTTTTTTTTCCCCCAGGACGGGAATAGCAAACACCAGAGGACATCTGTACAAAGTGAAGGGAGGAAAGTTTAGGGGAGACGACAGGGATAAATATTTTTACACAGAGTTGTGGAATGCCTCGCCAGGGGTGGGTGGGAACTGGAACATGAGGGGCATTTAAGAGACTCTTAGACAGACACATGGATGAAAGGAAATAGAGGGTTTAGTATTTTTTTGGTAGGAATATATAGGCCGGCACAACATCAAGAGCTGTAAGGGTCTATGACATGTCAAATCACACAGATTATCTTCACACGACTTCGACTCAAAACAAGCCCTATCTAGTTATGTAATTAATAAAACATTTTGTTATCAATATTCTCATGTTTCAGTCACAAACCACAACAGCAGCAGAATGATTCTCATCTGCCTCTTTGTCTGTTGGCTAAATTTACCTCATATTGTTTTTTTAAAAATTGCTTGTTTATTCGGGGTGGGGGGCAGATACTTATGGAGGGTAATTTTTCACCTGTTAGAATTACACGTGGAAATACTTACAGACTGTTCTGCAGAAAGTAAGAATTTCGGGGCAGGTGGACATTGTACAATGTGCATGACAATAAACTCACTGCCATGTTGGAAGGGACAAGCAGAGATTCTGGTTCAGAACCTGCATTCTCCTCTATGGACCTGCCCAAAATATGCTGGAGGAACTCGGCAATCCATCGGAGGTAAAGATATATCACCGACTATAAGGCCTGAGCCCTTCTTCACTCCTTGAGGAAGGGCTCAGGCCCGAAATGTCAGTAATATATCTCTACCTCCGAAGGACGCTGTAAGACCGGCCGAGATCCTCCAACAGTTATGTTTTTACTGCAATCACATTGTCTGGAGACTTCCATGCTCCACTGCCGACCCAACCATCCCCTATGATCTACGGTTAATGCAACGCTCCAGCCACCCGGGTTTGAATCCCGCACTGTCTATAAGGAGTTTGTACGCTCTCCCCGTGTCTGCGTGTGTTTTCCTCTGGGTGCTCTGGTTTCTTCTCACCCTTCATGGTTAATTTGAGTGTAATTGGGTAACACGGGTTTAAATGGCTGAAATTGGCTTCTATTGTGTTGTAAATGAAATTCAAACATTACAATTTCAATTTTAAAAAATTAAAATTTTAACTAAGTATTGGCTGATGTCCAAGCTAACATTCCCCGCACCTCACTAAATTAATGCCTTGGGATCTGTCACATCATTCCACAGAACAGGCCCTTTGGCCCAACTCATCACTGCTGACCATTGGCTAGTCCCATTGCCTAGAATGTAGAGAAATGAGGGGAAATCTGACGGAGGCGTACAAAATTATTAGGGGGATAGACAGATTAAATGTAGGAAGGCATTTTCCACTGAGGGTAGTTGAGATACAAACTAGAGGACATGGGTTAAGGGTGAAAGGGGAAATGTTTAGAGGAAACCTCTTCACTCAGAGAGTGGTGGGAGTGTGGAATGAGCTGCCAGCTGAGGTGGTGAATGTGAGCTCATTTTTAACATTTAAGAAGTATTTGGATGGGTACGTGGATGGGAGGGGTCCAGTTCAGTGGGACCAGCCTGAATAATAGTTCAGCACAGACTAGAAGGGCTGAAGGGCCCATTTCCTTCTTGGTCTTTTCTATTCATGCTTCTATTTTGTATGGTCAATGGATGGGAGGGGTGTGAGGGATATGGTCATGGTATGGGTTCATGGGAAGCGGCAGAATAACAGTTTGGCACAGACGAGATGGATGAAGGGCCTGTTTTCTGAGCTAATAGTGTTCTATGGTTCTGTCCGGGCCTGCTTGCTCCAGGCATGGACCACCGTCTGGGTTAAAAACCCCTCTGGATCCTCTTAGATCTCTCCTGTCTCACCTTGAACCTTCTAGTGCCTTTGAGTTCTATCATCAAGAAGGGTGGTAACATCCAGGCTCCTCCCTCAGTACTGCAGGCACCGGGAGAACTGCACAGCACCCGACACAGGTAGGAGAGGGAACAGCCATTCCAGAAACAGTGAGCACAAGAGGGAATTAATTCAAAGGTGGAGCTGAGTCCATAGCCAAATCAGCCGCCATCTTATTGAATGGCGGAGCAGGCTCGATGGGCTGAATGGCCGATTCCTGCTTCAAATTCTCGCGTACCTATGTTAGAATCATAGAGCAATACAGCACAGAAACAGACCCTTTGGCCCTTCTATTATTCTACCTAGTCCCATTGACCTGTACCCCAACCACTCAATACCCCTCCCATCCATGTACCTGTCCAAATTCTTCTTAAAATGAAAGTTGAACCGGCATTCACCACCTCAGTTGGCAGCTTGTTCCACACTCTCTGTGTGAAGAGGTTCCCCCTCATCTTCTCCCCTAAACTTTTCCCCTTTCACTCTTAACCCATGTTCTCTGGTTTGCATCTCACCTGCCCTCAGTGGGAAAAGCTGACCTACATTTACTCTGTCTCTCCCCTCATCATTTTAAACACCTCTATCAAATCTCCCTTCATTCTTTTACACTCCATGGAATAGTCCTAACCTGTTTAACCTTTCCCCTAACTCAGTTCCTAAAATATGGGCAACATCCTAGTAAATCTTCTCTCCACTCTTTCTATCTTAGTGGTATCTTTCCTGTAGTGACCAAAACTGTACACAATCCTCCAAATCTGGCCTCACCAATGTCTTATACAACTTCAACATAACATCCCAACTCTGATTTATGAAGGCCATTATGCCAAAGTTTCTCTTTACCTGTGACACCTTTTTCAGGGAATTATGTATCTCTATTCTCAGATCCCTCTGTTCTACCGCACTCCTCGGTGTCCGACCATTTACTGTGTATGTTCTTTCTTGGTTTGACCTTCCAAAATGCAACACTTCACACTTGTCTACATTAAATTCCACCTACCATTTTTCAGCCCATTTTTCCAGCTGATCCAGATCCCCTCTGCAAGCTTTGAAAACCTTCTTTGCTGTCCACGACTCCTCCGATCTTTGTGTCATCAGCAAACTTACTGATCCAATTTACCACGTTAAAAAAAGTTAGAAAAACCTGTCCTTACCATGCCTCACCTCCTGCACCTTCTCCTCAGCCGTTGCTCACTGAGAGCCCTCAAGCCAAAGCCTCAAAGTCCAACTCCTACCCTGAGCCACTCGCACATTGGCCACTCCAATTGTGCTTCCTCTCTTTTTTATTAGCTGGAGCTAATTGGCAATGGAGAGATCCAAAAGAACACTTGCCAATCCTGTTGCTGATTTATCTGCTTGGAACCTGCTTGCTCCGCCCCTCGCTCACAGCTTGTTCCCACAATCCCTGGTCGAGATCCAAAAGATGTTCCTTGGAAGGGAAGATTGCTGGAGGAACTCAGCAGGTTAGATCAGATTTCAGATTTATTTTCAGATACATACATAACATCACATGCAACCCTGAGATTCTTTTTCCTGTGGGTGAGAATTACCACTAATTGGTAGTGCAAAAATCTATACTCAGGAAGATATGTACACATGTAAACAAATAAAGAAATGTAGACAAATTGACTGTGCAATACAGAGAGAAAAAAATCAATAAAGTGCATGTACGAGTCCTGATTGAGTTTGTTGTTGAGTAGTCTGATGGTGGAGGGGGAGCAGCTGTTCCTGAACCTGGTGGTATGAGTCCGATACCTCTTTCCTGGTGGCAGCAGTGAGAACAGAGTGTGTGCTGGGTGGTGTGAATCCTTGATGATTGCTGCTGCTCTCCGACGGCAGCGTTCCCTGTAGATGTTCTCGACGGTGGGGAGGGTTTTGCCCATGATGCCCTGGGCTGCGTTCACTATATTTTTCAGGGGTTTACGCTTGGTGTCCCCATACCAGACCATGATTCAGCCAGTCAGCACACTTGCCACCACACACCTGTAGATATTTGCCAGGGTTTCTGATGTCGTCCTAAACCTCTTCAAACTCCTAAGGAAGTAGAGGCGCAGACGTGCTTTCTTCACGATACAATTCACAATCCTAGTGACTCCCAAGAACTTAAATTCACGCAAAAGACAGTTGACGTTTTGGACCTAAGCCCGTGTTCAGGAGTTTCAAAAATCAGGCATACATCTGAATAAATATGTGGGGGTGGGGGAGAGGAGAAAGGGGCAGGAACACAGAGTTAAAGGAGAGAGCGAGGCTCATTTACATTGGTCACTCTCCTTCTGCCGCAGGTATACACTCACGACTGTTTGACCAGGCACAGTTCTAATAATATCTACAAATTTGCCGATGACATCACGGTTGTCGACCGAATCACAGACGGCAACGAGAAAGTGTACAGGAGGGAGATAGATCAGCTCGTTGAGTGGTGTCACAACAACAATCTTGCGCTCAAGGAGAACACGACCCAGTCCTCAGCGAGGCCTCAGTAGTGGAGAGGGTCAAGAACTTCAAATTCTTGGTTGTCAACATCTCCGAGGATCTGTCCTGGAGCCTCCATGTTGATGTAATCGCAAAGAAGGCTCGCCGGTGGCTATACTTTGTGAGGTGTTGAGGAGATTCTGTACGTCACCGAAGATCTTTGAAAACTTCTACAGGTGTCCCATGGAGAGGATTCTGGCTGGTGCAGAGGTGTCAACACTCAGGACAAGAATAAACTCCAGAGGGTTGTTAACTTGGCCTGCGACATCATGGGCACCAGACTTCACTCCATCAAAGGCATCTGTAAGAGGAGGTGACTTATCTTCTATCCTCAAGGACCCCCACCACCCAGGCTGCACCCTCCTCACTCTGCTACCGTCAGGATAAAGGTACAGGAGCCTGAAGACGCAGCACCCAGCAGCACAAGGATAGGTTCCTCCCCTCCGCCATCAGATTCCTGAATGATCAATGAACCAAAGACACGGCCTCACCTTGACTTTTCTGCACTATTTTTGTTTATTTTGTAAGGCAGTTTATACAAATGTTTGCCCTGTGAAGCTGCCGCAAAACAACGAATTTTGCAACTTGTTCTCGTCAATAAATTCTGATTCTGAGGTCTCGAGGCGCAGCAGCAGTTTGTTTTACTGGGCAACCTGTTAGCCATGTTGTCGAGTGCCTCTGGCGGTTATTTGCAAAGTCACCTCGCCAATGCAGCGTTGCTATCTGGCAAACCAGTTGTGTGTGGTGTTACTGCTGACATCACCACACCTGACATTACATAACTCCCTGCTCAATGGCCAGGGGCATCTTGGCTCTGTTGAAATCACACTCCCTCCTGTCTCTACCTGTTCTCGCACCTTCCCAGCTGCGGCCTTCGAGGTTCTTCTGTGTGTGAGAGAGCTAAAAGGGAGGTGATGAGATGGATATTAACACATAGAGAAGTTAGAGTTCGCGGGGGAAAGGTGGAGACTCTTAATGTTTAAGGAAAAAGACCTCAGGGAGCAGCATAAAAGTGTGCAGACGCTGAGATTGTAGGGCAACAGTTCGACCCATGTAAAAATCGAATGACCCCCCCCTCTTTTGGCCCAAAAAATGGTCCAATAAATTAAATGATGACATGAGTATATACAGTACTTGTCCTACATGTGTATTGTTTATGTGTGTTATGTCTGGTTGTGTGTCCGCGTGTTTTGCACCGAGGACCGGAGAACACTGTTTTGTTGGGTTGTACTTGCACAATCGGATGGCGATAAACTTGACTCAAGCTAGTATGGATTAGCCAGGCTGAAGGGCCTCCTTTGTGCTACCGGTACGGGGTCAGAGCACGAACAGTCAAGGAGTCTGCGGTTGGACCACATCCCTGTGATGGAGGGGAGGATGAATGTATGACACCTGGCTCTTCCCTTCTCTCAACCCCCCACCCCCGCCACAACATCCCGTGGAAGTGGCGGCCTTCGATTAATACAATCACTCCCCACTGACCGCGGGGAGGGGAGGTTAGTCAGGAAAAGAGGTGGAAAACCTCGTGATATGGTGTAACAACCTGAATCTCAATATGCACAAGACGAAGGAGATGATCGTGGACTTCAGGAGGACCAGGTACAACCACCTTCCACTACACATCAATAACTCTGTAGTAGAAAGAGTGGAGTTCACTTAACCAGTGACTTATCGTGGACACTCAATATCTCCTCACTTGTCAGGAAGGTGCAACAGCGACTGCTCTTCCTGAGAAGACTGAAGTGGGCAAGGCTACTGGCCACCATCATATCAACCTTCTACAGGAGCTCTATCGAGAGCATCCTGGCCAGCTACATCACTGTGGGGGTATGGTTGCTGCAGAGAAATAGATCAGAAGTTAATGCATAGGACCATAAGAGGGGCAGAGAGGATCACTGGGGTCTCCCTCCCCTCCCATTGACGTGATCTACCGGGATCGTTGTCTGAAGAGGCTGCGCAAATTCATTGAGGACCCCTTCCACCCCGCACACAGCATCTTTCAGCTGCTCCTGTCAGGAGGATCGGAGCCAGCACCACCAGGTTGAGGAACAGCTTCTTCCCACGGGCAGGGAGAATGGTGAACGACCGAGGAACTTACTGTCCATACAAACTGTCCAAGAATCTACTATTATTTATTTTTATATATGCACTGCATGTGAATGGCTTGTTAATATGTGTGGTCTGACTATGTATGTGTTTGCATGGTTTCACACCGAGGACCGGGGAATGCCGTTTCATCCAGTTGTACTTCATATGATAATAACAACTTGAACTTGAGAGTACATACATGACATCACATACAACCCTGAGATTCTTTATTCCTGAGGTTCTTTGTCTTAGTTGGTCACTTTTGTTTGGTAACACAGTGAAATTTTGGGAAGTTACAGCTGGTATGGTTAGCCCCACTCTGATACAGCGCAATCACCCCAAGTTTGAATCCAGCGCTCTCTGCGAGGAGTTTCTATGTTCTCCCCATGTCCTGCGTGGGTTTCCTCTAGGGGCTCCGGTTTCGACCCACCCTTCAAAGATGAACGGGGTTGGGAGGTTAATGTTGGCTTCTACCGTGATGTGCTGTTAAAGATGACTCTGACCCAGTCACTCGATCTTGTCACAGAACAGATTTAGTCACTCGCCTCACTGACATTTGTTCTGAGTTTCCCACTGTGTCTGTATCAGGAGCTGACCATGCTGTTCCCGACTCACTGGCACCCCCAGCCCTTGAACAGGCACCAGGTGAATGCAGGTCACCCCTGCCTCCCTGAGATCGTCAGCGGCGGGAGGGAGACACGCAGGCGTTGCAGTTGGTGAGGCTGCGATTTCAATGTGTGACATCTGTTGCTTAAGCAGGAGGCAGAGAGTGCAGGTGGTGGCACAGCCTGTGGGGGAAAGCCAGGTCATCACCCATGACACAGACACACCACCCCCCCACCCACCCCGCTCTCCTATGGGGCTCCAGATGGGCAAGCTCCTGCCCCCAGCACCCCCTCCTTACCCCCGCAACCAGCCACAATCTGCTGATAATGGAGTTTGTGGTTGAGGAGTCTGATGGTGGAGGGGGAGCAGCTGTTCCTGAACCTGGTGGGTGAGAGTCTAGTGGCCCCTTCACCTCTTTCCTTTTTTTAAATTTTTTTTTATTTTTCACACTATAAACCACATTGATCAAGATACATACATTTTCCTTTTCAAATATATACAGTGCCATTTTCTCCCCCCCCTCCTCCCATCCCACCCTCCCTACCTCCCCCCCCATCCATTTAAAGTACAAAATCTAAGATACATTAAACCAGTCAAACAATGTTGTCACTCAATAAAAAAAAACAAGATATTCCACTGAGTCAATTCTTTTCATTTCCTTCTCCTTTCGTTAATTTATGTAGTGAATGTCCCTGGTAGGTTTTCTCTATTGTGTTTCATGTATAGCTCCCATATTTGTTCAAATATTGCAATATTATTTCTTAAATTATAGGTTATTTTTTCTAATGGAATACATTTATTCATTTCTATTTACCATTGTTGTATTTTAAAATTATGTTCTAATTTCCAGGCTGACATAATACATTTTTTTGCTACAGCTAGAGCTATCCTAACAAATCTTTTTTGTGCTCCATCCAAATCAAGTCCAAATTCTTTGTTTTTTATGTTACTTAGGAGGAAGATCTCTGGATTTTTTGGTATATTGCTTTCTGTAATTTTATTTAATATCTGGTTTAGTTCTTCCCAAAATTTTTTCACGTTCTCACATGTCCAGATTGCAAGAATTGTTGTTCCCATTTCTTTTTTACAACGAAAACATCTGTCAGATACTGTTGGGTCCCATTTATTTAACTTTTGAGGTGTAATGTATAGCCTGTGTATCCAGTTATATTGTATCATACATAACCTCGTGTTTATTGTATTTCTCATCGTTCCAGAGCATAACTTCTCCCATGTTTCCTTCTTTATCTTTATGTTTAAATCTTGTTCCCATTTTTGTTTAGTTTTACCATTTGTTTCCTCATTCTCCTTTTCTTGTAGTTTAATATACATGTTTGTTATAAATTTTTTGATTATCATTGTGTCTGTAATCACATATTCAAAGTTACTTCCCTCTGGTAAACTCAGACTGCTTCCCAATTTGTCCTTCAAGTAGGATCTCAATTCAACCCCAACCAACCAATTTTCCCCTGCAACCGCTGCAACCGTGTCTGCCTGTCCCGCATCAGACTTGTCAGCCACAAACGAGCCTGCAGCTGACGTGGACATTTACCCCCTCCATAAATCTTCGTCCGCGAAGCCAAGCCAAAGAAGATCTTGAGTTATATTGTATTTATTCTTCATTTGTTCAAAGGATAGTAATTTATTTCCTGAAAAACAATTTTCTATTCTTTTGATCCCTTTTTTCTCCCATTCTCTAAAGGAAAGGTTATCTATTGTAAAAGGGAGTAACTGATTTTGCATCAGTATTAGTTTTGGTAGTTGGTAATTTGTTTTATTCCTTTCTACATGAATCTTCTTCCAAATATTGAGCAGATGATGTAATACTGGAGAATTGTACCAATTTTTAATCCCATTTATATAATATATGTTCAGGTATCTTCTCCCCTATTTTATCTAGTTCTAATCTAGTCCAATCTGGCTTTTCCCTTGTTTGATAAAAATCTGATAGGTATCTTAATTGTGCGGCTCTATAATAATTTTTAAAGTTTGGCAGTTGTAAGCCTCCTTGTTTATACCATTCTGTTAATTTATCTAGTGCTATCCTCGGTTTCCCCCCTTTCCATAAAAATTTCCTTATTATTTTCTTTAACTCCTTGAAGAATTTCTCTGTCAAGTGTATTGGCAATGCCTGAAATAGGTATAATATCCTTGGGAAAATGTTCATTTTAATACAGTTTATCCTTCCTATTAGTGTTAATGGCAAATCTTTCCAATGCTCTAAATCGTCCTGTAATTTTTTTCATTAGTGGATAATAATTGAGTTTATATAGATGGCCGAGGTTTTTATTTATTTGTATACCTAGGTATCGTATTGCTTGCATTTGCCATCTAAATGGTGATTCTTTCTTAAATTTTGAGAAATCCGCATTATTCATTGGCATTGCTTCACTTTTATTTGCATTAATCTTGTAACCCGACACTTCTCCATATTCCTTCAATTTCTTATGTAATTCTTTTATTGATAATTCTGGTTCTGTTAAGTATACTATAACGTCATCTGCAAATAAACTGATTTTATATTCCTTGTCTTTTATTTTTATCCCTTTTATTTTATTTTCTGTTCTTATCAATTCTGCTAGTGGTTCTATAGCTAACGCGAACAATAAGGGTGATAGTGGGCATCCCTGCCTTGTTGATCTGCTTAAGTTAAATTGCTTTGATATATATCCATTTACTGTCACTTTCGCCAATGGTCCCTTATATAATGCTTTAATCCAATTAATATACTTCTCTGGTAAACTGAATTTTTGCAATACTTTGAATAAATAATTCCATTCTACTCTGTCAAAGGTCTTCTCTGCGTCTAAAGCAACTGCTACTGTTGGAGCTTTATTCCCTTCTACTGCATGAATTAAGTTAATAAATTTACAAATATTGTCTGTTGTTCGTCTTTTTTTAATAAATCCAGTTTGGTCTAGATTTACTATTTTAGGTACATAGTCGGCTAATCTGTTTGCTAATAGTTTAGCTATTATCTTATAATCTGTGTTAAGTAAAGATATTGGTCGATATGACGCTGGTGCGAGTGGATCTTTCCCTGTCTTTGGTATTACTGTAATTATTGCTGTTTTACATGAATCTGGTAAGCTTTGTGTTTTGTCAATCTGGTTGATTACTTCCAGGAGGGGAGGAATTAATAGATCTTTAAATGTTTTATAGAATTCTATTGGGAATCCATCCTCTCCTGGTGTTTTATTATTTGGTAGTTTTTTTATTATCTCTTGTATTTCTACTATTTCAAATGGTTCTGTTAATTTATTTTGTTCCTCTATTTGTAATTTTGGTAGTTCAATTTTAGTTAAAAATTCATCTATTTTGTCTTCTTTCCCTTCATTTTCAGTTTGGTATAATTGTTCGTAGAATTCGCTGAAGTTTTCATTAATCTCCTTTGGATTATATGTGATTTGTTTGTCTTTTTTCCTTGATGCCAATACCATTTTCTTAGCTTGTTCTGTCTTAAGCTGCCATGCTAGAATTTTGTGCGTTTTTTCCCCTAGTTCATAATATTTCTGTTTTGTCTTCATTATGTTCTTCTCCACCTTATATGTTTGTAGTGTTTCATATTTTATTTTTTTATCTGCCAATTCTCTTCTTTTAGTTGTATCTTCCTTCATTGCTAATTCTTTTTCTATATTTACTATTTCCCTTTCCAACTGCTCTGTTTCCTGATTGAGGTCCTTCTTCATCTTGGTTACATAACTTATTATTTGCCCTCTGATGAACGCTTTCATTGCGTCCCATAGTATAAACTTATCTTTCACTGATTCCGTATTTATTTCAAAGTTTAATCTCCATCTATCCATTCTTGGAGGGATGTCCTCTAACTCTATTGTCAATATTAAGGGTGAGTGGTCCGATAATATTCTAGCTTTATATTCTGTTTTTCTTACTCTGTCTTGCATACGAGCTGATAACAGGAATAGATCTATTCTTGAGTATGTTTTATGTCTACCTGAATAATATGAATATTCCTTTTCCTTTGGGTGTTGTTTCCTCCATATATCCAAAAGTTGCATTTCTTGCATCGATTTAATTATAAATTTGGTTACTTTGTTCTTTCTGTTAATTTATTTCCCAGTTTTATCCATGTTTGAATCCAAATTAAGGTTGAAATCCCCTCCTATTAGTATGTTCCCTTGCGTGTCTGCTATCTTCAAAAAAATATCTTGCATAAATTTTTGATCTTCTTCGTTAGATGAATATACATTGAGTAAATTCCAAAACTCTGAATATATCTGACATTTTATCATTACATATCTCCCTGCTGGATCTATTATTTCCTCTTCTATTTTAATTGGTACATTTTTACTGATTAATATAGCTACTCCTCTAGCTTTTGAATTTTATGACGCTGCTGTTACATGTCCTACCCAATCTCTCTTTAATTTCTTGTGCTCCATTTTAGTTAAATGTGTTTCTTGCACGAATGCTATATCATTTTTTTCTTTTTTCAGTAAATTTAGCAGTTTCTTCCTTTTGATTTGGTTATGTATTCCATTAATATTTAAAGTCATATAGTTCAATGTAGCCATTTCATACTTTGTTTATCTTTCCTTTCCGTTTCCTCATCATCACCTTTCCTTCTTATCCATTTCTGCTTTCTTGTTTTGAACACTTTATAAGACAACATTTCTAAAACATCAAACATTTCCCTTATTCTCCTATTTAAAACTTCTTTAACCCCATTATCCCCTCCCCTTCCTGAGTTGCCCTTTATCCCTTGTCGGGCAACCACATCTCCCCTCTCCATTTGGATTTGCGAATTCACTCGCAAGTGTCAACTGATTTTGCAGTGACCGTAACTCCTCCCCACCCAGCCCCCCCCAGAAAAGATTTCAATTTTCATATATAACAAAGATCACTCTTTTAATTCCCTCCTTACTTCCTCTGTTCCCTTTCATTCCCTTATTAATTCTTATCTATACTCTATATATTTTCCTCTAAATACAGATACACTCACGTACACACATATATACATACACACCTTTATATATATTTATATATATATATATATATATATATATATATACCCATATACACACATACATATAGTTCGTAGTCATTTCTACTCTCGTTACATGTCTTCATCTCTCTGCCTGTTTTGTAGTTGTTCTGCAAATTTTCATGCTGCCTCCGGATCCGAGAATAGTCTGTTTTGCTGCCCTGGAATAACTATTTTAAGTACCGCTGGGCACTTTAACATAAATTTATATCCTTTTTTCCATAGGATCGTTTTTGCTGTATTAAACTCCTTTCTCTTCTTCAGGAGTTCAAAACTTATGTGTGGATAGAAAAAAAATTTTTTGACCTTTGTATTCCAATGGCTTTTTGTCTTCTCTTATTTTCTTCATTACTTTCTCCAATATATTTTCTCTTGTTGTATATCTTAAGAATTTTACTAAAATGGATCTTGGTTTTTGCTGCGGTTGTGGTTTCGGGGCTAGTGTTCTATGTGCCCTCTCTATTTCCATTTCTTCCTGTAATTCTTGTCTTCCTAGGACCCTGGGGATCCAATCTTTTATAAATTCTCTCATATTCTTGCCTTCTTCATCTTCCTTAAGGCCCACTATCTTTATATTATTTCTTCTATTATAATTTTCCATTATATCTATCTTCTGAGCTAACAGCTTTTGTGTCTCTTTAACTTTTTTATTAGATTCTTCTAATTTCTTTTTTAAATCCTCTACTTCCATTTCTACGATTGTTTCTCGTTCTTCCACCTTGTCCACTCTTTTTCCTATATCTGACATGATCATCTCTAATCTATTCATTTTTTCTTCTGCACTTTTAATTCTTCTTTTTATTTCACTAAATTCTTGTAATTGCCATTCTTTTACTGATTCCATATATTCTTTAAAAAATATATATCGATTGTCTTGCCTTTCCCTTCTTCTTCCATTTCTCTATGTTCTTCTTCTTCTTCCTCTGGGTTGGTCATCTGTTGTTTCCTTGTTTTCTTTTTACTCTCTTCTTTCTTGTTCTCTTTATTTTCTATGTTCTCTTCCTGTTGTTGTGTTGCAGGTGTCTCTCTCAGCTGTGGAGATCAACTCCGCAGCTGTTCCCCCTCCCGTCAGTGTGGTTTTTTTCATGCGCATCCGAGCATGCGCGAGGAGTCGCGCATGCACGGTTGCACACTTTTACTCGGCTCTGCGAGCCATTTTTATAGTCCCGAGCCAGGGACTTCCACTGACCTGAGAGAGCGGGCTTCTCTCTCCGTGGCGGGCCTCCTCGGACAGGTAAGGCCTTCACCTTCTTCTTCCGACGTTCTTTCTTTTTTTCTTCTTCCCGTTGCTTTTGACTTTTCTCTCTTCGCTGCCATTTTCTTCCCACCTTTATTTTTACTTTGTTTTAATTTTTATTCTTGTACCTTTGTGCTTTGTGTATTTTTTTAAAACTTTTCCGGAGAGGGCTGGAGTTCCCTGACCGGCCACTACTCCATCACGTGACTCCTCTCCCTTCACCTCTTTCCTGATGGGAGCAGCGAGAACAGAGTGTGCGCTGGGTGGTGCGGATCCTTGATGATCACTGCTGCTCTCTGATGGCAGCGTTTCCCATAGATGGTCTCAATGGTGGGGAGGGGTTTGCCTGTGATGTCCTGGGTTGTGTCCGTTACCTTTTGCGGGCTTTATGCTATGAGTAAACAATTCTTTGGGTAATATAAGCCATGGTCCCACTGCTGAAGTGGAGACTCTCTGAGGGGTGGAAACGTCTCTCAGCAAGAAGAACTTCTAGAGTCCAGCTAACGTCCTGGTCGGGGGAGGTGAAAAAGCTGCTACCGGCGCCCTGACAACCTACTACAAATGTGCGGTCATTGCCTCGCTTCGGCAGTTAGGACCATTCCAGGCGTTGATAAGTATAATTGGGAAGGGCTTGCATATTGTAGTTTGAAATCAGATTTTGAATTTGTAATAAACATTTGTATAAACTGAACTGCTCTCGGTGTGTGTGTCTATTTTCTTTCGGTAGCTCGAACACTGTGACCAATCTAAAACAAACAAAGTGAGAGGTACAAGTTTACCCAGGACAATTGGCGCTGCGAGCAGGATTGGTCTCGAGATGTTTCGCCGAAAGAAAGAGATGAGTCCTGAGCAGTTCTTGATTCCGGGATGGACTTCCAAAGACGATGGGCTTGGCATGTTGGCCAATACCCTGTCTTTGTTGGGACCACTCATTAGTTGGGATGAGAAGTTAGATCCATCAAGTCCGCCTCTGGGAGAACGGGTTGCCACTCTCCTTCGAGAAAGTAAATTTCCTGTTAAAAAGGGGACGCTGACAGACGGTTTTTGGCTGCTGGCCACAGCCTTACACAGCGCTGTTCAGCGTGAAGCAGAATCAGTTCAGCGAGAAGTAGAATCTCAGCGTAAGAGAGAGCAACTAGAGGAGGAGATAGAAGCCATGCGACAACGCTGCTCCATGATGAGTGAGATTGTTCGCACCAGTCAGGACCGAGCCAAAGAATGGGGGGATAAGCATGTCCAAACGATCGGCCGTAATATTAAACACTGGCCGCAGCTCTGTGCAGATAAAGAAAGGCATGGAGTAGAACCTGGTCCACATCATATTCATGCCACAATAAGGAATGGCGATGACCCTGACGTAATTGATGATTGGGACGGGAATATCTGGAATGATGACCATGGTAATAATGCAGATACTCCTCAGCATGTGCCTAACATACTACCCTCTCCACCCGCTGTTCACGCCCGCCCTGTAAGGCCGCAGATTTTCTAAACAGACAGAGAGGGAGAGGGGTGGAATGTAACTGACGAGATTGAAGAGGTAGATGATCCCCTGATCTCACTAGAGGACCCAGGGGAAGGTACCTGAACCTCTGCTTATGCTCAGTGGCCCACCCCCTCTACGGGATGGTCTAGGCCTCGTCCCGTCCACTGGGCAAAGGAGCAGGGGTCAAGAGCAATCAACGATACGTAACTTCTCTATAAAAGAGCTGGCTGCCAATGGAGATCGATTTAGGCAAAAGGCGGGAGAAACTCTGGCAGCCTGGCTCCTGCGTGTTTGGGAGCAAGGAGGGGATAATGTACATTTAACCCCTGAGGAATTGTTGGGATTAGGAACATTGACTATTGATATCTGGGTCTCTGCTGAGCTACGGGGTAGAGGAAGAGAGGTAGATTACTTACTTGCCACTCTAGGGGATGCCCTGCTACGAGTATACCCGTCACCAGTAGATTGGGATTTACATTTGCAGAACAATTGGGGCACCCCCTGAGGAGGGTATAGCAGTAATTTGTCAACAGGCCCTGGCCTCTGCCTTGTATGCAGGGCGTTTGAGGCTGTGGGTACATGGGGGGAGCCCTGACGAAGAGACGTTCACTGCCGGAATGCATACCAGATTGGTTCGTTCTGCCCAACCCACTATACGGGGATTGGTTCTGTCCGTAACTAGTCCGCTAATTGGGCACCCTGTGTCTGAGGCGGTGCACGCCTTATCTGGGCTTAGAGAATTGGAGTTGGGAGGTAAAATCCACTCACGTTCAGCCCAGGTTAAATCAGACAAACAGGATGAAAGGAGAGGGGCTGCTACTAATAACGGCCCGACAAGAAAGGACCTTTTTCTAACCTTGTTAAAGTTAGGCGTACCTAAAAGTGATATTGATGGGAAACCTACCGCGGTCCTTTATGCCCTTTAAAAGAGGAAGGCAGGGGAACATCATCCCCAGCTGTTGAGTCCTCCTGGCCCAGCTGTGCCTTCCGCTCTCACTGCTGCTTCTATTGAGCCGGCTTCTCCTGCTCCAGTTACCCGTGATGAGGTACAACAAATGGTTAAAAAGGCTCTTATGGATAATAGTGGCATGTGGGCCTGGAAGCCCCCGAACCCTACTCACCACCCAGCGGCCTCACTTCCACAGCCGCCTGTGGCAACAGGTTCCACAGACTCACGATCCTCAGACTAAAGAAACTTTCTGCATCTCTGTTTTAGATTGATGCCCTTTTGTCCAGAAGTCGTGCCCCCTTGTTCTAGACTCCCCGACTGTGGGAAACATCCTGGCCACATCTACTCTGTCCAGGCCTTTCAGCATTCGAAATGGCTCCATGAGGTTCCCCCCTCATCCTTCTGTCCCCTATAGAGTCTCACCATCACATCCCTGCTCTTATATGCTATCCCTCTGTCAATGAACGCCAACACTGCATTCACTTTCTTCACCACCGACTCAACCTGGAGATTAACCTTTGGGGCATCCTGCCTGTTTCCTTTAAACATTTCCCCCTTCACCCTAACCCATGTCCTCTAGTTCTTGTCTCATCCACCCTCAGTGGGAAAAGCCGACTCCATCTTATAATTTTGTACACCTCGATCAAATCTCCCCTCATTCTCTGACCCTCCAGGGAATAAAGCCCGATCCTGTTTAACCTTTCCCAGTGACTCAATCTTATTCTAACATTTTAAAAGGATGGCTGAACTTGGGCACTTTCTCCAGACACTGGTGGCTGGGAAATCAACAGATCCCAGGGGCCCGGAGCCTGTGGTGGGTTAACGAGCAGTCAGGGAGGAGAAGTGGCTCATGGCTCTGTGAGATCACAGCCCCAGCTCCCAGTGCTTCTCCGGATATATGAGTGAGTGATCAGCCCTCCAAGCGGCCCTTTTCTATTTCCACCTCCCTTGTAGTACCTCACTGCTTTATAAATAGCAATGTCTGCAATAAATAGAACGCTGAGGTCCGCGGAGTGCGTGCTGTGATTGCAGCTTATTTACTGCTCTCTGTCACTACGTGATCCACATTCTCATTACCAGAGTTGGAGCATTGGATGGCACCTGGGGACCTATTGGGGAACATGGAAGCACTCTTACCCCAGAGACAGAGGTGAGGGGTGGGGGGGACTCTGTATAAGGGGTGGTCCCAAGTGAAATTCCCCCCCTCCCTCCCTGATGCCACTTATTCATCAGTCAGTGGAGAATAAAGGGGTTCCCCAGGAAGGAGGAGGGGGAAGGGGGGAGGGGAGGGGTGGGGGGGGGGTGGAAGGAAGCCTGCAGGTGGAGGGAGAAACCAGCAGGTAGAAACCAGGAGGTAAAAACCAGGAGAGAAACCAGCAGCTGGCAGAGATACCAGCAGATAGAAACTAGCAGATACAAACCAGCAGGTACAAACCAGCAGGCAGAAACCAGCAGGTGCAAACCAGCAGGCAGATACCAGCAAATATAAACCAGCAGGTAGAAACCAGCAGGTTGAAATCATCAGGCAGACACCAGCAGGCAGAGTAGGAAATAATCATCTGAGGGAAAGAGGGGATCAGCAGGAAATGTTTATCATTAATCTGTTTCATCTGTGTGGCAAGACACTTGCTGGGAATTTTCTCATGGGATTGGGATCTCTCTGTGCTTTAGCTCACCAAATGATCCCTGACCCATGAGCAGGTTCCGGTCACACCTTGCCACACAGGTGACCGTTTCCTACTGGTTTCCCCGTCCCCTCAGCTGATGTGGGCACGGTGAGCACACTCCAGGAAGCTCCCTTCCTGAAGGAGAGAGAGGGGTCTGCTCGATTGGATTGGGGTACCACTGGAGCTGGGCGGGGATAAATCAACCTCAGCCTAGTGACCCCATGAGTTATATTCAGGAAGACGACACAGCCTATTTCTCAACTTTCCTGTCTTACCCTCTGGCCTTTTGCCTATTGGTCTCTGCTCCTCTCCCTGCCCCTTCTTCTGCCCTCCCCACCCTTTTAATTCAGGCCTGCTTTTTGCTCATTCCTTCCCGAAGGCTCAGGCCTGAAACTAACACTAGCATTTGCCTTCCTGACCACCGACTCTACCTGCAATTGGCCTTGAATGCTGGAGATAACTGGCCTGACGGCTTGCAGAAGAACCCTCCTCACTGTCCCGGGTGTAACGTGAGTAGTAAACCTAATATTTCAGGAATTTCTTGCTCTGCAGTTACCGGCTGACCCCCTGTGAAGGTCCAGCATGTCCTCTTTTATATTTTGCATCTTCAGTGATTAGGAGTCAGGCGGTGGGATGAAATGTCTCCACTCCTATTGCACGCACCTCTTTCAGAACACAGCCAGGCACCCAGGCAGCTGATCTCGTGGGTTGCCTATGAGCAGGTGTCTGATGTCAATGGGTGCCTCTCTGTACACCTGTATGCCTATCTGCAGTCTGTGTATCTGCCTGCGTCGAGCCTCTCGTACGTTCTATATGCTAACAGCACAGAGAGAGAGAGAGAGAGAGAGAGGGCTTTCTGCCCACGCACACTGCACTGGCTGCTATGAATAACCATACTGACGTGAAGCATTTGGTGACGATTTTATTTTTGTTATTGTATATTTTTTGTCCACCTCCTGAAATGAGTCTTTCAGCTGAGAGCAGCATCGGCTATTAATAGAAGCAGCAGTTGCAGAATGAGAGAGCAGAGAGGGAGAGGGGAGATGGAGGGCAGAGAGTGGGAGAGAAGGGAGGGGGGAAAGAGCAGAGGGAGGGACAGAGAGAGGGAGAGAAGGGAGGGGGTAGAGAGTGGGGGAGAGAGCAGAGCGAGGGACAGAGAGAGGGAGAGAAGGGAGGGGGTAGAGAGGGGGGGAGAGAGCAGAGGGAGGGACAGAGAGAGGGAGAGAAGGGAGGGGGTAGAGAGGGGGGGAGAGAGCAGAGCGAGGGACAGAGGGACGGTGTAGAGGGGAGGGAGAGGGCAGAGAAGGAGAGAAGGGAGGGGGTTGAGAAGGGTAGGGGGAGAGGGAGAGGAGGGTGTAGAGAGGGTTAGAGGGGGAGAGGGAGAGAAGGGAGGGGGTAGAGGGGTAGAGGGGGAAACAGAAAGAGTAGAGAGAGGGGTAGAGGGGGAAACAGAAAGAGTAGAGAGGGAGAGAAGAGATGGAGGTCTCAGAGGGGGGCAGAGAAGGGGAAGAGGTGGAGGGCAGAGAGGGGAGGGAGGGGCAGAAAGGGAGGGGGTAGAGGGGGGAGATGGAGAGAGCAGGAGTGGAGGGCAGAGGGGGAGAGCAGAGGGAGGGACAGAGGGAGAGAAGGGAAGGGGAAGAGAGGGGGAGAGGGAGTGAAGAGATGGAGGGCAGGGTGCAGAGAGGGGGAGAGAGGGGGAGTGCAGAGAGGAAGAGGAGGGCAGAGGGGGAAGAGCAGAGGGAGGGACAGAGAGGGAGAGAAGGGAGGGGGTAGAGAGGGAGTGAAGAGATGGAGGGCAGGGGGCAGAGAGGGAGAGGAGGGCAGCGGGGGACAGAGGGGGAGAGAGGGGGAACAGAAGGGGGGCAGAGAGGGGGGGCAGAAAGGGGCTGAGTCGGAGGGGTGAGAGGGAAAGAGGAAGTCAGAGGGGGGGCAGAGAGGGAGGGGATAGGAAACAATCGATAAGTTGGAGATTGAGTGACTGACAAACACACAAACACACACACTAACATGAATGTGCACTCTTACACAGACACAGAGTTAGACATACACAAACGTACATGTACACAGAAAGACAGACACACACAGATGTACAGAAACAGACACAAAACACACATACGCACAAAAATACAGATGCACACACAAACTATATAGACAGGTTAGCATCTTCTAGCTGGGCCGAAGGGCCTGCTCAATGCTCTGTGACAGATACACATGCTTGTGCAGGTGCTGGCACACAGCAACGCTTGTGCCCACACCAGAATCTTTATGTACCCTGACATATGAGAACACACACAGACACATACAAGTGTCAGTCATGGGTGCAGTGAGCACCATTTCGAGAAGGAGAGATTCCTGGAAATAATACAGAGTCTTATACATTCAGATATAAATATAAAAATGCAGATGGCAAGAGATGGGTGCCCAAAATTATGCATCGGTTGATCCAAAGGGATTTATCTGCGGAGACAGGTTTATTTGCTTGTCAGCTGGGTAACTGGGAGACCTGTGCTGTTTCTTTTCGGGAGATTTACTCTGCAGAAGTTTATAAGACATTGGTGAGGTCAAATTTGGTTTTGGTCTTTGAACTACAGGAAAGCATGTCAATAAGATAAAAAGAGTGCAGAGAAGATTGACTAGGATGTTGCCTGGACTTCAGGAACTGAGTTAGGGGGAAAGGTTAAACAGCTGAGGACTTTATTCCCTGGAGCAGAGAAGAATGAGGGGAGATTTGATCGAGGTATTTAAAATTATGAGGGGGACAGACAGAATAAATGTAGGTTGGCTTTTTCCACTGAGGGAGGGGAAGATATAAACCAGAGGACATGGATTAAGGGTGAAAGGGGAAAAGTTTAGGGGGAACTTCTTCACACAAAGAGCGGAGTGTGGAACAAGCTGAAGTGGTGGATGTGGGATCAATTTTAACACTTAAGAAGAATTTGGACAGGTACATGGATGGGAGGGGTATGGACTGGGTGCAGGTCAGTGGGACTGGGCAGAATATCAGTTTGGCACAGACTAGAAGGGCCGTAGGGTCGTTTTCTGATCTGTAATGTTCTATGGTTCTTGTGAGGGCAGAGGACAGCTGTCAAAAGCTGGTAGGTAGGGCTGAGTGAGGGGACAGAGGGAGGGGATATTGTTGAGGGAGGAGAGTTCAGACTCACCGAAGTGGGTTCAGAGAGAGGGGAATTTGGCCAGGGAGGATTAGATGGGATTCAGGGAAGGACAGGGGTAGCGGGGACAAGGATCGGGGAGACGGAGATGGGGGTGGGGGTGGGGGAGGGAGATATCTTTAGTGGTGTGGGAGGAGGGGGTCTGGGAGACAGAGTGAGGTCACAAAAAAGTGAGGCCGTGTCTGTGGGTCATTGATCATTCAGGAATCTGATGGCGGAGGGGAAGAAGCTGTCCTTGTGCCGCTGGGTGCTCGTCTTCAGGCTCCTAGGCTGTTTTAATTGGGTGTAAGTGGGCAGCTGGGGTCCGTGGGCCGGGAGTGCCTTTTATCGTGTGTCTAATTTTAAAATGTAAAAACCTCGAGCTTCAAGAAGAGATTTCTTTTCCCCTGGAACCTATCAGGCTCTTGAACCTAGTGAATGTCTCCTTTCTTTTAGTGTGGGCTCTCTCGCTCTCTCTCTCTCTCTCTCTCTCCCACTTTTCCCTCTGTCTCCTCTCCCCCAGCTCTTTTTCCACAGAGCCCCAAACAACCCCCACCCCCAGTCACTACTCACCTTCCCTCTCTCCTGTGTCCCAACACCTTTTGCCTGTTGTCCTCCCCCCTGCCCATTCTTCCTTCTCCCCCCCAACCCCCGGCCTTTTAATTCAGGTGTCTGCCTGCTGTTTACTCTCACCTTGAGGAAGGGCTCAGGCCCAAAATCTTTACCTCCTGTGGACTCTGTGAGACCGGCCAAGATCCCCCAGCATTTCTCTTGCACCTTGCCTCACTAGTTCTGGGAACACTAAAATTTCTGTCTGCACAGCTGAAATGTCACTGATTCTTTCACGAGCTATGAATATTTATCTAGTTACTCTTTTATTTATTTTTTCTGTCTTGCATTGTGGGAATGAGATTTGTACACTATTCGGATGCACAGTCGCCGTAGCGGTCAGCGAAACACCTTTACTGTACCAGCGATCAGGTCCGCGATTCGAATCCCACACTGCCTGTAAGGAGTTTGCACGTATTCCCTGTGTCGGTGTGGGTATTCCCCTGGGGGCTCCGGTTTCTCCCACCCTTCATAACGTTCTGGGGGGGGGGTTGTAGGTCAATTGGGTGGCGTGGCCTGTTGCCATGTTGAATGGCAAAATTAAAACGTGGTTGCTGTCTGTGTGTGGCTGCAGGAAGGAGTATTTCAGTACACCTGTACATTGTACTTGTGTGTATGACAAGGTATGGGTGAGGTTAACACTATGAAAAAGGAACTGTATCCCCAGCAGCACGAGGGAGATTGCTGTGGTTGTGAGAGATGATATGGGTTCTGAATTTGCTCAGGTTCCAGAAGAGTTCGGATGGCGTCGAAGGGAACAAATTCGCCAGGGATGTTGGGGAGGAGGGGGTTAGGAAGGGTGAGGTGATCAAAGAGGGTGAATTGGACAAGGGGAGCTCAGCGAGGATGGGGTGGGGTAAATGTAGATGAGGGTGAGGGCGAGGAGGGGTTGGGGAAGGTGAGGTAGGGGGTCAAGGATCAGGGTAGGGGATGGGGAGGGTGAGTGGGGACAGGACAGGGGTTTGGATCAGAATTGGGGTTTAGGGAGGGTGAGGGGTAAGGGAGGATAAGGTGGGGATCAGGTTGAGAGGCAGGGTTCATGGTCAGGTTCGGGATCAGGGTAGGGGTTAGGGTGAGGTAGGGGTCGGGTTTGGGATCAGCGCGAGGTAGGGGTCAGGTTAGGAGTCAGGGCGAGGTTGGGGTCGGGGTGAGGCAGGTCGGGTTTGGGGTCAGGGTGAGGTAGGAGTCAGGGTAGGGGGTTGGGATCAGGGTAAGGGGTTGGGATCAGGGTAAGGGTCTGGGTGAAGTAGGGGTCAGGTTAGGTGAGGTTGGGGTCAGGGTGAGGCAGGTCGAGTTTGGGGTCAGAGTGAGGAAGAAGTCAGGGTAAGGGGTTGAGATCAGGGTAAGGCTCAGCGTAGAGGGGTCGGGGAGGGTGAGCGGTGTTGGGGAGGTGAGATGGTTTGAGGCAGGCTGAGACAAGGAGGAGGGACCCTCCAAATCTGCTGCGGAGATGCAGCTTCTGCTCTCTGTGGCCCCTCGGTTCAAACTCCATCACTTTCCGTCCGTCTGACCTGGAGCATGTTACCTCTCCACCCATCTGTGAGGTCAGTAGCTGCTCCCAGTGGTCGTTGACCTCAGGATGATGATGTTGGTGAGTGGCCGACACCCCATTGCCTCCTCCTGCGATGGTTCATAATTACAGCCGTTCCCTGAACAGACGGAGAGATTTGTTTCCTTGTGACAGACAAAAGTTGAAGCATACCAGGTATTTGGATGTATTACACGTTCCTGAACATTTTTGGGTGAATTTTACAGATGGTGACCTGCTAATCATGAAAATCACCTTAAAATTTTCCCAATACCATTATTTAGATGTATCCTAATTTTGTGATTTCCTGTCATATTTTAAGTCCACTTCAACCAGACAAAACCACAAAGTGCAACATGTCGTTGAAAATTCATTTTCTACATTCGCACTTGGACATCTTCCTGGCTGATCTTGGTGCCATCAGTGATGAACATGGTGAAAGGTTTCACCAGGACATTGCGACTGTGGAAAAGCGGTATCAGGGGAACTAGAATCCACCAATACTGGCTGACTATTGTCGGACACTGACATGAAGGGCATCAGATGCTGAGTACAAACGAAAATCAGAGGTAAAACATTTTTAGGTCAGTCGAACTAACGCAACGTGTCAACGTCATGATGTGATTAAACATATTAAATTCAATAAAAGTTAATTTAGTGTTTCTCCAACTTCCTACGTGATTCAGCAAATCTGAAATTATCTCTGTGTTCACCTTGAAGTTCAAGATTCAGGATTCCTTTATTGCATATAATAAAAACAGTGTTAAATGGAATTTGCTTTTGTCTGGTATAAGGCAGACAGATTTTCCACCAGCAGAAATTGCCTGAAGTGCCTCTCACAGTCAGAGAAAGAGAGGCAAAAGACAGTCTCCCCAAGTCAGCGAGAGTCTGCGGATTCACCTCCAGCGCTCCCGCAGCTTCTACAACACGCAGAATCCAATACGAGCTCCAGATCCAAACCTCTGACACAGACAGGAACCCTTCGGCACCCTTGCGTGTCCCGGTTCCGATACCTGGTATGCCTTCAGCCAGCAGTCTGCAGCCTGTGGCTTGTGTGCATTCCTCTCCTGGAGCTGCCAACAGCCCATGGCCTGGGTTCCTCAGCCACAGAGCCCCTCGCTGGTCCGCTGCTGTGGTCACCGCCCTGTGGATTGTCTCCTCTGCTTCTCCTTCTCAAACGAGTTGGCCTACCTATTTTCCAGTGCCCCGTGCCAGTCCTCTGCTTCCTGGAGTCTGCAACCCTTCGCGGCTGCTGCCAATCATAGACGCCACCATCTTGGGTGCAGACCCCGCTGTCACAGGGTTTCAAAATGAGCCACCGTTGTCTCCTTAAACAAAACATTTAAAGCCTGTACGAAGCTGACGGCAGTCAGACTGGGTAGTTGGACCCCCACGGAGGGGGTGCTGAAACTCTGCTCCCCACTCTCCCCAGGTCCGCACCGGCAACAGCTCTGCCATTTTCATTTTTGTCTATCAAGCAGCAAACCTTTTTAAAACGTTGTTGTCCAGTGTTATAACGTGACAATAAAAGGAGCCTTAAACCGCAAGTCACAAACTTCAACCCACTGGCCGGAAGGATACTGGTTCTTTGCTCTGTGCCATTTTATCTTTGGAGAGATCAAACCGGTAGTGCCTGAACTTCCTGCCTCTCTCACACACACTCACATACTCAGTTCTGCAGAACAGCACACCATCAAACCTCTTCAGTGTCAGGGAGATTTCTGGGCCAGGATGTGCCCTGTCCCCTCCAGCACCCTCCCCCGCCATCTCCCTCCCTCCATCCCGGCCGGTCACTGTGCCATCACCAGCCAACATCCCCCTCTTTATTCAATTTACACATACAGCATGGTAACAGGCCCTTACGGCCCTCGAGTACTTGCGCCCTATTACACCCTGTATATTTTGAAGGGTGGGAGGAAACTGGAGCCCCCAGGGGAAAACCCCCAGAGACATGGGGAGAACGTCCAACTCCTTACAGACAGCGTGAGATTTAAACCTGTTCACTGGCGCTGTAAAAGCGTTGCGTTAACCGCTGGCCTGATGAATGGTTCGTCACAGAGAGATAGGGCATAGAGATACACCCTTCAGCCCCTGCTGTCCTACCACCAGCCATTTCCATGAATCTCACCTCAGAATCAGAATTTATTGTCAATTTTTAAAAAAATTAGTGAAAAAAAGCGAGGCCGTGTCTGTGGTTCATTGATTATTCAGGAATCTGAACGTCCTTGTGCCGTTGGGTGCTCGTCTTCAGGGTTTTGTACCTTTTCCCCAAGGGTAGCAGAGTGAAGAGGGCCTGGCTTGGGAGGTGGGGGGACCTTGAGGATAGAGGCTGCTTTTTTAAGACACCGCCTCTTGTAAATGGTCCTGGGTGGAGTGAAGTCTGGGGCCTGTGATGCCACAGGCCAAGTTAACAACCCTCTTGAGTTTATTCTTGTCCTGAGTGTTGGCGCCTCTGTACCAGGCAGTAATGTAACCAGCCAGAATGCTCTTCACCATCCACCTGTAGAGGTTTTCGGTGACGTACTGAATCTCCTCAAACTCCTCACCAAGTCTAGCCGCTGGTGAGCCTTCTTCATGATTTCATCAACATGGAGGCTCCAGGACAGATCCTCGGAGATGTTGACACCCAGGAATTTGAAGTTCTTGGTCCTCTCCACTGCTGAGTCCTTGACGAGGAATGGGTCGTGCATTCAATCAATTTCCTGCCCCACAGATTCTCTACCTCCATGAGGGGTAGGGGAATCATTGAGCTAACAGGCCCACATTTGCTTGGAAGAAACCCACACCAACACAGAGGAGGGAGAGGTGAGGGAGTGGTGGAGCGGTTTGTCAGAGATGGAACCCGAGGTTGGGATCGAACCCGGGCCCCAGGCATTGGGACACGCCACCTCTATCCTCTCGCTGCTATCACTGCCCTGAGGAGCTCCTGCCATCAGGTGCGGGGCTGAATCACTCTTCACTACCCATAAGTGGTTCCGTCATGGAGAGTCCCTTGATGTGCTCATGAAAGACGGCCTATCCTGGACCCACAGCACTTCCTCGTTAGTCAGGAAGGTCCAGCGGCACAACACATCCTGAGGAGGTTGAGGAGGGCAAGGCGACCGGTCCCATCCTGACATTTTACAGGAGCACCATTGAGAATGTCCTTTCGGGCTGCATCTCTGTGTGGGACAGGAGCTGCAAAGCATCGGACCGGGTCAATACAGAGGGTCATCAAAACGGCCGAGAAGATCACTGGGGTCTCCCGTTCCTCTATTGATGACATTCACCGGGGCCATTACTTAAATAGGTCTCAGAGAATTATCGAGGACCCTTTCCATCCAGCGCACGGGATCTTTGACCCACTCCCATCAGAAAGGAGGGACAGGAGCATCAACATCAGGATGGCCTCGCTGGGGAATAACTTCTTCCCACAGGTTGTGAGATTGATGAACAGTGTCCTGTAACTGAGTAAATCATCCTAAAATATTTATATATGTGTGTATGCGTGTGTAGGCATGCGGATGTATGTATGCGTGTGTAGGTATGCGCATGTATGTATGCATGTGTAGGCATGTGCATGTATGTGTGTGTGCATATAGATATATAATTATGTATACTGAATTTGTGATTATTACTTGCTGTGCAATTGTGTGTATACGTGGTCTGGAGAAACACTGCTTCATTTGGTTGTACATCAACAGTCGGATGATAATAAGCTTGAACTTGAAGGTGATTGGCCTCCAAAGTCATCAGCCGTCTTCCTCTGTGGGAGGTCTATCTCCATCTTCCGGAGACAACCAGTGACTTCAACTTTTTCCACAGCTCCTGGGTACCACACAGTTCAAAGCAGCCTTGATGTCAAGGGCTCACTCCTCACCCTCCTGATTGTCTGCCCGTGACGAGCTCCAAGCTTCAATCACGTGCATACGTGTGTCTTGGGGCAGCAATGAGCCACTCTCACCTCCTCTGTCATTTGATAAGATCATGGGTGGTTTGACTATAACCTCAACCCTGCATTTCCACCACTTCCTGGGTAACCTTTCACTCCCTCTGCTAAAAGACTCCGCTTCCAGTGGCCTTGAAGAGGAAAAAAAGACTCACCGCACCCTGAGAGTAAATAATTCACTTCAGCTCTGTTGTACCTGGAAAGATCACTAACTTGTTTAAGGAAAATGTTCTTATTTTATTGAATCATGTTAAGAAATCCTTAGCTCAAGGAAATTACAAGTGAGCTGACACAGAGTTTGT
This sequence comes from Narcine bancroftii, assembly GCF_036971445.1. Taxonomy (NCBI): domain Eukaryota; kingdom Metazoa; phylum Chordata; class Chondrichthyes; order Torpediniformes; family Narcinidae; genus Narcine; species Narcine bancroftii. Next base: position 85,958,450 of record NC_091481.1, read on the forward strand.
ATCTGAGAAAGGGATTTTTTTTTCCAGATGTTATAACTATGTTTTGGGAAAATTGAAAAATAAAATTTTCAAGAAATCCTTATCTCAGTGGTCTCCTCTTTCAATGTTGTTAATCTTTGTAGGGCACTACCAGTAACGACAGAGACAAGCTGATGAAACGATAGGCTTTAATAGACAGAAGAACCTTGCAGGCCCCGGATCCCAGGATAGGATGGGGTTGGGGTTGGGTGTTGGGTTTTTCCTCCTTTGTCTTTTGACTGAGGTGGGCTCTGCAGTCTTCTTCAAAGGAGGTTGCTGCCCGCCGAACTGTGAGGCGCCAAGATGCACGGTTTGAGGCGAGATCAGCCCACTGGCGGTGGTCATTGTGGCAGGCACCAAGAGATTTCTTTAGGCAGTCCTTGTACCTCTTCTTTGGTGCACCTCTGTCTCGGTGGCCAGTGGAGAGCTCGCCATATAACACGATCTTGGGAAGGCGATGGTCCTCCATTCTGGAGCTGTGACCTACCCAGCGCAGTTGGATCTTCAGCAGCGTGGATTCGATGCTGTTGGCCTCTGCCATCTCGAGTACTTCGATGTTGGAGATGAAGTCACTCCAATGAAAGTTGAGGATGGAGCGGAGACAACACTGGTGGAAGCGTTCTAGGAGCCGTAGGTGATGCCGGTAAAGGACCCATGATTCGGAGCCGAACAGGAGAGTGGGTATGACAACGGCTCTGTATACGCTAATCTTTGTGAGGTTTTTCAGTTGGTTGTTTTTCCAGACTCTTTTGTGTAGTCTTCCAAAGGCGCTATTTGCCTTGGCGAATCTGTTGTCTATCTTGTTGTCGATCCTTGCATCCGATGAAATGGTGCAGCCGAGATAGGTAAACTGGTTGACCGTTTTGAGTTTTGTGTGCACGATGGAGATGTGGGGGTGCTGGTAGTCATGGTGGGGAGCTGGCTGATGGAGGACCTCAGTTTTCTTCAGGCTGACTTCCAGGCCAAACATTTTGGCAGTTTCCGCAAAACAGGACATCAAGCGCTGAAGAGCTGGCTCTGAATGGGCAACTAAAGCGGCATCATCTGCAAAGAGTAGTTCACGGATAAGTAGCTCTTATGTCTTGGTGTGAGCTTGCAGGCGCCTCAGATTGAAGAGACTGCCATCCGTGCGGTACCGGATGTAAACAGCGTCTTCATTGTTGAGGTCTTTCATGGGTTGGTTCAGCATCATGCTGAAGAAGATTGAAAAGAGGGTTGGTGCGAGAACGCAGCCTTGCTTCACGCCATTGTTAATGGAGAAGGGTTCAGAGAGCTCATTGCTGTATCTGACCCGACCTTGTTGGTTTTCGTGCAGTTGGATAACCATGTTGAGGAACTTTGGGGGGCATCTGAGGCGCTCTAGTATTTGCCAAAGCCCTTTCCTACTCACGGATTTTTTAAATTTACAGATTAGGAGTTTCTTAAACTCAACGTTGAGGCTTCCCCAAGATTTGGATTTTAATCTGATCTGGGAAGTATATAATTTTAGACCTAATCAGAAAGGACTGCTTTCAGCCCTTTATGAACCTCTTTTAAGATTTAGCGATCGTTCTTTCTCTAACATTAAGAAAGTCTGGGAACACGACTTTCAACAACTATTGGCTGAAGATACATGGGATTCTATTTTGAAACATGTACATTCAACCTCTCTATGCTGGACATTCCTTACGACAATTTAAAGTTGTCCGTAGGGCAATGAACTATCTCCTCCACATGTGTTAAGTGGACAACTCAGGAAGGGGCCTTTATATCACATGTTCTGGCAATGTCCCTCCCTTGGTAACTACTGGAAAGAGGTATTTACTACACTGTCTTTAATTCTCAATTGCAATCTCTCTCCAAGCCCTTTTATTTCTATGTTTGGAACGAGTGGAACAATGGACTTCATTTTGACTCCATCTCAATCCCACATTATTGCTTTCGCTTCCCTGATCGCTAGAGGCAAACTCTGCTGTGGTGGAAAGATGTTGTCCCTCCCACACAGACACAACGGTGATCGGATTTGATGGCATCCCTCTCTGTGGGGAAAATTGGGTGCTCACTGACTAAATCAAGTTAGTAATGTTCTCTTTGGGGTTCTTTTTTCCAATTACTTTCAAAATTTATAAATCAATTATTTTTGCTTTTTATTAAAAATCTTCATTTTTTCCCCTTTTTTTCACTTTTTGAACTATTAGTATTGAAATGAGTAGTTGACGCCTGGTTCTGATTGTAATCATTCAGAATTAGTTACACATTTTTTCTTTTCCTTTTTTATCGACCACATGGTTAACATGGATCTTGTTTACTATCTGTCATTTTAATTTAATTTTACCTGAACTTTATATCATATGTGTCTATGTATTTGATATTATTATTTTCTCAAAAACTAATAAAAACATTGAAAAAGAAAGTTCTGTTGTACCTCACCTTGGTTGCCCAAGGGAAACCTCCCTGGTGACATGTCCTGGATCCAGACACATCGATGTTCGTTCATCAGCTCTCGACTTCCTCAGATGCCTGGGAGATCACAGTGATGATGTCAGCCTCCAGTGACATCACATAGTGATGATGCCAACCCCCAGTGACATCACAGAGTGATGGTGTCAGCCCCCCAGTGACATCACAGAGTGATGGTGTCAGCCCCTAGTGACATCAGAGAGAGATGTCAGCCCCCCCGTAACATCACAGAGTGATGGTGTCAGCTCCCAGTGACATCACAGAGAGATGGTGTCAGCCCTCCAGTGACATCACAGAGTGATGATACCAGCTCCCAGTGACATCACAGAGTGATGATGCCAGCCCCCAGTGACATCACAGAGTGATGATGCCAGCCCCCAGTGACATCACAGAGTGATGATGCCAGCCCCCAGTGACATCACAGAGTGATGATGCCAGCACCCAGTGACATCACAGAGTGAGGGTGTCAGCCCCTAGTGACATCAGAGTGAGATGGTGTCAGCCCCCCCCAGTGACATCACAGAGTGATAATGTCAGCCCCCAGTGACATCACAGGCCTTCCTACCTGTCTGGAACATTGTGGATTGCAGGTAGTCACGTGTCCTCCCTGTTTGAAACTTATTTGGAAGCCACATCACCTGTCAATGAAGATTGGACCCCGGCCACCCATTAGTGCACGCCTTGCTGTTGGCTCGTTTAAATTACCTAGGATTGTTATTGGCCAGGCACCCAGATCAGAACTGTATACAACATCAACACACAGCACATTCTTTCTCCAAGCCCCGGACATCACTCCACGCCAGGTCGCTAATGTGGACATCCATGGAAGTGTCACGGGTAAGGTGTGCACTACTCTGAAGCTGAGCCATAGTACCGCCATAGATCAGTGCTTGGAAGAGAGCTGTACTCCCCATTGGTGTGTGTGTGAAAGTCCCTGTCTCTAGATTGTGTACTTGTGTATAGGCAGCCACTGGTATCGTAGTCCAATGTGAATGTCTATATAGTTGTTTAGTAGTAGTAGAGTAAATGAGCATCATTTGACATTCTCTCCTGTTTGTCTCCTGTGTGTTCATTAAAGTTACCTGTGATTGGAAATCGTGTCCTAGTCTAATCTCTCTGTGAACCCACCAAACCTGATACTTTCCAAACACGACAGGGGCTTGGGGTGATCTCCTGGTGACCGAAGCAACGTGCCAGGAGAGAGGGAGGGGAGTACCTCATCCTGTAGCTCTCTCCTGCTGCAGCCAACTCATGAATTCCTCCTCGATGCCCTCAGTCCACTCCAGCCACCTCCTGCTCAGTCCCGATGGGTAGAATGGCCTTCCCAGGAACTGGGCTCAATTCATCACCTTGCTTTTGGCCGTGTTGCTCATCCTCTCCCTCTGGTGTTGGCAGGATGAACAGCAATAAAAACACACCGAAACACTGGGAGAACTCAGCCGGCCTTGCAGCATCCATAGGAGGTGAAGATATACCGATGTTTCGGGCCTGAGCCCTTCTTTAAGATGTGAGCAGAGAACAGGAAGGAGTCTGAATAAAGACTGGTTGGAAGTGGGGGGGGGGGGGGGTGGGGGAAGTGTCCAGACCAACAAAAGGTGTGAATTGGATAAGACGAAAGGTGAGAACTGATTTTGGCTCTGTGTATGTGGGAGGAGGGAGGTGGAAACCGGAGAAGTCGATGTTAATGCTATCCGGTTGGAGGGATCCCAGTTGGAAGATGAGGAGTAAATCCTCCAATTTATGGGTGGTCTCAATCTGGCCATGCATGAGACTGTGGACAGACATGTCAGGAATGAAATGGGGCAGGGAATTGAAAGGGGTGGCCACTGGGAGATCCCCACTCCTGAGATGGTACTCAATAAAGTGATCTCCCAGTCTGCGTCCAGTCTCTCCGACGTAGAGGAGACCACAGCAGGAACAGTAGACGGCCCCTGCAGATCCACAAGAGAAATGTTGCTTCACTGAGAAGGACTGTCTGGGACCCAAATGGTGCTGAGGGAGGAGGGGTGGGTGCAAATGGAGCATCTTCTGCAGTCCCAGGGGCAGATGCCAAGGGGGTGATTGGTGGGGAAGGAGGAGTGGACGAGGGTATCAAGGAGGGAGCGGTCCCTGCGGAAGGTGGAGAAGGGAAGATGTGTCTAGTGGTGGGACGTGCACAGCTGCAGGGAACCTGCCACACCGCTCTTGGAATAATGCAGAAAAGTCTGCATCCACCGGGGTTGGAGGGCAACACAAAAAACGTGCCGGAGAAACTCAGCTGGTCGCGCAGCATCCCCAGGAAGGGAAGGAGAACCCACGTTTTGGGCCTGGGCCCCTTGTTGAGGATTAAGAAAAAGCACCTAAATAAAAAGGAACGCTGGTGCCTGTGTAGGTTGTATAATGTGTATGACGATGAACTCATGGGGAAGGCATAGTTAGCGGAGCAGTTAGCGCCACGACATTACAGCGCCAGCCACCGGAGTTTGAATCCGGCACTGTCTGTAAGAAGTTTGCACGTTCTCCCTGTGCCTGCGTGGGTTTCTTCCCCCCCCCTTCAAATAACAGTACTGTGTATACGCATCCACTTTTGGGGACCAATTTCCAATTGTTTTGGGGGTAAAATGTAGGGGGATGACGATTACACAACATTCAACTATTGACTGTAGTAAATACCTGCGTCATTTGGGGCGTCAGGATGGGCAGGCAGCTGAGGCCAAATATAGTGAGGGGGGGCTCAAGTTTTACAGGTATCAACTATTATACACATATACGGTAAGTTAATGGGTCACATGGATGTAATTCAGTGGCATATTCTCGTGGGCTGGAAGGCCCTGAGACTGAGCTGTATCTATCAATTAACAAAATAAAATATTATTATAATCGACCTGACTAGTTAACACACAGAAATGCTGGAGGAACTCACAGCGTCCATAGGAGGTAAAGGTCCCGAATCAAAAGCAAGCAGTGGGCCTATGTTAAGGTGCATCAAAAGTTTTAAAGGTCTCTGCTTTGACCAGCAATAACTCCCCCAACATTCTTTGCCAGTCACCCCCTCTGCCATGGTTTACTCTATGGACAGCGCTGCCTCGATGCAGGACGGCGGCCTTAGTGTTGCCAATGTTCACCGATGGCAGGGACACCAGGCACAGCCCAGCCAGCTGCCTGTGCACGCTGCCGGCAGTTGCTAGGCACAAGGAAGATTGTTTTGCAACAAGGACAATGCCAGGAAGTACAATGGTCAGGCTGGCAGCTGACGCGAGAGCACTTCCTGCCGGGTATAGCTTATCCCAGGCCGCCAGTGAGTCAGGTAGCAGTGTGTGACAGGAGTGATTCACCACTGTGGTTCTCATCTTGACAAGGGATTAATATATGGCCAGGAGTCTGAACATACCTGCATATCCACGCATGCACACACATGCACGTGTGCACACACCTCCTCACATGGGCCCACACTCTCACATGCATGCACAAACACATTCTGTCTCTCACACATGCACACACACTCTTTCTCTCACACACTTTCTCTCACTGTGTGGGATGGAGCTGCAAACCATTTGACTGGACGTCAATACAGTGGATCATCAAAATGTCCGAAAAGATCACTGGGGTCTCCCTTTCCTCTATTGACGACATTCACCGGGAACGTTGCTCAAATAAAGAATTATCGAGGACCCTTTCCATCCAGCACACGGGATCTTGGCCCACTCCCACCAGGAAGGAGGTACAGGAGCATCAACACAGGACGGCCAGGATGGGGAATAACTTCTTCCCACAGGCTGTGAGATTGATGAGCGGTGTCTTCTAACCGAGTAATTCAGCCCAAAATATTTACATATATTAACCTTAAATTCGATCTTTATGTATATTTATGATTATTATGTGGTGTGCATTGTCTGTGCCCTGTGGTCTGGAGAGAAGCTGTTTACTCACACACACCCCTCGTAAATACTGAGACTAACACACGTGCACAAACACATAGATACTCCGTTAAATACTGATACACAGAGACCAATGCAAACAGTGACACTTACACTGTCGCAGGGATCCCTGGGTGTACTGGCAGACTCAAAAGGACCCTACAGCAAGAGACTCAGACCAGAGGGCATAGCTTTGGAATAAAAGAACACTCCTTTAGCATAGAGACGAGAAGAAATATTTTCAGCTAGAGGGAATTTGCTGCCAAAGACGGATGTGGAGGCCATGTTATTAATTTAAAGCACAGGTCAATAGGTTATTAGTCGGGGGGGGGGGTTAAAGGTTACAGGGAAAAGGACACAGAGGAAAAATTCATCAGCCGTGATTCAAATGGTAGAGCAGACTCGATGGGCCGAATGCTCTAATATCACTCTCGCTGACAAACAACAAATGCTGAGATAGTCCCCAATGACCACTCTAAATACCAACAGGGATTCCTTGCAACACCAGGGACTTTCAGTACTTAGAAACACACCCAAAGACTCTTTGTCAACATTGAAACACACCCAGGGATGGCCATCAAACACTAACGCAATTGCAGGGATTTCCTGTAATTACAGGCACACCCCAGGACTCCCTGTGCCAACGGTACACTCTCCCGGGATACTTTGTAAACTTCTATATACCCTCCTATGTCCTTCTGCAAATTCGGTGACTCAGGAACTCCCTGAAAGTACAGTTACACACACAGGGCCCCCACCCCACACACATCGATCTGCACCCTGGGACTTTCTGTAAATGCTGACATTCTCCCCGGGAACCCCGTAAACAATGACACTCTCATCGATACTCCCTGTAAACACTGACACACACCCCAGGATCCCCTGTAAACACCAACAACACTCCCTGGGACCCCTGTAAACATCGACATATTTAGTGTGTAGTTTGGTTGTTAAGCAGATTTTTCTTTTTTCACCAAGTGAAAGTGGGGCAGCATGGTTAGTGAACTGCTAGTACAGCAACCCGGGGTTTGAATACCACGCGGCCTCTAGGGAGTTTGTATGTTCTCCCTGTGTCTGCCTGGGTTTTCTCTGGGGGCTCTGGTTTCCTCCCACTGTTTGAAACCTACCAGGGGTTGTAGGTCAATTGGGGTATTTGGGTGGCAGGGGCTTGTGGACAGGAAGGGCCTGTTACCGCACTGTATGTCTAAATTTAAAAAATTTACCTGTTTGGCTACAGCACCTGATGGTGCTTATGGAATTCACTGCCCATTGAAGCAATGGAGGCGACTTCAGTAATTGTATTTAAGACAAGGTTTTTGCATCGTAGGGAAAATTAAGGGACATGGGGAAAAGGCAGGTAGGTGGAGATAAGCCCATCATCAGATCAGCCATGGTCTCAATAGGCCCTCCCAAGCTGCCATGTAAAATTGGATTAACCAAGCCCCAGTTATGCGGCAGTTAGAAAGGATCTGACCCGGTCAATCCGTCAGATCCCAACTGGGTCCTGGACTTAACTCGGAGGCTGTCAGCGAATCCAGTTAAACTTACCTAGGTTGCGTCCATGGGCGATTTGAACAGGAAAATGGCTGACCAGCTTATCCCAGTGATGTCAGCGCTTGCTGGCGCATGTCACCGGGCAGTCGGCATCCGAAAGTGAGTGCCTGTTGCGTCATCGCGGGGGCGGGATCCCCCTTAAATCGCCAGGTTGGCAAATTAATGGGTTGATCCCCCTGCAATTTAAAAGGGACCTTCCGGGACCTTTGCCCCAGTGATCGCACCCGGGTTCCAGGTGGACGACCCAGGGGCTGCTACTGAATGACGGAGAAGGCTTGACGGGCTGGATGGCCAACTCCCACTCCTGTTTCTGATGTTCACATGTGTACATTGTACAACGTGCATGACAATAAACTTGTGATTATTGTATGTTCCATTTGTTTAATCATGGATAATGAGAAGTACAATTCAATGAAATTAAACAGTTATAACAAATTTATGTACTATATAAACTCATATAATAGTCGAGTTTCTTGGACTGATTTTTGTGGTCAAATTTGGGGGTGCGGGGGATTGACTTTTACATAGGTCATATCGTGGTAAGTAGATGCATCGTTCAAGACAACGGGAGCTCAGATGGCTGGGACCGGGTGGTAAGTCTGCATTCGGTCCATCAGGAGTTCTGGTGAGTGGGCGGCTGGAGCCTAGGACAAGGTCTGCGGCTGGACGTGCGTCAGGATGAGGATCCTTGGTCGGGAACTCTGGTGGGCAGGTGGGTGGCACCTGGATGAGAGACGGCGGTCAGGACACAAGGAGCTCTGGTGGGCGTGCGTTCGCTATCCTCTACCTTGGAAATTGAGACCCTGCCCCACACAAACACTCCCACTTTCCCATGGTTTCCAGACGTGGGGAGGACGCTTCCCCCCTCCCCTTCCCCCAACCCCCTGTCCGGGGATCCTGGAATGAGGGAGAGCAGTTTCAGAAAAAAGGGGAATGAAACTAGGAGAAATGTTCGGAATCCCCTTCCCCTGGGAGCTGTGACCTGCTCCTGTAATAGTTGAATCTTCCTGAAGGGTGCCTAAACAAGTCATCTACCCTGTCCACACCTTTCAACATTTAAAATGTTTTAATAAGATCCCCCCTCATTCTCCTAAATTCTATAAAGTACAGACATTCTATAAAGTACAGCTGTCAAACATATAACCCTTTCATCCCAAATCATCGTTATGAACCTCCTCTGAACCCTCTCCAACATTACCACGTCCTTTCTTCAATGAGGAGCCCCAAACTGCTCACAATCTCCACGTGACGCCTCCCCAAGGCCTGATAAAGTCTCAACGTCACATCCCTGCTCTTAGATTCTATTCCTCTTGAAATGAACGGCAGCTTCGCATTTGCCTCCTTCACCATCAGCTCAACCTGCTCATTTACCTTCACGCTGTCCTGCACCAGGACTCCCAGGTCCTTTTGCATCAAGGAATTTTCAATTTTCTCCCCATTTAGAAAATCGTCTGCCCATTTAAAATTTTTCACCAAAGTTCATGACCGTTCACTTTCTGACTTTATATTTCATTTGCCGCTTCTCTGCTCATTGTCTTGATCCAAGTCCTTCTGCAGCCTCTGTGTTTCCCCAACTACCTTCGTATCATCTGCAAACTTGGCCACAAAGTCATTCATTCCATAATCTAAACCATTAAACAGAAGCAGCCCCAACACCGACCCCTGTGGAACCCCACCAGCAACTGGCAGCCAATCCGAATATGATCCCTATATTCCGAATCTCTGCTTCCTGTCCATCAGCCAATGCTCCAGTGTGTTTCCTGTTATACCACGGGCTCTTGTTAAATAGCATCTACAATTTGCAATGACAACTCAAGGACCAATGCCTTTCCGCGGACCCCATAAAGTGGCACAAGGTCCATGAAGCCCAGAGACTGGCCCATCAGTCCACCATCCACATACTAACCAACCACCTTAATCCCATTTGCCTGCAACAGGACCATATCCTCTGTCCCTTGGACTCTGCGGCTGAGGGACACAGGCGGTGGGACGGAGGCAACCTTCGAACTCCTGTCGAGAGACTCACACCAGGCTGAAGGGGTACTAGGTATCAGAACTGGGAAGCCAGAGGATGCTGAAGGTTTCCTGACCGTGTCGGAGGTTTGGATCTGGAGCTCAGGATGCTGATGGAGGCTGTGTAGCTGCAGGAGTGCTGGGGCGAATCCACAGACACTTGGTGACCCGGGGGGTGGGGGAGGTCCTCTTTTGCTTCTCTTTCTCTGGCTGTAAGGGGAGCTTCTGCCCATGGCGGACAAAAGCAATTTCAGGTAATATGATACTGTTTTATTACATGACAATAAGTTGGATCTTGAACCATAAAGGCTACAAATGCTGGAATCACAATATCAAGTCCTGACCCGAAACGTTGACTGATAATTTCTCCCCTCAGATGCTGCCTGTCCTGCTAAGTCTCTCCACCTATTCTCTTTCCACACTTTGCTCATTTATAGAGTCAAACGGAATTAAACCGGGGTCGAGCTTAGCACACTAACATGCTGGAGAAATTCATCAGGTCACGCAGCATCCACAGGAAGTAAAGGGGAACCGATGTTTCGGGCCTGGGCCCTTCATCAGGTATATAGTTGTGGATACTCCTGACCTGGAGAGCACCCATAGCAAAGCTTCTTAATACATTGAATCATAGAACATTACTGCACAGAAACAGGATCTTCGGCCTTTCTAGTCAGTGCCAAACCATTTTTTTTGCCTAGTCCCACTGACCTGCACCCAGTCCATTCCTCTCCCATCCCTGTACCTGTCCAAATTCCTCTTAAATGTTAAAATTGAGCTGCATTTGCCACCTCAGCTGCCAGCTCATTCCACACTCCCACCACTGTGTGAAGAAGTTCCCCCTAAACTTTTCCCCTTAACCCATGTCCCGGTTTGTATCTCACCAACCCTCAGTGGAAAAAAGCCGACCTACATTTACTCTGTCTGTCTCCCTCATAATTTAAATTCCCCAGGGTGCGAATCCCGTGCTGTCTGTAAGGAATTCTCCCCGTGTCTCCGTGGGTTTTCCCTGGGGCCTCTGGTTTCCTCCCACCCTTCAAAACGTACTGGGGGTTGTAGGTTAATTGGGAGTAAATTGGGCAGCAGGGGCTGGTGGGCCGGAATGGTGTGGTGCATGCCTAAATTCACCCATCACTCCGATCTCCTCCCTCCAAAATGTATGGCAATGGTTCTCAACCTTTTTCTTCCCACTCACATCCCACTTTGAGTAATCCCTTGCCATCAGTGCTGAGATTAGTAAGGGATTGCTTAAGGTGGGATGTGGGTGGGAAGGGAAGGTTGAGAATCACTGGTCTAGACCCAATTGTGACTAAAATATTTTGCTTGAGAAAAATGGTCATTGGCCCATTTCCTTAGGAGTTCTGAAACCCTGCACATAACGAGTCCATGAGGGACGATTAAAACAGTGGCTTTCAAACTTTTTCTTCCCACCCACCTCCCACCTTAAGTAATCCCTTACTAATCACAGAGCACCAATGGCCTAGGGAATACTTAAAGTGGGAGGTGAGTGGAAAGAAAAAGGTTGAGAACCACGGGGTTGTAGGTTAATTCAGGTGGCACAGGTTGAAATGGCCTCTAAAACATTGTAAATAAAATTTTTTAAATAATTGGATTTTAAAATGTTTCCGACTCTCTACCCTATCAATCCACTGAGGGTAATTAAAATGGCAATTAATATTGAGGGTATGGGAATGACGACAGGATTTGTTGTTGAATAAAAACCACAGACTAACTTATGCTGCCAAGAAAATCTGCCTCAGACAGGACACCAGTCCCAATAATGTGGCCGCTTCTTAAATTGGCCTCAAAAAGGAACACAGGCCAGTTTAAGACAGTGGTTCTCAATCTTTCTTCCGCACTCCCCCCCCCCCCCCCCCCCACCTCACATACAACCTTAAGTACTAACCACACAGCACCTGCGCCACAGGATACCCTGAGATGCTCGGAGGTTAGGAAGGGATTCGTTCAGGTTGTATGTGAGTGGGGAGAAAGGTTGAGAGAACCACTGGTTGAGGGCTGGGTTTAAGGTCAACCGTTTCCTCCATTTAAAAGCCAATTAATTCTTTGCTGGAATATATATCTTGCCTGAAAGCAACAACCATCAAAAGGCAAAAAGCTGGTTATGAAATAAAAAAGTGTCAGCTCGGTATATTCACAGCAGGTCAGCAGTGTCTATGGAGAGAAACAGATCCCATGTTTCAAGTCAATGACTGGTCTTTACTGGGTGGTCGACCTGAAGTTTCTATCTCCACAGATGCTACTTGACCTGCTGAGAGTTTCTAGGTTTTACAGAGAGCAGAAGGCGGGATCAAAAAAACATAGATGTAAATAACTGGGGTGAGCAAGATGCCTCGTCCTGTGTGATTGTGACATGGAGACAGGTGGCAGTTCCGCCAGACTGCGTCCCGGCAGTTCCTGGAATCGCAGCAGGTCAGATCCCGACAAACAGGAGGAGCCACTGGGGAGGAGAGAAAAGGAACAGGTATCAGTGAACAGCTGATGGGGGGGAGGGGGTTGCTGTACACCTCAGGGCTTGGGCTTAGTGGTCCTGAGTCACATGGATAGTCCCCACTACTGCCCAAGGAGGGACTGGGCACACCCACCGCCTCTGCCCCAGGAGGGACCGTGGACACCCCACGTTACTGCCCCAGGAGGGACCGGGCAACCCCCCCCCCCCCCCCGCCCCAGGAGGGACCATACCGCCCTGGACCCACCTCGTCCACATCTCTGGTCTCTCCAGCCTCGCTATTCAACTTCTTGAAAATCTCTGAAATTAGACAAACAATCAGGTCAGACCTCTTCAGTGGGATAGGGAAAGGAAGTGAAGGGAATAAGGGGAGGGGGCGCGATGTAGGGTATAATATGGGGGGATTGGGCGATATGGGGAGTGGGCAAGGGAATGGTGGCGTAGGGGAAGGGGCAGACACCTGTTAATCTCTGCCTTAAATATACCCAGCGACCTCATTTCCACAGCCGCCTGTGCCAACAGGTTCCACAGACTCATGACCCTCTGACTAAAGAAATTTTTCCTCATCTCTGTTTTAAATTGACGCCATTTTATCCTGAAGTTGTCCCCCCTTGTCCTTGACTCCCCGACCGTGGGAAACATCCTGGCCACATTGACTCCATCCAGGCCTTTCAGCATTTGAAATGCCTCGATGAGGCCCCCCCCACCTTCCTTCTGTTCCCCAACGAGTCCAGTCCAAGGACCGACAATCATCCCTCATTATATTAACCCTAGAACATACAGCACAGAAACAGACTTTTCAGCCCTTTCACCGTTAACCTATGTCCTCTGGTTTGTATCTCACCCACCCTCAGTGGAAAAAGCCGACCTACATTTACTCAGTCTGACCTCAAAATTTAAAAAATCTCACCTCATTCTTCTACCTCCAGGGAATAAAGCCCAAACCTGTTTAACCTTTCCCTGTAACACACAGTTCCTGAAGCAACAATGGACCCAGCACTGATCCCTGAGGCACTCCACTAGTTACAGGCCCCCAGTCTGAGAAGCAACCACCCCCCACCACCCTCTGGCTTCTCCCATTGAGCCAATGTCGAATCCAGTTCACTACTTCAACGTGAATACCGGGCGTCTGAACCTTCCTGACTAACCTCCCACACGGGAGCACGTCAAACCTTTACTAAAGTCCTCGTAGAGAACAGTAAATCACCAAAATCTGTAGACATTGAGGTTGAAGTGAAAACACAAAACGCCTGAGATGCTCAGCTGGTCCAACAGTGTCCTTTATGTGGCAAAGAACCAACGTTTCGGGCTTGAGCTCTTCATCAAAGTATTTTTTACCTTTATAAAGGACACTTTGACCAGCTGAATTTCTCCAGCATTTTGTGTTTTTACTCCACGTAGATGGCATCCACAGCCTTTCCTTCGTCAACTTTCCTGGTAACTGTGGTGAAAGGCATTTGCATAGATGTAAGGACTGGCCAGTCCGAATCTCCCTGACCCCTCCCTTGGCTCCTCCCTGGAGTCCCCAATAAAATGCCTGGACTTGCCCCCATACCTGGAACCTGGCCAAGTCGTGTATCAGCGATGCTCAGGTTTTTAGTAATTAAAACTGTTTAATCGCTCCATTACGTCGACCTGATTATCGTGGGCACCACAGTAACCTCCTCAAAAACTCTACAAGATCGGTTAACCCCGACACAAGCCACGGTGACTACCCCGAATCAGTCTCTGGCCGTCATTCTAGTGAATCTTCTTGGAACCCTCTCCAACACCAGCACGTCTTTTCTCAAAAACAGCGCCCAAAACTGTTCACAGCACTCCACACGAGCTGGGTGGTGAGAGGAGGGTGGGGGAAGGGTGGTCTGCACTCACGGAAGAGTTTCTGCATCTTGGCGGCGCAGCTGATGAAGTGGCTGAAGGTGAGGGTCCCAGTGGCGGTTTGGTGACGCAGCCACAGCTGCCTGTTCAGAAGGGCATCCAGGAGGAACCCTGTGGAGCAGCACACACATCGTTCATGGGTTGGGGTGGAAAGGGGGAGGGGAGAAAGGGGGAGGGGAGAAAGGGGGAGGGGAGAAAGGGGGAGGGGAGAAAGGGGGAGGGGAGAAAGGGGGAGGGGAGAAAGGGGGAGGGGAGAAAGGGGGAGGGGAGAAAGGGGGAGGGGAGAAAGGGGGAGGGGAGAAAGGGGGAGGGGAGAAAGGGGGAGGGGAGAAAGGGGGAGGGGAGAAAGGGGGAGGGGAGAAAGGGGGAGGGGAGAAAGGGGGAGGGGAGAAAGGGGGAGGGGAGCCTCACCCACCATGCTCCATCTCCTCTTCCTCCCACACCCTCCACCCCCATTCATCCTATTCTCCCTCCTCTCCTCCGACCCAATCCCACTTCCCCCCTCGTGCAGGGACATTGTTTCTTCCTCCAGCCGAGGGGAGTGGGTGATAGTAATCTCCCCCCCACACTCTATGGCATTGGCCTCACCTGCGCGGGACAGGGCGGGTCTGAGGTCACTGGAGTTCATAAGTCCGGATTCTTCCATCGCATACCGATCAAATATTTCCTGTGGCCACAACGGAGTAGTCAGTTCACTGCCGCCCCCTTGCTTCCCCCTCCCCTTCACACCTGCGTTGCCCCAGCTCAAGGTCATTGTCACATTTGCTGAAAAGTAGGGAGGAAGTTCTCTTCTGAGAGCAGTCCAGTTCGTCGACCCATATATAGTACAGGGTGACGAGTGAGTCCTGCTTGCAAAATGACCCTTCTCACAGCCCCTCGGACAACCTACCTTCACAGCCCCTCCCCTCTCCCTCCACTCCTTCACCCTCCCCATCTCCCCTGACCACACAGGCCCCATTTCCCCTCTCTCCCCATTCCCTACTCATCCTCTCTCCCCACTACCCTCATTCCCCTTTCTCCCCTTTACACCCTCAATCCCCCTTCACCTCATATTCCCCACTCTATTTCATGCTCCTTCACTATCCACCTCCCCTCACTCTCCTCCCCCTCCCATCATTCTCCTCTACCCCCCTCCCTCACTCCCTGCCCCCTCCCCTTGTCCTCCTCTCACTCCCGGCTCCCTGCCCCCCCCCCTCACCTGCAGGTTTTGGACTTGAATTGTGACATTCTCCGCCTCTTGACGGGTCAGCCATCCCTGATCACCCGGGTCCTGAGGTCGACGTCAAGGAATAATCTCATGCCCGATGTACCCCACCCCCCCCCCGCCCCACCGGACACTGACATTAACCCAACCCTACTCTCGGACCAACCCACTTGCCCCCATCTCCAACAGGCTCAGGGAAAGATACATTGACAGCGAACACCAGACTGCAGCATGTCTCCAGTGTCAGGTGGTAGCGCTTGGAAGCAGCTGAGGAGAGAGAGCCGGTATCAGAGATTAATCGATAATCGGGATGGCCTGGTTAGTATATTGCTATTACAGTGTCCTGGGTTCGAATCCCACACTGTCTGCAAGGAGTTTGCTGCTGGGTTTTGAGGTCCTCTGGATGCGTAACGGAAGGGCTCAGGCCTGAAATGTCGGTTCTATATCTTTACCTCCTATGGATGCTGAGAGACTGGCCAAGTTCCTCCTCAACCAAGTAAGTGAGTCTCTGCTGCTCTCTTGTGGAGATCATTCCAAAGATTCGCTGCCCTCCTGATGAAGAGATTTCCAATCTCAGTCCCAAATGGCCCACCCCTTACTTTATGCAGACTCCACAGACTGGGGGAATGTCAATTACCCTTTCACAACCCAAGGTTTCCCGATCATGTCGGAGCTTTGGATCTGGAGCTCTAGCGGCTGATAGATCGAACAGGAGTCCGTGATGCTGGAGGTGAATCCACGGACACTCAGTGACTCTGAAGAATCTCTCTTTCTCTCGTACTGTAAGGGGTTTCGGTGATTCTGATGGGGACTCTGTCTGCCTTACAGCAAGGAAATGCCTTGTAATATTACATTTCCTGTACAACTACAATAATAATCTTGAAAATCCTGGAAGAATTCAAACCCCTGTTTTGCGGCGAAAGGAGAGTTTTCATATTTTCTTCGAACACAGGAAGGTGTGAATTAAAAGGGTTGGAAAGAGCGTTTGGCACATTGGCCCTCACCTGAATATGCCTGAGATGGTGCCATTCACTAACCCCCTGGCCAATGGCTGGGTCACAATCACAATTGGTTGGGAGGGTCATGCCATACACTCATGTACAACCAACGACTGGGTCAAGATCACACCATTGGCTGGAAAACAAGTCACTGCGGACACACACCTGAATTGAAGATCTCCATGAACTCTGCGGCGCTCAATGTCCTGCTCTGTTGGGGGGGTGGGGGGGGGGCGGGGGAAGGAGAAAGAATGTCTGAATATTAAGCAAGACACTTTAACTGTGCTGCAGGCCGATACCGTGTATTCTGCCCCTGAAGCAGGAACAAGGATGAAGAAAATCTAAGCTGCCCGACCTGCTCAGTACAATGTTGTGCCGACCCATGTAAATCTACTCCACAACAATCTAACCCTCCCTCCCTCCTTCACACCCACAATCCTCAATTTTTAATCGCATCCATGTGTCAGCCTCCACCCCCAACAACGCATTCCAGGCTCCCACCACTCTCTGTGTTAAAAAAAAACTTACCCTTGATATCTCCCTCCCCTCACCTTAAACCACACATGTCAAACTCAGGCCTGCGGGCCAAATTTGGCCTGTGATATAATTATATTTGGCCCGCAAGATCATATCAAATATGTATTAGAGCTGGCCCGCTGGCCGCCGCGCCAGTATAGCGCATGCACAGCTAATACTACAAATCCTAGAATGCTTTGCAAATGAGTTGGCGCCGGCCCGTCAGCCCGCTAATCGCCCCCACCTCCTCTCTTTACTTTCATTAGGATCTGCGACCTGTCGCCTAACTCACATGTAATAAACCCCTTACGAAAAATGGCCAAACGAAAGACAGAAAACAGGACCTTTCAAGACAGGTGGGAGGCAGACTATATGTTCATAATTTTAAAAGACAAACCTGTTTGTCATTGAAGCAAGTTGTTATTTTTTAGACTTGTTCTTGTGAAAAAAAATACATTTAAAAGGAGCTTAAAGGCTATAGAGAAATATTATTATTGAATATTTTATTTCTCATTTGTTAATGCTTCTTCTGGAAAGAGTTTAACCAAAACTATTATTAAACATTTATTTTAATAAGAAAAAGTTTAACATTACAAGTTGAAAGCAGAGAAAACATGCAGATGTTGTTGAACATTTTCAATAATAATTTAGTTTGGCCCACGACTTAGTCCAAGTTTTTAATTTTGGCCCTCTGTGAATTTGAGTTTGACACCCCTGCCTTAAACAGACGCCCTCCGGTGCCACCAAGTTCAGGAACAGCTGCTGTCCCTCCACCATCAGATTCCTCAACTCAACGACAAACTCAATCAGGAACTCATTTTAGGACTCTCGCTTTTGCACTTCATTGATTTTTCTTTGCTCTCTCTGTTTTGCAGTTTGTTCACATTCGTTATTGGTTTGCAGTTCTTTTATATGTTTACATGTTCATGCTGTGAACCATTTATTTTTTGCATGACCGATTAGTGATAATTCTGCTGCCCCCACAGGAAAAATGAATCTCAGGGCTGTGTGTTAATGTTGTGTATGTACTCTGACCATAAGCCTGAAATTTGCTACAGATGCCCTGGGGAAAAGCTGCTGGTTGTCCACCCTAATTTTATAAT
This sequence comes from Narcine bancroftii, assembly GCF_036971445.1. Classification (NCBI taxonomy): domain Eukaryota; kingdom Metazoa; phylum Chordata; class Chondrichthyes; order Torpediniformes; family Narcinidae; genus Narcine; species Narcine bancroftii. The sequence goes on from NC_091481.1 coordinate 85,976,533, forward strand.
CTCATCCACCATCATCAAGTTGATTCTCAGTCTTCGAAATTCCTTAGAGAAAAGCCCCAGCTCAGTCAATAAAACACGTTCTCCAATCCAGTCAATGTCCTGGTGAATATCCTCTGTTCCCTCTCCATGGCTTCCACATCCTTCCTGTGATGAGGCAACCAGAACTGAACACAAACCTCCAAGAAGTGCAGTCTGACCACAGCTGCAACATGACCTCACGGCCCCTGAACACAATCCCCTGACTAATTACGACCACTCCTTCTTATGCCTTCTTAACTACACTATGAACCCACGCAGCGATTTGGAAGAATCTGGATCTCAAAATCTTGCTGATCCTCCACACAGTGAAGAATCCTGCCATTAACCACCTACTCTGTCTCCAGGTTTGACCTTGCAAAGTGCATCATTTGAGACTCATCCAGGTTGAACTCCATCTGCCTCTTCTCTGCCCAACTTTTCATCCTGTCGGTATCCCATTGTATCCGACAACAATGTTCTACACTATTTACAGCAGATTGCATCCACTTACCAGTTTGTGGGCCTCCTTCAGGAGCTCTGAGACACCTCCATCACCATCAGTTTCGTCCACATCAAACTGCGACAAAAGGAAGATCATTCAATCCGGAGGCCATCGCTACCCCAGGGAATGTCAGCCTGCATGAGGGAGGGGCAGAAAGCATGGTGCCAATGCTCCCTGCTCTCAACTGGTTGTCTCCTTGACCATCAGGAGACTGGGAAGGCCAGGCCTGTGGGAGAGACTTGGGAGTGACATTGGAGTGGAAATGACACGGTGTCACCAACACACTGCACTGGGAGTTGACCTGCTGAGCCAAGAGGTTTGCTCAGTCTCTCTCTGCCTCTCTGTCTCAGAGAAAGAAAGGCCCATATTTCTGCAGTTCCTTTCTCAACTCCAGTGGATTTTCCAACCAAAGTGGCCACCACGTGTAAACCACAGCAAGAAAGATATGCATCCCACAAATAGTGAGATGGAAAGTGTAGAGAGAGCTTCATTCGGTATCTAACCCGTGTCCCTGCCCTGGGAGTGTGTGATGGGACAGTGTAGAGGGAGCTTCGCTCTGTGTCAGATCCACATTGTCCCTGGGAGTGTGTGATGGGATGGGGTAGAGGGAGCTTCACTCTGTATCTAACCCGTGTCCCTGCCCTGGGAGTGTGTGATGGGACAGTGTAGAGGGAGCTTCACTCTGTATATAACCCATGACCCTCCCCTGGGAGGGTGTGAGGAAATGGTGTAGAGGGAGCTTCACCGGCTGATGTGTGACAATACCTTGGGTTTGAAGGTGTTCAGGGTGATGCCATTCTCTCTGTGAAAGAGAAGACAATAGTTGTAACATTGCCAATAAATCATGAATCTAGATGGTATTTACAAAAGACCAGACTGAAAACTATTTAAATCCAGAAACATTGGAGAGTTTAACCCAGATACTATGGTTGGGTTGAAGCAAGAAATGGTGAGGGTTCAATGGTGGGGAACACTGAGCATTAAACCCATTCAATCCCAAAACACAGGGGCAGAAGGGAGATACACTGGGGCGGGACAGTGAGGAGTAATGTGGTGCAGGGAAGTGGTGGGGAGTGCTGTGGGGTGGAGGAGAGCAGCAGGAAGCAGTGCGGTGCTGTGAGGGGCGGCGGGTATTAGTTCAGGGGTGGTGTGGGGCCGTGGAGTGCCATGTGGGGTGGGGTGGTGTGGTGCTGGGGTGCGAGTTGGTGGGGTTCAGTCAGGGGGATAGAGTATTGGGGATGAGGTGGTGGGGGTAGGGCAGGGTGGAGGGGGGATACACCCACCAAGTACAACCTTATGACTTGTTCCAGCTGTGCATTTTGTTCCCAGCAGGAAGGGCGGTGACTGTTCCAAACCAGGTGGGGGGGGGGCTTCGGAGGTCTCTGTCCCCTTGCAGCTGACAGCACCTACCTGGACACGTTGTTCTTCTTGGCAAAGATGCGGAGGAAGAACTCCCTCTCCTCATTCTGGTTGTAGGTGCAGGGCACAATGACGTATTGACCGGGCGGCAGATGCATTCTCTTGGACACTGACCGCGTGTTGACGTACGCTCCTGAGTCAAATACAGGCCGGTGCTCACTGAAGAACTTACGGCCAAAAGGCGCGGAGCTGGCCTCGTACTGGAGGGAATAATTTTGCACCAGGAGATCTTTAACCCACTGACCTGCACGCACGCACGCACGCACGCACGCACGCACGCACGCACGCACGCACGCACGCACGCACGCACGCACGCACGCACGCACGCACGCACGCACGCACGCACGCACGCACGCACGCACGCACGCACGCACGCACGCGGTCGGGATCGAACCCGGGACCCTGAACCTGCAAGGCAGCAATGCTAACCGTTGCGTCCCATTTAACCCTCTGACACAGACACCTCCCGGCTAATGGGGAATAACAGGACAAGACTCACCCACGCTCGGCACTCCCATACTGTGGCCACTCGGGAAGATGCTTTTGCCCAGTTGACACTGACTGGCCATAGTATGGAAGGGGTTGGGGTGGGGGGGGGGTGCTGTGAGCTGACTGTCCGCTCATCAGGTTGTACTTGTACAATCAGGTGAAAAACAATGCCATGACTATGGAGTGAAACACGAAGTCTGCAGATTGTTGTAAGAACACAGAAATGCTGGGGGAACTAGGCCAGTCTCACAGCATCCGTATGAGGTAATGATATATTCCCGACGTTTAGGGCCTGAGCCCTTCCTCAAGGTTTGAGTAAAAAGCAGACAGCTACCCGAATTACAGGGCTGGGGTGGGGGAGGGGGGTGGGGAGGGAAAAGGGGCACAGACTAACAGGAAAAAGCTAATAATTGCACCTGGATAGGTGGGCAGGTGAGGGTTGATCAGGGAGGGAGCCCAGATGGATGGGCTCAGTCTGGCCGTGCATGAGACCCAAGGGATTGGGTCTGGGAATTTAAATGGGCGGCCTCCAGGAGATCCAGGCTATTGCAGCGGACAGAGCCGAGGTGCTCAATGAAACGATCTCCCGGTCTGTGCCCAGTCTCTCCGATGTAGAGGAAACCACAGCGGGAGTACCGGATGCGCCTGTGGATACACTAGTGAAGTCACTTGGAAGGGCCGAAATCTCATGTCTGTAACTGAGCAGAGAGCCCAGGATCTCACAGCCAGTGCACCAGTCAACCTGTCAACAACCGTGACACATCCCTTTGACATGTTCCCCCCACCCCCCCCCCACCAATCCCTCAACAAGGTGCACCATCAAGAGTGTCCTCACTGGATGCACCACAGCGGGGGATGGGAAGGCAGGGGTGAATGCACCTCAGAGCTCCATGCAAACAGTGTGACACGGTGATGCCATGTTATTACAGTCTCAGTGACCCGGGGTTTGAATCCCACGCTGTCTGTAAGTTCTCCCCATGACCTGTGTGGGTTTCCTCCAGGGGCTCTGGTTTCCTCCCATCATTCAAAAATGTACTGGGTTGTAAGTTATTTGGTCACTGGCTCATGGGCCGGAAGGGCCTGTTCCTGTGCTGAATGTTTAAGTTAAAATTTAAATTACAAAAGAACTAAATGAAAACTTCCCTCCCCTCCAATAGCCTCCTCCCATTGCCCAACAAAAGTAGCCAACCTACTGAAGGTCATCACCTCCTGAGCCCATCGGGGAGGAGGGTCAGGAGTGGGAGAGACGGGAGGCTCCACGCTGATCACCCCAGAACTCACAGAACCAGAATGTAGTCCCAAATCCATTGGATAAAGGAGGATAGTTCTCCCCGAGTAACACAAGGAAGACTGTAGACACTGCTGTGGCAAGACCTTGACAGGCCTCAGGCCTGAAATGCCAGTTATATATCCTATGGACGCTACGAGACCGGATGCGTTTCTCTAGCACTTTTGTGTAGTCATATAGTTTATTCCTACCTGGCCCGACCCCGTCAGACTAAGGAATGCGCTCCAATCCCCATTTCTGGGATTGGGATTCCTGATGTTGGGATAGCATCTGGATGCTTCAAAGTGGGCTGGGGCCATGTCCATGCAGTCAATGAGCAGGGAGGAGAGGGGCGATGGGATAGAGGTTGAGGACAAACTGACGGAGCCCACGGGGGTCTGTTGGGAAGCCGACTTGGGTCAGGGCATGTGAAGAGGCCAGTGGAGAGCAGGGGAGAGGCGAACGATCTGGGGTAATGGTATCCGATCAAGTTCTGGCCAGTGTCTGGACTCCAGGGTACGTACCCGCTGAGGAACCTGCAAGAGAAAGACGAAAGGATTAGAACCTGGTAACATGCACAGGCATGCTGTGCACATACATACACCCACCCCCACACAGGTAAACTCTGCTTTACAAATACTCGAATTACGAAAATTCGTTTTTACAAAAAAATTGTAATGGGTTTCTGCTTTATGAATTTTCATTTTATAAACAGTTTCTCAGGAATGCTCTCCCTTCACACAGCGTAGTGAACCTGTATCTATATAAACATATAAAACAGATTGGTGTGGCCACACGCACCTATGATAAAATGAAGGGCTCAAGCCTGAAACATTGGTTATGTATCTTTAACTGTAGCGTCCAAGTTCAGGCACCTGCCTACATTTTTCCAAACTTTGGCAAAAGGCTCAAGCACAATGTGTTGGCTCTGTATCTCTACCTCTGTCATATAAAGGACCTGCTGAGTTTCTCCAGATGTGTTTTTACTTTAACCGCAGTGTCTAGTGTATCACTGTAGGAACATTGTGTGATGTTTTGGTTATAAAGGGGACAGAGGAGGTTTACAAGGTTGTTGCCTGGTTAAGGGAAGCTGAGTTAATGGTGAGAGTTGGAAAAACAAGGCCCGTTTCTCTGAGAAGTTGAGGGGAGATCTTCTCGAGATCTATAAAATCACGAGGGGCATTGATGAGGTGAATAATGAGGGCCTGTTTCCTGGGGTGGGAGGGTCTGAGATGAGAGGGGGATTTAGATTGGAGGTGAGGAGACAGGTCTTCCCTCAAAGGGGGGTGGGCACATGGGACAAGCTGCCAGAAACAGCGGTGGAGGCAGGGACGTTAGCTTCCTTTGGAAACACTGACAAGTCCGTGGCTGGGAGAGATCTGGGCCCTAAAGTGGGCGTGGGAGTGTAAAGCAGGAGGTTTGGCACGGATGAGCTGGGCCCTGGGAGCTGAATCCGTGCTCTGGGAACCATTAGCCCTTTCCGTGATCCAGAAAGACATGGTTGAGCATTCAACTGCCAGGTATCTGTGTTACACCCTGTCAAGCATCCACAGCCTCTGGGGTTGTATGTGGTGCACAGCACCGAGTTTAGCCCCAACATGCCTCTGTGTCTGAACCTGCACTTGTAAGTGTGTGCACGAGTACGTACATGTCTGTGAGAGAGCGATTGTTTGGGGGGGGGGTGTTATTGTGTGTGGTGGAGGTGCAGCTGAGTGTGAAACTGTGTGTAATTGTGAAAATATGTGAGAATGAGTGAGCGTGCGAGAAGGAGGGTCTGAGTGTATGTGAGTGAATGAATGAGTGTGCAAGGCACGTGAGTAAGTGTGAGAGAGAGATGGAGAATGAAGGTAAGAGTGTATGAGAGAGAAAGAGTGAAGTAGTGTGGGTGCATCAGTGTGAGATGGTGTGTGTGTGTGTTTGTGTGTGTGTTTGTGTGGGTGTGTGTTTGTGTGGGTGTGTGTTTGTGTGGGTGTGTGTTTGTGTGGGTGTGTGTTTGTGTGGGTGTGTGTGTGTGTGGGTGTGTGTGTGTGTGGGTGTGTGTGTGTGTGGGTGCGTGTGTGTGTGGGTGCGTGTGTATGTGGGTGCGTGTGTATGTGGGTGCGTGTGTGCGGGTGCGTGTGTGCGGGTGCGTGTGTGGGCGCGTGTGTGTGGGCGCGCGTGTGTGGGTGCGTGTGCGTGTGTGGGTGCGTGTGTGTGTGTGGGCGCGTGTGTGTGTGTGGGCGCGTGTGTGTGTGGGCGCGCGTGTGTGTGTGGGCGCGCGCGTGTGTGTGGGCGCGCGCGTGTGTGTGGGCGCGCGTGTGTGTGTGGGCGCGCGTGTGTGTGTGGGCGCGCGTGTGTGTGGGCGCGCGTGTGTGTGGGCGCGCATGTGTGTGGGCGCGCGTGTGTGTGGGCGCACGTGTGTGTGGGCGCGCGTGTGTGTGGGCGCACGTGTGTGGGCGCACGTGTGTGGGCGCGTGTGTGTGTGGGCGCGTGTGTGCGGGTGCGTGTGTGTGGGTGCATGTGTGCGGGTGCGGGTGCATGTGTGGGTGTGTGTGGGTGTGTGCGATGTGGATGAACGAGTGTGAGACGATACGAGTAGGTGAGCATAAGATTGTTGGTGTGCAGAGTGGGTGTGTGAGTGTTTGTGAGTATGTTGTGTCTGCGTGAGACGGTGTTGCACGAGTGTGAGTGACTACATGGGTGTGACTGTGAGTGTGTGACAATGCGAGTGTGAACGTAAGACAACACAAGTGTGAATGTCACAACGGGAGTGGGACGATGACGTGGGTGTGACTGTGGATAGGAGTGATGAGGCTGGAGGAGTGACGAGGCGCGAGGGGGCACCACGGGGGTGGGAGGGGGTGCCACGGGGGCAGGGGTTACTCACTGTGAAGATGTAGAACGCGATGAAGAGGAACTTGGTGCCGTCCCTCTTGCGTCCGTGTTTCTGTAGCAGCTGCACGCTGATGGTACAGGCAGGATCCCCCTCCCTCACCTCCTCGTCCTCCTCTCGCAGCCGCAGCCGGAACTGAGGGTTCCTGCAGAAGGTGCCTGTGGGGGAGAGGGGGGGAGGTGAGGGAAGACATGGAACACACAGCACAGAGGCCGCCAGCTCGGCACTGAGGAGCACCTGCTGTCTTGATCAACTGACCCAGAACCACCCCCCCCCCCCAGGTTCCTCAAGACTACTCCACCATCCATCAGTATTAGAGGTTATCTCGTCTGTCACATGACACATGTGGACTAACCCCACCCCCTGAGGCACAGGGCCCTCGATCTGCCGCTGGTGAAGTCTGGATCAATCCCCTTGCAAAGGGAGGAATTCACCACCCCTGTCAGGGCTTGTCGAGTAATGTACCTGGGAAAACATTCCAGACTGCGGCTTTCGGCACTTTGCCAAGTCCAGCCCCTGCTCCAACTTGCATGGATGTGTGGAGCATTGGAACATTACAGAGGGAGACCATTCAGCCCATCGTACCTGCTCCTGCACAGATGCCTCATGGCTGACCTGTGACCTATGCTGATCCTTCCACTCCTTTGAGATAAAATTCTGTAACCCAAGGCCACTTCTCCTCCTCATCATCTCCCCACCAATCTTCTTGCCCATTGTGAACTTACTAACCACACCCAGCACAGAAAACAGGCCCTTCTAGTCTGTGCGGAGCTATTATTCTGCCCAGTCCCCCTGACCTGCAGCCAGTCCCTACCCCTTCCATCCACGTACCTGTCCACATTCATCTTAAATGTTAAAATTGAGCCCGCATTCACCACCTCAGCTCGTTCCACACTCCCACCGCTCTCTGGGTGACGTTGTTCCCCATAAATTTTTCCCCTTAACCCATGTCCTCTGGTTTGTATCTCACTGACCCCCAGTGGAAAAAGCTGATCTACATTTACTCTGTCTCTCCCCCTCATAATTTTAAGCACCTCTATTCGCTCATTCTTCTACGCTCCAGGGCAGTTTCTTTCCAACAGGCATCAGGCTCTTGAATCTCCTCTTCTTACACTGATCAGGGACTGGTCCCACTCCACAAGAGAACTGTCTGCATGACTGCAAAGTCACTTTTAGCCAGAACACAGGAAGTTCACAAGGATGATTCCGGGAATGAAAGGGTTTGACAGATCTTGGCTTGTACTCGTTGGAATTTAAAAGAATGAATGGGGGTGGGGGGAGAGAGTCTCATTTCAAATGTTGAAAGACGTTAACCACGCCACCCCTATGGACGCATTCCCTCCCATCGCTCCCCGCCCCCCTGGCTATACCGCAGCTAATGTTCCCGCCAGCGCTGATCCCCTTCATCCACATCCCCTCATGGTTGGTGATGGCCCAGACACATTTGGTGGTGTGAGGGCACAGAGGGTCCACATTGCACACTTCCACCTCCGTGAAGTTTTCGACGAGGACGTCGGCGGGAATCCTGCCCGAAGGAAAGAACGAGATCAGAGCGGCTCAGACCCGGAAGCACGGTCACCCCTGAGATGCTCCCTTGTCCCCAATGGTTAAATTTTTTAAATTTAGACAGCACGGTAATGGGCCCACGGCGCCTAATTACACCCAATAGATCGACAACTCCTTGCATGTTTCAAACGGTGGGAGGAAACCAGAGACCCCAGGGAAAACCCACGCAGACATGGGGAGAACGTACAACCTCCTTGCAGACAGCGTGGGATTCAAACCCTGGTCCCGATCGCTGGAATTGTAGCAGCGTTGTGCCAACTGCTCACTGAGCTCAGGGTTGATGCTAGCAAAGGCCGGAAACTCTCAGAGAATCAGGCAGCGTCCGCAGAGGGGAGACGGAATTGCTTTTGGGTTGGTGACATCCCTCAGAAAGAGGGAGAGTTGGGGTGGGGTGGGTGGGTTCATGCATGTTATATACTGCAGAGGGGTGGAGAAGGGTTGTCAGGGGTCCAGTTGCAGGTTAATTGGGCGGAACCCGCTCGCGGGCTGGAAAGGCCAGTTACTGTGCTGTAACTGTAAAATGACAAGGCTCACCAGAACTCGCCGTCCTCACTGATCTTCAGCTTTAGTCTGGCCTTCTCCTCGAAGCTGACTTCTTTCCACAAGGAAGACCTGCAGAAGCAAGAAGGTGGAGAGGAGTGGGCAAACTGGGGAGAATCCCAGGCTGGACAACGAGCTTAGAGCCATTTTTAAACGTACCGCAGCTACAGGCAGGAAATGGAGTGAAACACAAAGTCTGCAGGCACTGTGATCGTAGCAAAAACACAGAAATGCTGGAGAAACTCAGTCTCGCAGCATCCAGAAGACGTTGCCTACGTTGCCTGAGGCCTTTCTCAAGGTATAAAGAAAAATCAGACGGGCGTCTGAATAAAGACTGGGAAGAGAAGGGGAAGACTGGGAGGGGGAGGAGTCCAGACCAACAGAAGGTGTTAATTGGATATGATAAGAAGGGAGAATGGCGGGTGGTCTCAGTCTGGCCGTGCACGAGAAAATGGGCAGACATGTCGTAAAGGGAATGGGGAGGGGAATTGAAATGGGCTGCCACTGGGAGATCCTCGCCTTATTATTCAGGCGCCTGCCTGCTTTTGGGGTCATAGCTTGATGAAGGCCTCAGTCCTGAAACGTTGGTCAGCCTTTTGGTGCGTGACCTGGTGAATTTCTCCAGCACGACTATCTAATACATTGCCTGGGAGAGCAGTGGGGGTAGAGTTGCCAATAACGCAGAACAGAAACGTGCCCATGTAGTCCTTTGGCTACCCATGCACACCAATCCCATTTTCCCATCGCTCGGTCCGCAGCATTCTCCACCTACCTCAGTGACACAGGTGCTCGCGTACACACCGTTGAGAGAGTCTCTTCCTTCACCACCCCTTCAGTGTGTCCCAACAGCCCTCTGGACGACAAAAAGGTCCTCCCCAAATCCCCTGAATAGATGGTTGCTGGCAACATATAAAGGTGTTGGGGAAACTCAGCAGGTCCAGAGGGTGGATGCTGTGTGAACGACTGAGTGCCTCCAGCATTGTACTTGACCCCAGCAGATGGCTGCTCAGAGGTCAGTACAGACCTGAAGGTTTGCCTCCATGATTCCGGCAAGACCACAGCTAGACAGTTAAATCCCAGAACACAGCGTACATTGAACAAATTTACATGTAAATCTCCAAATCACTGGTTGTGGACTGGACGTATTTAACAAAACCGTGTAGAGGAAGCCTTATTCTGTGCGTAACCCCCAACCCTGTCAAAGTCGTGATGGGACAGGGTTTCACTCTGTATCTAAACTGTGTCCCTGCCCTGGGAGTGTGTGATGGGATGGAGTAGAGGGAGCTTCACTCTGTATCTAACCCATATCCCTGCCTTGGGAGTGTGTGATGGGATGGGGTAGAGGGAGCTTCACTCTGTATCTAACCCGTGTCCCTGCCTGGGAGTGTGTGATGAGATGAGATAGATGGGGCTTCACTCTGTATCTAACCTGTGTCCCTGTCCTGGGAGTGTGTGATGGGATGGGGTAGAGGGAGCTTCACTCTGTATCTAACCCAAGTTTTTTGCATGTATTTCCCTCAGCTCAAGTGAGCACACACAGGGGAACAGCTGATGGTTCCCCCCATTACCTGTCGCTCCAGGGCCCATTGTATTCTTTTTCCCCCCATGGATTTCGCACCCGGAAGAGTCTGACGGAAGAGCCTGCCGGCCTCACCTGCAGATGGGGAAGGAGTGGGTGAGAGTATGTAGTAGAGAAGAGGGGTGGAGATGTCGGGCTCATGTTCGCCAGCACTCCTCACCCACAGCGCCCGAGGCCTCGGTTCCCAGGCACCCACTCACCGGGCCCAGGTCCAGAAGTAGGGCAGAGAGCATGGTCTGGTGTTGAGTGGGGAGACGGACTGTGAATCATGGCGGATTCACACACTGATGACCCACCTCCAGGACTTTAACCAGTCTTTCACGGGACTTTTCCATGCCTTGCACCAATTGTCTTCCTATAACACCATTCCCTCCACTGATCAACTTCATGTTTATCACCATCTGGCTGTGTACAAGACCGCGATGCACATGTGTAAACACAGCCCCAAGTGCACGCACACGTGCGCATCCACAAGCACAATGGCACACACATACACTCACATGCATGCAGATCCTCGCACAGATATGCACACAGGCACAGACACACATATGATCAGACACGCACCTACAAACACATGCACAGACACTCATTACACAAACACACATGCACAGACTCCATGCACATACACTCATCACATACACCACACACGTGCACATATACACACACAGACACACGTGCACAACACATAAGCATAACTATTTTGGGCTGATCTACCCGGTTACAGGACACTGTTCATCAATCCCACAGCCTGTGGGAAGAAGTTATTCCCCAGCCTGGCCGTCCTGATGTTGATGCTCCTGTACCTCCTTCCTGAATGCAGTGGGTCAAAGATCCTGTCGTCAATTTGATATTTTATTTGTTGTTACTGTACGAATTGACTTGCCTAGAGAGCACACAAACGAAGCTGTTTAACCACATCAAATCCCAGACTGCTCGGAAACTTGCTGACTGAACCAGGTTTCTGCACTCTCTGCCCCAAGTCACTGGACCCCTGCTTCCTATATTCCCTTCCCACTTCCCTAAACACTTCATTATCAAACAGCATCACATAAGACCAGAAGATACAGGAGCAGAAGTAGGCCATTCGGCCCATCGAGTCTGCTCCTCCATTCTCCCACTCAGCCCCACTGCCCGGCCCTCTCCCCGTAGCCTCTGATGCCCTGGCTAAACAAACTCCACCTTAAATACACCCAACGACTCGACCTCCACAGCCACCACTTTCTGGCTTGAGGAGTTTCTCTGTCTACACTGAGCAAAGTGTTGAGGTGTTGATTGGAACAACCCCCTCCAATCGTTCAGAACTCGGCTAGCACGAAGCCATGGAGTTCCGGGCGCGCCGGGTTATCGGAGCCTGTGGCACAGCTTCCCCCAACCTCCAATCCCACCTCGTCCACGGATTGAACACTCACCTTCTCTGCGTCCACAATGGCGTACGCGTGTGCAGCCACCAATCCAAGACCTTGATCCTTCTCCACTTCGTTGGCTTTGCTAGCCTAAAAGGTGTCCAGGAAAACATCAAGAATGACCCTCCTCCTCAGCGGACCCAGGCCCCAACTACTTCCCGGGCACTTAGCCTCGTGTAGCGCAGGCTGTCTCTTGCAAATGGCCTTGCAGGCACTTCCTGCACCCATATCCCCCCAACCCCTGCCTTTATCTGGTCAAGGTGGTCTGTTCCTCCAACGGAATACAGAAGAGGTGGAGAAAGGAGTCCTCTCCGTTTTCTGTTGGGGACCTGAAGTGGTTGGGGGGGGGGGGGGTGGGGTGGGGAGATGCAGGGACCATTGGTTCTCGGACTTCCCGCATTCCACCCCCTCACCTCCCACCGCTGTTGTGCGCAATCCAGTTACATCTAAAACACCAGAGGTCGCAACCCGGTCTCTTGAATGTTAGATGGAGCTGCTCCTCAACTCCTGGACATATTTCAGTCCCGCACTCCTGCTCATCAGACACCCGTGGGGCGAACTGCCTGCTCCTGGCCTGGCCAAGGTGGTCACTCACAGCAGATGGCTGGGACATTCCTAACCAGGTCTGCCTGGAGCAGGAGAGAGGTGTATCTGCCAGGTCCCACAGATCCTCTGGGCACCAGTGATTGAAGTGTCCTGGACTTGGAGATCACTTAAGTTTAACTTTTAAAATGTTTAAATTGAGACATACAGCATGATAACAGGACTCCGTGCCACCCAATTAAACCCAATTAACCAACACCCCCGGTACGATTTGAAGGGTGGGAGGAAACCAGAGATCCTGGGGAAAACCCACACAGACACAGGGAGAACATACAAACTCCCTACAGACAGTGCTAGTTTTGAACCCTGGTCCTGCTCCCCCACCCCACCCCCACTCAGTCCCCAAATATGGGCCCCATTTTCACTCCGTCCCATTCCACTCTGGGTACATCCCAACTCCCTTATCCCCCGGCACCATGTAAGACTGTGGGGAGGGGGCAACGTTAGCCCCTCGAGGACTTTTACATCTGACGAATCTGCGGCCCACCCTGGGAGACTGCAGGGGATCAGGAGGCCCCCGGTCCTGGACACCGATGGGACCCACTTGGTCGTGAAGCATCCGTACCTGGATTGAGCAGGAGATCATGGTTTGCTTGTTGAGGGCACGTTTCACCAGGCGCCACAGGCTCTTGCCTTTGGTGGAGCTCATCTTAATGGTCACAGCAATGCCCCCAGTGAAATCCACCATGGCTTCAGATACCAAGCCTCCTCGCAAACTGGAGTAGGATCCGTGAAGCCTGCAAGGACGAGAGGAGGGCAATAATGATGGCTCTCCCAACTCCGAGCTCCTGGGTGAGGGGTACACGACAGGTTTCGGGGGGGGGGGGGGAGGTGAGAGAGCCGCTAACCCTGGGCCAGGCTCTGGCATGGACGTGAAGGCCTCACTCAGATGGCAACCAAACTCTGGAAGCCAGGAGTCAGGCAAGGGGTCCAAAGGAGTGGGCAGGGATCCCCAGGGGCCTCGTTCACCAATGTCTTCGGGGCTTGGGAACCCCGAGGACGACGGTGGTGTGATCAGGGGAATGGGAAGTTGAGCTCATCGCTGTGTGGCTATGAAGGTTACCAGGAGAATCTGGAGGTTGTGACATCAGAGGAGGTGACAAGAACCACGGACACTCAACGTCTTCTCTAGAACTCTCTCTCTGATTCATAATGACACTGGATTGTTGATGGGAGGAAGGGAAAACCAGAGGTGAATGATCCAGGGATCACTGGGGAAATCAGAGGTGGAAAGGGGGAGCAAATTTAGGTTCTTGGGAGTCACCATCTTGGAGGATCATTCCTGGACCCAACACACCAATGGCATCGTGAAGAAAACATGTCAGTGCCTTGGCTTCCTCAGGAGTTTGCGGAGGGTTTGGGATGACATCGGAAACCTTGGAAAGTTTCTACAGATGTGTGGTGGAAACTGTGCAGTCTGGCCTGGTATGGGGACACCAATACCCCTGAGGGTAAAGCCCTCCAAAAGGTAGTGGACACAGCCCGGGAGGGAGCCCCCTCGCAGACAAAACCTTCCCCACCATCAAGAACATCTATAGGGAACGCTGCTGTCGGGAGAGCAGCAGCAATCAGCGAGGATACACACCCCCCAGCACACGGTCTGTTTTCACTGCTGCCATTTGGCCCATCGAATCTGCTCCACCCTGAGCTAAACCGTTCTCACATCTAGTACCAATTTTCGGCCTTTTCCCCATATCTCTTGAAACCCTGACTAATTAGGTACCTCTCAATCTCCTCCTTAAACTCCCCCAATGATCGGGCCTCCACAGCTGTTTGTTACAACAAATTCCACAAATCCACGACCCTCTGGCTAAAGAAATTTCTCCTCATCTATTTTAAATGGATACCTGCTCATTCTAAGACTGTGCCCTCATGTCCTGGATTCACCCAAGGGAAACATCGACTTTGTCCAATCCTTTCAGCCTTCAAAATATTTCCTTGAGATCCCTTCTCATTCTTCTTTACTCCAATGAATACAGTCTAAGAACCACAAAATGTTCCTCATATGTTAGCCCTTGTGATCCAGGAATTATTCTGGTAAATCTTCTCTGAACTCGCTCCAGCATCATTACATGCCTTCCAAGATAAGGGGCCAAAAAATGCACACAGTTCTCCAATTGAGGTCTCACCAGGGCCCCGTCGAGCCTCATCAACACTTTTGATACGCTATTCCCCTTGAAATAAAGGCCATCAGAGCATTCGCTTTCTTTATTGCTAATCCAATCTAGTGGGGAACCTTCAGGGTGACCAGCATGAGGACCCCCTAAGTCCCTTTACACTTCTGAATTTTGAATTTTCTCTCCATCCAAATAATAATCTGCCTGTTTATTTCCTCTTCCAAAGTGTCCAACTGTGCATTTCTCAACATTGGATCTACCCGTCTCACTCTCTTTTACTCTTCATTTAACTGTCCTTTTTGTATGTTATTTGCCAATTTCCTTTCAAATACTTTCCTGATTAATTTCTTTGTCTCTCTGTAAGTTTTAAAAAGTTTCCCAGTCCTCTGTTTTCCCATTAATTTTTGCTTTCTTGTCTGCCCTCCCTGTTGTTTTTATTTTAGCCTTAACCTCTCTCGTCAGCTACATTTATGGCACTTTTCCATTCATAATTTTCTTTTTTTCTTGGAATATATCTTTATTTCTTGTAGAAATATTTTCCTATTCTGCTCTGCCCTCCCCCCATCCAGCTTACCTTTCCAGTCAACCTGGGCCAGTTCCTCTCTCATATCACTGTAATTTTATTTGTTTTCCTGAACTATTGACACACCTGATATCAGTTTCTCCTTTTCAAATTTGAAACCAAACTCAATCACATTGCGATCATGACTTTCTAACAGTTCCGTCACCTTTAGTTCCCTAATCACCTCAGGTTCATTACACATACCCAATCCAAAACCGTCGCCCCCCCACTGGGCTTATCAACAAGTGGCTTCAAAAAGCCATCCCGTAGGCATTCTACATGCCCAGAGACCCTGAACCTTCCCAACTTTCCCAATCACCCCCCCAATGTTAAAATCCCCCATCATTTTGACATTTTCCTTCTGACGCTCTTTTTTCCATTTCCAGCTGGAACTCGTAGTCCACCTCCCGGTTGTTGTCTGGGGCCTGTATATAACCGCCAATAGGGTCCTTTTACCTTTTGTTATTTCTTAATTCAACCCACAAGGATTCCACCACTTCTGACCCTTTGTCCCTTTTCTAGTGATTTAATATCATTGCTTATTATCAGGGACTCACTTTTGCATTTGATTGATTTTTTTGTCTCTGTATTGTACAGTCAGTTTGTTTACATTTCTTTATCTGTTTACTTGAGTACACTGTGTACAGTTTTTTTAAGGAAAGACTGGATAATTACATGGAGAGAGGATTGGAGGGGTATGGACCAGGTGCTGGCCAGTGGGACTAGGAGGGTGGGGATTTGTTCCGGCGTGGACTAGTAGGTCCAAACGGGCCTGTTCTGTGCTGTATATGCTCATATAGGTGCTGGTCAGTGGGACTAGGAGGGTGGGGATTTGTTCTGGCATGGACTAGTAGGTCCAAACGGGCCTGTTCTGTGCTGTATATGCTCATATAGGTGCTGGTCAGTGGGACTAGGAGGGTGGGGATTTGTTCTGGCATGGACTAGTAGGGCCAAATGGCCTGTTCTGTGCTGTACATGGTATTATAAGTGATGATTCAGCTGTGCCCGCAGGATATAGAATTTCAGGGTTGTACGTTCTCTGACTGGGGGGCGTGGCGTAGGACAAAGATGTGGGAAATCACCTCTCCCTGACTGGATTGTTTAAAACCCGACTTTAGAGGCCTGATTTACATGGTGATCAACTGGGAAAAAATTCTTCATCTGTTGAGGAGGAAAGAGACAAAAAAGGGAAAATCACAACTGAAAAAAATCAATTTAAAACAATGGAAAAAATGGAAAGTTTTGGGCCTTAATTGAAGCCTGAAGATTGAATTTTGATGGATCTGAATCATCAATGCTCTTCTCCAGTAAGGTTGGGCTCAGCGTCGGCGTCCTCCGTACACGGATGGACACAAGATGGCGCCGGCGCTGATTCACCAGTGCCGCTCCAGGACGTCAGCGGAGGCACTGTGATGTGCGCTGCTAGTTGCGTGGCCGAACACGGGTGGGGCCGCGGGTCGCGAGCCCAATCGGGCTAGCATGCCTAGGAGTGCACTGGTGCATATTGACGCACCGTCTACGGAAGCCCGCTTCCGTGCGGGAGATGCTGCCGGCATGCTGGAGCGAGTCTGGGCTGCAGGGGGGGGGGTGCCTCTCACCGCCGTGCCGGCTCCGCATGGAGGGGGGTCCAGACCCGTAGCCAGGCTGCTAAAGAAGTTTTGGTTCCAGAAGATGAGGAAGAAGAACAAGACGACGACATGGATGAAGAAGACCAAGAATTATTACTAGCACCTGTCAAGATTATTGAAGGTAGGCCTAGAACATTAAAGGCACCTTCACCAAGTTTTAAGAGTCCTTCGCCAGGCCCTGATGTGGTTTTAATGTTTGAAGAATTATCTTATAGCTTTCAAAGTTTTGATGAACAGTTTGTGGATATTAAAACTAGAATATCTGATATGTCAAGAGAAATTGCTTCAATGGAATTGGATATTAATAAATGCCTGACAGCTGTTGATCTGGTTCAAGGGAGAGAGAAGAATGTTGAAGACAGAGTTGATCAAATTGAAGAGTTGCTTTCTGGATGGCAACTGGAGAAAAAAGAATTTCTGCAAAAAATTGATTCACTGGAGAATCAAAGTCAGCGGAATAATATTAAAATGTGGGTCTACCTGAGGGTTTTGAAGGAGCAAATCCAACAAGATTTTTTAAGGACTGGATTCCAGAGATGTTGGGGACTGAATATTTTCCAGAAGGGTTCGAATTAGAAAGGGCACACCATGCTTTAAGAAAGAAATCTTTTCCAGGTCATTTTCCGAGAGCAGTATCGATGAGATGCCCAAGATATCTGGATCGGGAAATTATCTTATGTGCGGCAATTCAGCAAGCTCGTATGAATCAAGGCCCGAAGATGGTACTTCTTTTATGCAGATTTAAGTCAAGAAGTAATTCAGAGGCGAAAGGGATTCAATCCAGTTAAAGCAGTGTAGTGGAAGAAAGGGTAGAGATCAGGCTTTTGATATCCAGAGATATTGAAAATATTCTATGGGCAATTTCAATCACAATTTTTTTTCAAAGGGAACAAGATGCTTTAACTTTTGCTAATTCTTTGCCAGATTCCAAGCTGACTCAAGATCTCTCTGTAAGACCTTTGGTGAATAATGATAAAGCTGGAAATGGAAAAGGGAACAGAAAATTGGAAACCGAACAATTGGTGATTCTGGAGACAGATCCTCAAACTACATCTGAGGCATGAATGGACGACATATTTCACTGTTGTGAAGTCTGGTCGGGGGGGAGGAGGATGACCCGGTTGTTTCCGAAATCATCAGGCCACAGGTGGTATTAACCGCACCCGGTTAATAGAAGGGGGGTACTGCAGCAGCAGGTTTATTTGGGGGGGGGGTTATTTTTGTTTTTAGCTTTTTTTTGTGTAGAGTTTTATACATACACAAGGAGTTAGGAGCTTTTATTTTGCGTGTGCCTGAATTGGTCTTGTTAATATGTCTAATTTGAATTTTGCAACTTTTAATGTTAGAGGTTTGAATAACCCGATAAAAAGGGAAACGAGTGTTGGCTTATATTAAGAAAATGAAAGTAAACATAGCTTTTTTTGCAAGAGACTCATTTAACTGTAAAAGAACATTTAAAGTTAAAAAAGGGCTCGGTTTGGACAAGTTATTGCATCTTCCTTCAATTCTAAAGCCTGTGGGGTAGCAATTTTAATTCATAAAAAACTACCTTTTACCTTGGAGTTAGTTTCGGAGAAGAAAGGTTAATTGTAAATTTTTTTCTGAAGCGTGGACATTGTTAAATGTTTATGGTCCTAGTGTATCCTAGTTTATTACTAGGGATTGAGCCAAGCAAATGATAATATATTGGTGGGAGGAGATTTTAATTGCTGTTTGGAACCGATGTTGGATAAGTCTCTAAAATCTGTAAGAAAATCCAAAATTGGTCGAGGTTATGAAAGACTTCAATTTGGTAGAGATTGGAGAAGATTAAACCCGACAGAAAAGACTTTTCATTTTATTCGGCAAGACACAAATCTTTTTCTAGAATTGATTTCTTTTTAATATCTGCTCAATTACAAGGGAGAATAATTAGTGTGGACTATAAAAGTCGAATGTTATCACACCATTCACTTTTATTGATGACATATTCCAGTGTTGATATGGTACCAATCAGTTATAGTTGGAGATTTAATGTAGCATTGTTGAAAAAAAAAACAGCATCAAATCCACGCTGCTGAAGATCTAACTGCGCTGGGTAGGTCACGTCTCCAGAATGGAGGTCCATCGCCTTCCCAAGATCGTGTTATATGGCGAGCTCTCCACTGGCCACCGTGACAGAGGTGCACCAAAGAAGAGGTACAAGGACTGCCTAAAGAAATCTCTTGGTGCCTGCCCCATTGACCACCGCCAGTGGGCTGATCTCGCCTCAAACCGTGCATCTTGGCGCCTCACAGTTCGGCGGGCAGCAACCTCCTTTGAAGAAGACCGCAGAGCCCACCTCACTGACAAAAGACAAAGGAGGAAAAACCCAACACCCAACCCCGACCCACCAATTTTCCCCTGCCTGTCCCGCTTCGGACTTGTCAGCCACAAACGACCTGGAGCTGACGTGGACATTTACCCCTCCATAAATCTTCGTCCATGAAGCCAAGCCAAAGAAAGAAAGTTGAAAAAAATCTGAATTTATTACTTTTATTAGAGAACATATTAAATTGTTTTTACAAATTAATGAGAATTCTGTACAAAGTAAATTTATATTATGGGAAGCTTTGAAGAGTTAAAATTATTAGTTATACAACTAAAATTAAGAAAGATTATATGGCAGATACATAAACTTGAAGAGGAGATTAAAGAGTTGGAGAGAGAGATGCTGAGAAATGTGACAGAAGATAAAAAGATATGATTATCTAATTTGAAGATGCGTTAATAATAGTTCACAGACATATGATTATGAGAAGTTTGCTTTCAAAGATCTAAGCACAGGTATTATGAGTTTGAAGAGAGAGTTTGAATAAGGTATTAGCCTGGCAATTGAAAACGGAACAAATTTCTAGGACGTTAAATGCTCTAAGAAGAGGTTCAGGGGTTACTTATCAACCGCAGGAAATTAATGATGAATTTTGTTCTTTTTAATCAGGATTTATATCCGTCAAAGATTGAACATGATTCTGATCGAGTAGAAGCTTTTCTGGCTGGGTTAGATCTTCCGTTTTTGGATGATTTAGATGTCAAGGAGTTAGATTCTTCATTTACTGATTTGGAAATTAAGGAGGTATTGCAGACTATGTCTAATGGAAAATCACCTGGAGAAGACGGGTTTATGTTGGAATTTTATAATTTACTATTCCAATATTTCAACAGGTTTTGTCTCAAGCTTCTGAAACATCTTCTCTCCCCGAATCTTTTTCTAGAGCTTTGATTACAATTATTCCAAAGAAAGATAGGGATCCTTTGAAAGTAACGTCACATCGACCAATTTCTTTGTTAAATGCACATTCTCTGACAATAAATCTGAAATCTATATTTTTACTTATTGAAATGTAGACCTACAGCAGGGTAACAGGCCAGTTTGGGCCCAAGCTGCCCAATTGACCAACAATGCCTGGTACGATTTGAACAGTGGGAGGAAACCAGAGCTTCTGGGGAGAAAACCCATGCAGACAAGGGGAGAACATATAAACCCCTTACAGACAGTGCACTATTCGAACCCTGGTCCCGATCGCTGGTGCCGTAACATCTTACCTTGGTTTGATCTAGAAAAGCAAACAAAGTCACCAAGTAGATTCAGCTTGGCATTCCTACATGAAGGAGCGATAAGAGAATGATCACGAGCTAGCACACAAACCAGTCCTCATCAAGGTCAAGAACAAATTCCTGGGTGTCGACATCTCGAAAGGCCTGTCCTGGGGCCTTCATGTCAATACAATCACAAAGGCGGCCCAACACCAGCTGTACTGGTGAGGAGTTTGAGGAGATTCGGCATGTCACCAAAGACTTCTGGAAACTTCTACAGGTGTTCCAGGGAGAGTATTCTGGCTGGTTCCACCACCTCCTGGTAGGGGAGGTGTCAATGCACAGGACAAGAATGAGCTCCAGAGGGTTGTGAACTCGGCCTGTGCCATCACAGGCCCCAGACTTCACTCCGTCAAGGGCATCTACATGAGGCGGGGTCCTGAGGAAGCAGCCTCCATCCTCGAGGACGCCACCACCCAGGCTGCACCCTCTTCACTCTGCTACCATCGGGGAGGAGGTGCAGGAGCTTGAAGACGAGCACCCAGCGGCACAAAGACAGTTTCTTCCCCTCCTGAGTGAACAATGACCCACAGACACTGTCTCACTCTCTTATTTTCTTGCACTTCTTATTTATTTTTGAAATCTAATTTACAGCAATATTTGCTCTGTGATGCCTGCCACATTCTCATGACAAAAAATCCTGGTCATTAGAGACGATGAGGGCTGAGGATTTTATGAGGAGAGCCCCTCATTTTAAATTCCAATTCAATTTGTGTTGATCTCCATTTCAATGGGTTGAATTATTAACACTTTTGCACTCATTCTTTGCAGAACCTTCTCACGGAAGGTTGTGCAATGCTATTTTTTTCTCTTCCTCTGTAGATATTGTTTACTGGTGAACCTCAAACCAGTCCCTCCGGTTGCACCCAGAGCATGGGCTCCTGGTATTTATTTACTGGGAGGTGGCGAACAACAGGCCCTTTA
The DNA here is from genome assembly GCF_036971445.1 of Narcine bancroftii. Classification (NCBI taxonomy): domain Eukaryota; kingdom Metazoa; phylum Chordata; class Chondrichthyes; order Torpediniformes; family Narcinidae; genus Narcine; species Narcine bancroftii. The sequence goes on from NC_091481.1 coordinate 85,997,637, forward strand.
TATCACACTCTAAAGATTGTAGTAAGATCAAAGTATGAAAAAGAGATTGCTGGGGGAAGCGTGACGGGGCATGGTTAAACGGGTTACGATTTTATTCCCTGGAGGATTGGAGAATGACAGAGGTGTACAAAATTGTTAGGGGTATAGAGAGAGCAAATGCAAGTGGGCTTTTTCCACTGAGGTTAGGCATGATACACTAGGGCAGCGGTTCTCAACCTTTTTCTTTTCACCCACATTACACTAAGTAATCCCTGTGCCATCAGTGCTCTGTGATTAGTCAGGGGTTGCTTAAGCGAGGATGTGGGTGGGAAGAAAAAGTTTGAAAACCACTGTTTTAATTGTCCCGAATGGACTCGTTATGTGCAGGGTTTCACAACTCCAAAGGAAATGGGCCAATGACCATTTTTCTCAAGCAAAATATTTCGGTAACAGTTGGGTCCAGAGCAGTGATTCTCAACCTTCCCACTCACATATCTCCTTAAGCAATCCCTTACTAATCACAGAGCACCAATGGCCTAGGGGTGACTGAAAGTGGGATGTGAGTGGAAAGAAAAAAGGTTGAGAACCACTGCATTGGGGGAACCTGAGGGGGGACCTTCTTCACACAGAGAGTGGTGGTGGTTGGTGGGGGGGGGGGGGGAGGGTGGAACGACCTGCCAACTGAAGTGGAAATGTGGGCTCAATTTTAACATATAAGAGGAATTTGGACAGGTACATAGATAGGAGGGGTATGGAGGTGCAGATCAGTGGGTCTGGGCAGAATAATATTTCAGCACAGCCCAGATGGGCAGAAGAGTCTTTTTCTGTGCTGTGGTCATCTATCAACTGCTCTGGACACTGGCAAGAGGTCACCTCCCAAATACCTGTATCCCCTTGAATTGGGATGTGGGGCAATTTTCCTGCCTCTGCTGGAGAAACCCACACTTCATCCTCAAGGAGTAAAGGGTGACCCACGTTTTGGGCCTGGGCCCCTCGTCAGGCAGGTCCCTGCATAAAAAGGTGGGGGGGGAGAGAGGAAGGGGCAGAGAACAAGCAAACTAGTCCCTCTGGGACTCCCTCTTTCACTGAGCCATTCCCACCAATCACCCCCTTGGCACCTCACAGCAGATGCTCCACTTGCGGCCACACCACCATTCAGGGCCCCAAACAGTCCTTCCACGTGAAGCAATGCCTCCCTTGCGAATCTGCAGGAGTCACCTACTACATCTGGTGCTCCCACCATGGCCTCCTCTACATTGGAGAGACTGGGAGGTAACTTCATCGTGAGCCTCAGCTCTGTCTGCCACAACAGCGGGGACCTCCTGGTGGCCGCCTATTTCAGTTCCACACCCCACTGCCATGTCTGTCCATGACCTCAGGCTAGCCACACTTTATGTTCCATTTGGGCGCTCTCCCAACGGATGGCATCAACATCAACTTCTTCAGTTCCCGTAAAACTGCTGCCCGAGTCTCTCTCTTTCCCCATCCCTCCTCCTTCTCCTACACTCCCCCACAATCACCTCGCAGATTTATTCTGTCAAAAGGTGATGTTGTAACTACAACTCTCTGGTGAGACACTTGGAGAATTGTGTTCAGTTCTGCTCACTTCATTCCAGGAAGGACGTGGAAGCTGTGGAGAGGGTGCAGAGGAGATTTCGCAGGATGTCGCCTTGATTGGGAAATAAGTCCTATGAGGCAAGGTTAGCAGAGCTGGGACTTTCATCTTTGGAATGTAGAAGGATGAGAGGTGACTTAATAGGGGTCTCCAAGATTCTGAGAGGCATAGACAGGGTGGACGGCCAGCACCTGTTTCCCAGGGTGGGAATAGCAAACATTAGAGGACATTTGTACAAAGTGAAGGGAGTGAAATTTAGGGGAGACGTCAGGGGGAAGTTTTTTTTATAAATGCACAGTTGTGGGGGCCTGGAATGCCTTGCCAGGGGTGGTGGTGGAGGCTGGAACGTTAGGGGCATTTAAAAGATTCTTAATCAGGCCCAATGATGGTTACAAGGTAGGGAGGGTTTAGTACTCATTTTTAAGGAGTATATGGGTCAACACAACATCGAGGGCTGAAGGGCCTATACATACTGTGCTGTAGTGCCCTATGTTATCTATGTTCATTTATATACCCTCCCACCTGTCAGCCTGCATTCCTTCCCCTGCCCCTTCCTCTCCTGTAGAAGTGAGAAGAGCTTTTTACCAGGGTGATTTTGGGGGGGGGGGGAAGTCCTTGATGATATTTGGCCTCACACAGATATCTGCCATGGATGGGAGGTCTGAGCCAGTGACAGGCCTGACTGTGTTCGATCACGTCCGCAGCCTTCTGCGTTCCCGGGACAGTGGAATTCCCAAACTCTAGTTGCCCGAAACAGGAAATATTCTGTAGTTCACCAATTTCAGAGGTGAAAAGTTTGGAGTGACTCAGGGCAATGAAGAAGGAAGCAGTTTGTGACAAGATTGTCATTCAGCACTTACTTGGCATAGGCTTTCTCCAGCAAGGCACTCCACAGTTCATTCTTCGACGATGAAGAGGTGAAAATGAGGCTTTGGTATTTAATTGGGAGTCGATCATCAATAACAACATCCACCCAGCTCCCAAACTGCCAGAACTGGCGGGGCAGAGAAGGGGAAAAAGGGTCATTAAACATGGCTTGGGTTACAGTGTGAAAGCAGGCCATTCAGTTCCTCGTGCCCCTGCCCTCATAAAACCCAGGAGGGCAATGATAAGAGTTTGCTTTTTTTGCCTGACCATTCCTCTCTCTTAGGTGCTGGTCAGTGCCTGGGCTCCCCAAGGTTCACAGTTCCCACCACCTCTGCAGACAGAGAGGTCAGTTTGCTGCCCTCCCTCCGGTAGAGGGAGAGTATGCATGATGAGCAGTGATGAAGGGGGCTGAGGCTTTACTCTTTGGGAGGAACAGAGGATGAAAGGAGACATGATTGAGAATAGATAGAGGGGAACAGCCAGCACTGCCTTTCCAGGGCACCACTGCTCAATACAAGAGAGCATGGCTTTAAGGTGGGAGGAGAGATGTTAGAGGTTAAAGCATCTTCCTCTGGGTCAGTGGTACATTGGTGAAATTCAAGAGACGACTGGACAAGCACATGGAGGAATTGAAAGTGGAGGGTGATGTGGGAGGCAGGGTCTAAAGGTCACCACAACATTGTGGAGTGAAGGGCCTGTACTGGGCGCTGTACCGTTCCATACTCTCCCCCAGCCCACTGTGAACCACGTCCTCACTTTGATGGCTGAGTCCCCCTTTGGTGAGGATCACCTGATCTGGGGAGCATAGAGAACCCCCACCCCCAACCACCACTCCCCATGGCTCAAGCCAACTGGCAAATGGCCAAACGTGCGTGCACAAGCATGTCATGAACATCCATCAACCTTTGTACATACATGTAAGTCCATGATCAAAGTTGCACATGCAAACATAACCTGCACCCACATGTTCCTGGATGGACAAGTCCATACACCAACACGTGTGCCCAGAAGCCCAATTACATCTGCATATACTTGTACAGATGAACATGCAGTCACACAAACACACACGTGCAAGCAAGCACAATTGCTGTATTTATAGCTGCATCTCTGTGTAATTGCCCTCAAGGACAGGCATCCAATCGCAGGCCCAGCCACGTACCCGGAAATGGAAGATGCCAGCGTAGAGATCGTGGAAATTCTGGTCGTTGGGCACCACGAAGGTAAAGAGTTCTCTGTTGAGCGTCAGAGAGGACATGGCGGCCAGGAACCAGCAGTCACCTGCAGAGGGGTGGGAGTGGGCAGAGAGGGAATGACTCCCAACACAGCAGCTCACAGGGACACATTGTGAACCCCCCCCACCCCCCATCCCAGGTGGTCTTATCTTGTTTGAACTGCTGGGGATGGGGGCGGGGGGGGGGGGGCTGGACTTGAAAGTCACAAGGAAACTCGTGATATTTCCTGCTCTGGGATAGGGTCAGGTTCTGGCAGATTTAACAGAACTGTCTACTTCCCTTTGTTGGGAGGAGGAGGAGAACTCGCTCGCCATCTCAAGTTCAACAGCTGATAACCAAGGGCCTGTCGAATGCCAGCTCTGATACCTGGCTGTCAGGAGCCTGCACACTCCTCGCCGCAAGCCCTTGCCGCCCCGCTGAGTTTCTCCAGCAGATCGCGTTTACCTGCGGGTCTCCATCTCCCAGAACCTGCCCACACCAGCCCCAATTTCCAGAAACCATGACTGGGAGGCACATGAATCTCTCCCCAGCACAAAACAGCACCGAGTTCATCAGCCATCTGCTGACATTGGGGGTGGAGAGCAAATGTGGCAGAGAAAGCAGGGCAATCAACGCCCTTCGTCAAGGTGCGACTCAAGGCAGGCAGGGGCCGGCATAAAAAGGTGGGGTGATGGGGGAGCAGCACAGGAGGATAAAAGCAGGTGTGAAAGCTCTCTGAAGGGAGAGGGAAGGGGGCAGGAGCTCTGCCCTTTCAGTCTTGAGGTAAGGTCTCAGATGGGAGGGGGGGGGGAAATCGTGAAAATAAAATCCAGCAAGAGACCTCTCCTAGAGGCGAGTTTCCATCCCCTGTCGTCCTGTGCCCTAACCTGGTCCTCGGCCAGTATCTATCCTTCAGGTGACGTTGGAAGCAGACAATCTGCTACGTGGGAGCTTGCTACACGCCAACTGGGCGCCAATTCTTGCATAAACCCAGACGACACCACTTGGATGCAAAACGGTTGACAAGCTCAGCTCAGATCTACCCGATGGTCATCAATAAAAGCTGTGATCCCAGCAGAGAATCTTGGAATTGATTTGGGCCAAAACAGAAAGAAAACAAAATCCAATTTGGTCCTGTCCCAGGACATCATGGGCACCCGTTTAGAAGCTTCAAACTTGTCAGTATTATTCAAGAACGGGGCGGAAGGGAACTTGTGGGGTTGAGCAGCAACAGGGCAATGTCCAGCCTTCCGGGCTCAGCCCTGCAACTCCATCCTGGTGAAATGTTCACCCCCCCCCCCCCCACTCTTTGGAGTATCAGCCTTGTTAGTGATCAAAATCACACAGGCACAGATAAAACCCACACTCCGAAATGGAGAGTGGACTCCCGCAGTTAGCGCGATGCTGTGAGCGCCAGTGACCCGGGTTCGAATCCCGCGTTGCTCTTAAGGAGTTTGCACCCGCTCCGCCAGGTCTGCATGGGTTTTTCCCGGTGGGGGGGGGGGGCTCCGTTTTCCTCCCACCCTCCAAAAACGTCTTGGAGTCGTAGGTCAATTGGGTTGTACGGGATCATGGGCTGGTTACCATCTACATTTATAAAAAAATTATACCCCCACTCCAAGACACAAACACAGCCATATCCATAAAACCCTGGACAAATCCCAACCTGGAGAGGAAACAGATGTTGCATAATTTATGATTGCATAAGACCTAAATGTTTAATATAATGAATTGATCCAAATTTCATAGGGCAATTTATTACACGCAATACCAGAGTAAAGCTCTCCCTGCACCGGCCCATCACAGACTCGGGAACCTCTGGGTTGGACACGTTATAAAGTTCTTCACCACTCTCCCCAGTTCTGACCCATGACATTGACTGGATTCTCCTTCCATACATGATGCCTGACCGGCTGAATTCTTCCAGCATTACCGACTCTTTGTTTTCAGATTCCAGATTGTTTGTTCGCCCTCCACACTGTCAAAGTGGGCAACACGGGTCAGGTATGTGCCGAATCTTGGGACGGCAGTACTGAGGGATAGACTAGACTAGGCTAGCACTCAATGTAATAGAGAAGAATTAGGGGGGGGGGGGGGCTCTCACAGTGACAGAAGCAGGCAGATTACTTCCTAAATGGGGAGAACACTGAAAAATTCCCATATGCAAAGGGAACCTGGGAGTCCTGGTACAGGACAACGTGAAGGTAAACCTGCAGGTTAAGTGGTGGTGAAGAAGGCAAATGCGACGCTGGTGTTCATTTCAAGAGAAATAGAATACAAGACCAGGGGTGTGATTATTTTTCTAGACACACAGATCATTTCGGTCCACGAGCCCATGTTGTGCAATTACAGCCGATTAACCTTCAACCCCTGCTACATTTTGAAGGGTGGGAGGAAACCCACACCAACACAGGGAGAACGTACAAACTCCTTACAGGTAGCGCAAGATTCGAACCCTGGTCCTGTAAAGGTATTGCGCTAACCGATGATGTTGAGGGTTTATAAGGCACTGTTGGGATCTCACTCAGAGAATTGTCAGGAAGGATGTGTTGATGTTGGAGAGGGTTCAGAGGAGGTTCACTGGGATAATTCCAGGAATGAAAGGATTATTATATGAAGAGCATTTGATGGCTCTTGTCCAGTCTGGTGGAATTTAGGAGAATGAGGGGGGGATCTTATTGAAACATTTCATATGTTGAAAGGCATGGACAGAGTAGATGTAGAAAGGTTCTTTTCCACGGTGGGAGAGACAACTTCAGAATTGAAGGGAGTCTGCTTAGAATAGAGATGTGGGCAGAGGATGGTGAATCTGAGGGATTTTGCCACAGATGGTTGGTCATTGGGTGTATTTAAGGCAGAGATTGACAAGTTCTTGATTAGTCAAGGAATCAAAGGTTACGGGAAGACAGCCAGGCAGGGGGCAAATGGATCGGCTCATGATTGAATGGCAGGTGGGGCAGAGTCAATGGGCTGAATGGCCCATCTCTGCTCCTTGGTCTAAAATTCTGTCAGGACTAGACAGATTAGAGCCAGAAAGAATGTTCTGGATTTTGGGGAAGACAAGGGGTCACAGTTTTAGGATAAGGGATAAACCATTGAGGACTGAGAATGAGGAGAAACTTCATCACTTAGCAAGTTGTAAACTTGTCGAGCTCATTGCCACAGAAAATTGTTGAGGTCAGTTAAATTTAAATATGCAGCACGGTAACAGGGCATTTTGGCCCTACAAGTCCGTATCACCCAATGTACACTCCATTAACCTACACTCCAATATGTTTTGAAGGGTGGGAGGAACCTTGAGACCCTAGGGAAAACCCACGAAGACACGGAGAGAACATACAAACTCCTTACATACAGCGCGGGGTTCAAATCCACATCTCCGGCCCTGTAAAGACGGTGCGCTAACTGTTAAACCAACCATGCCGCCCATGAGATAGATTCCAGAAGGTGTTGGATGAGTCCTGTTGGCTACAGGGTTCGAGGGATATGGAGAGAAAGCAGGTTTAAGGATGGCATTGATGCAAGGTAGTAGATTTAGGATGGAGATGAGGAGGTACAGACTCAAAGGGCTGAACAGCCTTCTAATGCACCTACAATCTATGACATTGATGGTAAGCTCCCTCTACGTGGTTCCTGCATGTGTTTTAATGAAGAGAAATCCAGTCTCAAGATTGAGTTTGATTTTGGATTCTTGTGCAAAGGTTAGAACTAGAGGTGCAATTAGAGGATCCCCTATCCCATCTTTCCAACCAACATCTCTTGCTCACAACATTGGGGTGGGGGGGGTGGGAGGGGGAAAAGAGGTGTATGAGCATAAGAAATAGGAGCAGGAGTCAGTCATCCAGCCTGTCAAGCCTGCTCCGGGATCATGGCTGATCTGATGATCGGCTCATCTCCAATGACCTGCCTTTTCCCCATATCCCTTAATTCCCCAACTATGTAGAAATCTACCCAACCTTGTTGTAAGGATAGAGTAGTGATGATCCTGACCACTAGAGGGAGTTGGAGGCAAATTGCTGCAGCTCAGAATAGATTCAAAATGGATGCCTCCACGAGGTTGTGAAAACTGTAGTTAATAAAGTATAGTTGTCATAAAGAACCCAAGCTTATTTATTACAATAAAACGAACATCACACTTACCTTAAATATATTTACTGAAGTTGCCTCCACTGCTTCAATGGGCAGTGAATTCCACAGATTCCCCACCCTCTGGGAAAAGCAGTTCCTCCTCATCTCCGTCCTAAATCTACTACCTTGCATCTAGTTCTGGACTCCCCCACCAATGGGTACATCTCACCTACCATCTATGCCTTCCATAATTTTATACATTTCTAGAAGATCCCCTCTCAGGGCAGCATGGTTGGCGCAAGGCTATTACAGCGCCAACAATCAAGACTAGGGTTTGAACCTCGCGCTGTCTGTAAGGAGTTTATGTTCTCCCCATGTCTGTGTGGGTTTCCTCTGGATGCTCCGGTTTCCTCCCACCCTGCAAAACGTATCAAGGTTGTAGGTCAATTGGGGGGATGGGCTCATGGGCCAGAAGGGTCTGTTACATGCTGCATATTTACATTTCTAAAAAAATATAAATTCCAGAGAGAACAGTCCCAGACGACTTAATCTCTCCTCATAGACCAACCCCCCTCATCTCTGGAATCAACCTGGCGAACTCACTCTGGAATCAACCTGGCGAACTCACTCTGGAATCAACCTGGCGAACTCACTCTGGAATCAACCTGGCGAACTCACTCTGGAATCAACCTGGCGAACTCACTCTGGAATCAACCTGGCGAACTCACTCGGGAATCAACCTGGCGAACTCACTCGGGAATCAACCTGGCGAACTCACTCTGGAATCAACCTGGCGAACTCACTCTGGAATCAACCTGGCGAACTCACTCTGGAATCAACCTGGCGAACTCACTCTGGAATCAACCTGGCGAACTCACTCTGGAATCAACCTGGCGAATCCACTCTGGAATCAACCTGGCGAACTCACTCTGGAATCAACCTGGCGAACTCACTCTGGAATCAACCTGGCGAACTCACTCTGGAATCAACCTGGCGAACTCACTCTGGAATCAACCTGGCGAACTCACTCTGGAATCAACCTGGTGAACTCACTCTGGAATCAACCTGGTGAACTCAGGAATCAACCTGGTGAACTCTGGAATCAACCTGGTGAACCCTGGAATCAACCTGGTGAACCCTGGAATCAACCTGGTGAACCCTGGAATCAACCTGGTGAACTCTGGAATCAACCTGGTGAACTCTGGACCGCCTCCAAAGCCAGTACATCCTTCCTCAAGTCAGGAGACCAGAACTGGACCCAGTTCCCCAGATGCAGCCTCACCAGGACCTCCTCCAGTTGTAGCAGAATCTCTTCTCCTAAATCCAACCCTTCCATCCAGTTGGCCTCCATTCACCCTCTTGCTTCAGCTTGTGAGCCTTTGCAACAGGGCACCTGTGGGTAAACCTCAGATGAGGGAGGGGGAAGAATGGCCACTTGCATTTCTGTTAACCTATCCCCGAATGTGATTGGCGGAGGCATCAACACCTCCAACACTCACCCAGACGCCCCTGGACGATATCGGTGGTGTTGAAGGAGTCGACGAAGAACTGAGGATTGGCAAAGAGCTTCTGGAAATGAAACAGAAGGGCGGGTGTAAGGAGAACTTGCTGCCCACCTGGGTGAGCGCCTGCGGTTGCAGGACCCCGCAGGGACGCTGGAGTCTGGAACTCAGCACAATCTGACAGAGGATCTCGGCAGGTCCAGCAGCTTCTGCGAAGGTAGAGGCATGGTACCTCCCCTTCCTCACGTACAGCCCAGCAGAATGAACTGTGAGGAAAGGTTCCTTCCAACCCCTTTCATCTCCATCATCCTGTCTCCATCCGTCCAATCACCCACGCACTCCCCGGACCCCCCACCCCCGTAAACACCGACTCGCTCCCCGGGACCCCCCCCCACCGTAAACACCGACTCGCTCCCCGGGACCCCCCCCCACCGTAAACACCGACTCGCTCCCCGGGACACCCCCCCCACCGTAAACACCGACTCGCTCCCCAGGACACCCCCCCCACCGAAAACACCGACTCGCTCCCCGGGACACCCCCCCCACCGTAAACACTGACTCGCTCCCCGGGACCCCCCCCACCGTAAACACCGACTCGCTCCCCGGGACACCCCCCCCCCCACCGTAAACACCGACTCGCTCCCCGGGACACCCCCCCCCCCACCGTAAACACCGACTCGCTCCCCGGGACCCCCCCCCACCGCAAACACCGACTCGCTCCCCGGGACCCCCCATCCCACTAAACACCGACTCGCTCCCCGGACCACCCCCCCACCGTAAACACCGACTCGCTCCCCGGGACCCCCCCCACCGTAAACACCGACTCGCTCCCCGGGACACCCCCCCCCCCACCGTAAACACCGACTCGCTCCCCGGGACCCCCCATCCCACTAAACACCGACTCGCTCCCCGGGACCCCCCCCCACCGTAAACACCGACTCGCTCCCCGGGACCCCCCCCACCGTAAACACCGACTCGCTCCCCGGGACACCCCCCCCACCGTAAAACACCGACTCGCTCCCCGGGACCCCCCCCACCGTAAACACCGACTCGCTCCCCGGGACACCCCCCCCACCGTAAACACCGACTCGCTCCCCGGGACCCCCCCCCCACCGTAAACACCGACTCGCTCCCCGGGACCCCCCCCACCGTAAACACCGACTCGCTCCCCGGACACCCCCCCCCCACCGTAAACACCCACTCGCTCCCCGGGACCCCCCCCCCCGTAAACACCCACTCGATCCCCGGGACCCCCCCCACCGTAAACACCGACTCGCTCCCCGGGATCCCCCCCCCGTAAACACCGACTCGCTCCCCGGGACACCCCCCCCCCACCGTAAACACCGACTCGCTCCCCGGGACCCCCCATCCCACTGAACACCGACTCGCTCTCCGAGACCCCCCATCCCACTAAACACCGACTCGCTCTCCGGGACCCCCCATCCCACTAAACACCGACTCGCTCCCCGGGACCCCACCCCGTAAACACCGACTCGCTCTCCGGGACCCCCCATCCCACTAAACACCGACTCGCTCTCCGGGACCCCACCCCGTAAACAACGACTCGCTCCCCGGGACCCCCCCCCCCCGTAAACACCGACTCGCCTTCCGGGACCCCCATCCCACTAAACACCGACTCGCTCTCCGGGACCCCACCCCGTAAACACCGACTCGCTCCCCGGGACCCCCCATCCCACTAAACACCGACTCGCTCTCCGGGACCCCCCATCCCACTAAACACCGACTCGCTCTCCGGGACCCCCCATCCCACTAAACACCGACTCGCTCTCCGGGACCCCCCATCCCACTAAACACCGACTCGCTCTCCGGGACCCCACCCCGTAAACACCGACTCGCTCCCCGGGACCCCCCACCCCCCGTAAACACTGACTCGCCTTCCGGGACCCCCATCCCACTAAACACCGACTCGCTCTCCGGGACCCCCCATCCCACTAAACACCGACTCGCTCTCCGGGACCCCCCATCCCACTAAACACCGACTCGCTCTCCGGGACCCCACCCCGTAAACACCGACTCGCTCCCCGGGACCCCCCCCCCCCCGTAAACACCGACTCGCCTTCCGGGACCCCCATCCCACTAAACACCGACTCGCTCTCCGGGACCCCACCCCGTAAACACCGACTCGCTCCCCGGGACCCCCCATCCCACTAAACACCGACTCGCTCTCCGGGACCCCCCAACCCACTAAACACCGACTCGCTCTCCGGGACCCCCCATCCCACTAAACACCGACTCGCTCTCCGGGACCCCCCATCCCACTAAACACCGACTCGCTCTCCGGGACCCCACCCCGTAAACACCGACTCGCTCCCCGGGACCACCCCCCCCCCCGTAAACACCGACTCGCCTTCCGGGACCCCCATCCCACTAAACACCGACTCGCTCTCCGGGAACTCACCCCGTAAACACCGACTCGCTCCCCGGGACCCCCCATCCCACTAAACACCGACTCGCTCTCCGGGACCCCCCATCCCACTAAACACCGACTCGCTCTCCGGGACCCCCCATCCCACTAAACACCGACTCACTCTCCGGGACCCCCCATCCCACTAAACACCGACTCGCTCTCCGGGACCCCACCCCGTAAACACCGACTCGCTCCCCGGGACCCCCCCCCCCCCCGTAAACACTGACTCGCCTTCCGGGACCCCCATCCCACTAAACACCGACTCGCTCTCCGGGACCCCCCATCCCACTAAACACCGACTCGCTCTCCGGGACCCCCCATCCCACTAAACACCGACTCGCTCTCCGGGACCCCACCCCGTAAACACCGACTCGCTCCCCGGGACCCCCCCCCCCGTAAACACCCACTCGCCTTCCGGGACCCCCATCCCACTAAACACCGACTCGCTCTCCGGGACCCCACCCCGTAAACACCGACTCGCTCCCCGTGACCCCCATCCCACTAAACACCGACTCGCTCTCCGGGACCCCACCCCGTAAACACCGACTCGCTCCCCGGGACCCCCCATCCCACTAAACACCGACTCGCTCTCCGGGACCCCCCATCCCACTAAACACCGACTCGCTCTCCGGGACCCCCCATCCCACTAAACACCGACTCGCTCTCCGGGACCCCCCATCCCACTAAACACCGACTCGCTCTCCGGGACCCCACCCCGTAAACACCGACTCGCTCCCCGGGACCCCCCCCCCCACCGTAAACACTGACTCGCCTTCCGGGACCCCCATCCCACTAAACACCGACTCGCTCTCCGGGACCCCCCATCCCACTAAACACCGACTCGCTCTCCGGGACCCCCCATCCCACTAAACACCGACTCGCTCTCCGGGACCCCCCATCCCACTAAACACCGACTCGCTCTCCGGGACCCCCCATCCCACTAAACACCGACTCGCTCTCCGGGACCCCACCCCGTAAACACCGACTCGCTCCCCGGGACCCCCCCCCCGTAAACACTGACTCGCCTTCCGGGACCCCCATCCCACTAAACACCGACTCGCTCTCCGGGACCCCCCATCCCACTAAACACCGACTCGCTCTCCGGGACCCCCCATCCCACTGAACACCGACTCGCTCTCCGAGACCCCCCATCCCACTAAACACCGACTCGCTCTCCGGGACCCCCCATCCCACTGAACACCGACTCGCTCTCCGGGACCCCCCATCCCACTAAACACCGACTCGCTCTCCGGGACCCCACCCCGTAAACACCGACTCGCTCCCCGGGAACCCCCCCCCCCCGTAAACACCGACTCGCCTTCCGGGACCCCCATCCCACTAAACACCGACTCGCTCTCCGGGACCCCACCCCGTAAACACCGACTCGCTCCCCGGGACCCCCCCCCCCGTAAACACCGACTCGCCTTCCGGGACCCCCATCCCACTAAACACCGACTCGCTCTCCGGGACCCCACCCCGTAAACACCGACTCGCTCCCCGGGACCCCCCATCCCACTAAACACCGACTCGCTCTCCGGGACCCCCCATCCCACTAAACACCGACTCGCTCTCCGGGACCCCCCATCCCACTAAACACCGACTCGCTCTCCGGGACCCCCCATCCCACTAAACACCGACTCGCTCTCCGGGACCCCACCCCGTAAACACCGACTCGCTCCCCGGGACTCCCCCCCCCCCCGTAAACACTGACTCGCCTTCCGGGACCCCCATCCCACTAAACACCGACTCGCTCTCCGGGACCCCCCATCCCACTAAACACCGACTCGCTCTCCGGGACCCCCCATCCCACTGAACACCGACTCGCTCTCCGGGACCCCCCATCCCACTAAACACCGACTCGCTCTCCGGGACCCCACCCCGTAAACACCGACTCGCTCCCCGGGAACCCCCCCCCCCCGTAAACACCGACTCGCCTTCCGGGACCCCCATCCCACTAAACACCGACTCGCTCTCCGGGACCCCACCCCGTAAACACCGACTCGCTCCCCGGGACCCCCCCCCCCGTAAACACCGACTCGCCTTCCGGGACCCCCATCCCACTAAACACCGACTCGCTCTCCGGGACCCCACCCCGTAAACACCGACTCGCTCCCCGGGACCCCCCATCCCACTAAACACCGACTCGCTCTCCGGGACCCCCCATCCCACTAAACACCGACTCGCTCTCCGGGACCCCCCATCCCACTAAACACCGACTCGCTCTCCGGGACCCCCCATCCCACTAAACACCGACTCGCTCTCCGGGACCCCACCCCGTAAACACCGACTCGCTCCCCGGGACTCCCCCCCCCCCCGTAAACACTGACTCGCCTTCCGGGACCCCCATCCCACTAAACACCGACTCGCTCTCCGGGACCCCCCATCCCACTAAACACCGACTCGCTCTCCGGGACCCCCCATCCCACTAAACACCGACTCGCTCTCCGGGACCCCCCATCCCACTAAACACCGACTCGCTCTCCGGGACCCTCCATCCCACTAAACACCGACTCGCTCTCCGGGACCCCACCCCGTAAACACCGACTCGGTCCCCGGGACCCCCCCCCCCGTAAACACCGACTCGCCTTCCGGGACCCCCATCCCACTAAACACCGACTCGCTCTCCGGGACCCCCCATCCCACTAAACACCGACTCACTCTCCGGGACCCCCCATCCCACTAAACACCGACTCGCTCTCCGGGACCCCCCATCCCACTAAACACCGACTCGCTCTCCGGGACCCCCCACCCCGTAAACACCGACTCGCTCCCCGGGACCCCCCCCCCGTAAACACCGACTCGCCTTCCGGGACCCCCATCCCACTAAACACCGACTCGCTCTCCGGGACCCCCCATCCCACTAAACACCGACTCGCTCTCCGGGACCCCCCATCCCACTAAACACCGACTCGCTCTCCGGGACCCCACCCCGTAAACACCGACTCGCTCCCCGGGACCCCCCCCCCCGTAAACACCGACTCGCCTTCCGGGACCCCCATCCCACTAAACACCGACTCGCTCTCCGGGACACCTTAACCTCCGTAAAGCGGGTTTGTTGACCGCTCTTCCTCCCCCACTGACGCTGCTCGGCCCGCTGAATATCTCGGGCAGAGGGTCTTCAGCTCCACACCCCCCCCACCCCGGGGACTTCGGACCTCCACCCGGGGATCCTCCGTGAATCCCGTCCGACCCTCGGGTCCGCAGTGGGACGATAGCGAAAATTGGCTCATCCTTTGGCGGGAACCCGCCCCGTCTCTCCCCCCCACCCCTCTCCCACTTCTCCCGGGACCCGTCCCCGTTCCCCCCACCCCGGGGACTCACACTGGCGCGGACCCACTCGATGCCCATGTCCTGCACGGAGCCAAGAGACGATTCGTCCGCCGGGAAGAGCGGGTCCTCGAACAGCCGCTTGTCCCGGAGACACTGGCTGCGGATCAGCTGGAAGCGCTGCCCCTTGAAGGCGAGCGGCTTGTCCCGGGTCCCCGCTCCGTCCTTCGGCGGCGGCGGCTTCGGGGAGACGGGGGGATCGCGGGACTCCCAGGAGCCGGAATTCCCCATCGCTGTGCAGGCGCTGCGGTCTGAGACCTGCACCTACTGTCCCGGAACCTCCCCTCTCCCACTCTTCCCCTCCCACACTCTTCCCCTCCCACACTCCTCCCCTCCCACACTCCTCCCCTCCCTCTCACACGCTCCTCCCACACTCCTCCCCTCCCACACTCCTCCCCTCCCTCTCACACGCTCCTCCCACACTCCTCCCCTCCCTCTCACACGCTCCTCCCACACTCCACCCCTCCCTCTCACACGCTCCTCCCACACTCCTCCCCTCCCTCTCACACGCTCCTCCCACACTCCTCCCCTCCCTCTCACACGCTCCTCCCACACTCCTCCTTCCCTCCCAACTCCCCTATTGCTCTCACATTTTCCTCACTCCTCCCTCTGTCCACCAGGCCATGACGGGACTCCACACCCTCCTGCCCTTCCACACTCTGTCCTCCTTCCAACACCACCCTCCATTCTGCCTACATCCCAACCCACCCACACAACCCTCTCTCTTCCCTTCTTCCCTTCCGCTCACACTCAACTCCTCCCCCTCCACCTACCCACCTTTCCACACACCATTCCTCAGACCCTCCAAGATGAGGCGATCCCAGGAATTATTGCTTCTGGCAGCCCATGGGTTTTACTTTGATTTTTCTGCCCTTCTGCCTCATACTATCCCACTAAACACTAGCTGAATTCATGCTCTCTCCCTCCTCTCTCCCCACACCCTTTCCCCCACATTCTCCTCCCCTCTCCCCTCCTCCCTCCCCCTCCCTTGATCTCCCCCACCCTTCACCCCCCCAGCACCTCTTCCCCCTATCCCTCAGATCCCCTATCCCTCAGATCCCCCACCCCTTCCACTGACCCCGTACCTCCAGTGGACGGGGACATCCCTCCCACAGGAATCCATTGAGGGAGGGGCAAGGTCCCTAACGTTTGCAGAATGACGCAGCAATTAGTGCGTCTGTCTCACATCACACCTGAGATGCAGGTTCGATCCTCTCTTTTGACACTGTCTCTGTGGAGTTTGCACGTTCTCCTTGTGACTGCCTGTTCTCTCCCCCCACCTCTACTCTCCAGTTTCCTCCACCCTCCCAAAGAGGAGCAGGTCTGTCAGTTAAATGGGTTCTACATTAAAAAAAAACTACTCCATACAGTTTTGGTGGGAGAGAAGGAGTTGCAGGGAAATGTGAATAAGGGGAGCTAGTATGGGTTTGATGGGCTGAACAATCTTGTTTTGTGTAGCAGGTGGATAATAATGAGTGGAGATTCCGCTGGGTGAATGTCTCAAATACACCAACAGCCTCTCTTCTGGTGATTGATTCCAACCTGCCTCAATCTCCCTCATTGTAGTTTGCAGACTGACCTGGGTCAGGACGGGACGGTTATTTCATGGAGAATTGAGCCACTTTCCTGTCATTTCCCCTCTGTTATCCTAGAGGACCCTGGAACTGCCAAGGGTAGCTGGGGGGACATAACAGTAGAACCTAGAGCCAGTAGTTCTTGACCTTTTCCTTCCCACTCACATCCCACTGTAAGTATTCCCTCTGCCTTCGGTGCTCTGTGATCAGTAAGGGATTGCTTAAGGTGGGATGTGGGTGGGAAGGGAAGGTTGAGAATCACTGCTCGAGACCCAATTGTTACTGAAATATTTTGCTTGAGAAAAATTGTCATTTGCCCATTTCCTTTGGAGTTATCACAAGTTCACAAGACAAAGGGACAGAAGCAGGCCACTACGCCCATCTATTCTGTTCTGTAAATCTACACTAAGCTACTCCACACTAGTTCCAATTTCTGGCCTTTTCCCCATATCCCTTGATGCCCTCACTAATGAGATACTTGTCTATTTCTTGTTTAAATACTCTCAGTGATCTGGCTTCCACTGCTGTATATGGCAGTGAGTTCCACAGATCCACGACCCTCTGGCTAAAGAAGTTCTTTCTAATCTCTGTTTTATATGGAGAACTTCTAATTTTTGGACTATGACCCCTTGTCCTTGATTCACCCACCAAAGGAAAGATCTTATGAAACTGTGTACATAACGAGTCATTCTCTCTCTCTGTGGACTTTCTTTCCACCAACATCCCACCTTAAGCAACCCTTTACTAATCACAGAGCCCTGATGGCCTAGGGAATACTGAAAGTGGGATGGGAGTGGAGATCCTGGAGGGAGATGGTGAGAACAGGGATGAACGAGGGGC
This sequence comes from Narcine bancroftii, assembly GCF_036971445.1. NCBI lineage: Eukaryota > Metazoa > Chordata > Chondrichthyes > Torpediniformes > Narcinidae > Narcine > Narcine bancroftii. Next base: position 86,015,048 of record NC_091481.1, read on the forward strand.
AATCTCCATCCTGGGGTCATACTACAGGGGTAGAGGAAGGATGTCTCAGCAAATCACAGAAAGGTGTGAAAGCCCTAGGAGTGAAACAAGACAGCCTGCGGATGTTGTGATTGTCGTTAATGTGGAGGAACTCGGCCGGTCTTGTAGCATCCACAGGGGTTAAAGATACATCACTGACGTTTCCGATCAGAGTCCTTCTTCAAGATGGGCATAAAAAGCAGGCAGGCACCTGAATAAAAAGGGGAACGAGCTCAGGCAAAAGGCCAGAGGTGGACATGGATTGGAGGACAGGGGAGGGGGGTGGCTCTGTGAATGCAGAGCCGGAGGAGAGATGGGGGGGGGAGGAAGGAGGTTTAATGGAATCCAGAGAAGTTGATGTTAATGCCATCTGGTTGGAGGGGGCCCAGTAGGAAGATGAGGTGTTGTTCCTCCAGTTTGCGTGTGGTCTCAGTCTAGCTGTGTATGAGACCATGGATAGACACATCAGAATGGGAATAGAATGGGGAACTGAAATGGGTGGCCACTGGGAGATCCCTGTTATTGTGGCAGACAGAGCCAAGGAGCTCAACAAAAAGATTTCCCAGTCTCTCCGATGTAGAGGAGACCACAAAGGGAGCAGTAGACGACCCCTGAAGATTTACAAGTGAAGTGTTGCCTCACTTAGGACTGTTTGATGCCCTTAAGGGTGGTGAGGAAGGAGGTGTGGTACAGGTGGGTACAGGTACAGGAGGGTACAGGTACAGGTGGGGGGGAGCAGTGGGATTATCATGGAGACCTCAACTTCCTCAGTATTGACTGGGAATGACTTGGGTACTCGGAGAAAGTCCACATGGAGAGAGATGGGTCAGTGCCCAAACTTACTTTAGGGAATGAAGGTGAGTTAGTGGGGGAGCATTGTAGGAAGAGCAATCTTAACTCTGCAGACATCTCCCAGGGATCACTGCAGCACACACTGGTCTATACACCCATCCTGCACTGGCTCTGTTCACATCAGAGACGTGGGAAGTGTGAATCAGTGATGGCCCACTGGTTGGTGCAGGTGAGCCATGGCAAAAGTCAGTCATTCCTGCCTCCCCTTTGGGAAATGACCAATCAGAAATCAGTGAGGTTTCCCCTCAATATCAACAGCTGAATTACACCATGTTGCAGCTGGCTTCATTTATCCACAGGAGGAGTTCAATTAGAATCATCGAGCACAACAGTACATAAACAGGCCCTTCAGCCCTTCTATTCTGTGCTGACTTTCCTTCATCCCACTGACCTGCACTCAGTCCATGCCCCTACCATCCATGTATCTGTCCAAATTCAATGTCAAAATCGAGCTTCCATTCACCACTTCAGCTGACAGCTCGTTCCATACCCCCTCCGCTCTCTGTGGGAAGTTTCCTTTCTCACCCACATCTTCTGGCTCTTGCCTCATCCAAACACAATGGGAAAATCCTGTTTCCATTTACTTTTTCTATACCCCTCATCACTTTGTGAACGTCTATCAAATTAAGCCAAGATATTCCTGTTCCTGCCCTTTTTTCATTATTATCATTCTGGATTTGAACAGAATGAAAAACACCCGGAAAACGGCACTGTTTTATTGAAGTGCTGGATATCCATCATCTGTTGATGAGCTCAGTAAGAAAGTCTGCAGACCCTGGGGACTAGTGCAACACACAAACATGATGGAGGTCAGATACAAACAGCCCAGGCCTGACTAAGGGCACAGGCTTGAAATGTTGGGTTCCATTTACTTCTACTGCGGTTTACCGTGACCACGGGCTCGGCGCCCAAGATGGCAGTGCCTGTGGTTGGCAGCGGCCTCAAGGCATTGCAGACTCCAGGGAAGCAGAGGACTGGCGCAGGGCACCAGAAAACAGGGAGACCACCCCACCCCCCATTTGAGAGGGATAAGGAGGAAGTGGCCCACGGGACGGTGACCATGGCGGTGGACCCGCGAGGAGATCTGCGGCTGAAAAACCCTCAGGCAGTGGGCGACAAGGCAAGGAACGCACGCAGGCTGCGGGCGACTGGGATTCACACCGGGCCGTGGGCTGCTGGAGTCTGCGATTGATGGATTCATTCCAGGCTGCGGGCTGCAGGAGACTGGCTGAAGGGGTAGCAGGTATTGGAACAGGAAAGCGAGAGGGTCCCAAGGGGGCTGGCCGTGACTGCGTCAGAGGTTCGGATCTGGAGCTTGGGCTGCCGATGGTTTGGACTGGGAGCGAATCCACGGACACTCGGCAACTCTCGGGGTGGGGGGGGACTCACTTTTGCTTCTCTTTCTCTGGCTGTAAGAGGAGCTTCAGGCATTTTCTGTCGATGGTGAATCTAAAGCAAATTCCAAGTAAAATGGCAGAGTTTTTAATGACATGATAAATAGATGCTGCATGACCTGCTGGGTTTCTCCAGCACATTCGTGTGTTGCACCTGCAGGGGTGTGTTGGAACAGGTTGGTTGGATGTAGTCCAGCCTCTGCTCTAAGTTCAGAGCTGTATGTTACAACCCCTGTGTACAATGGAGAATGTCCATGTAACTATGAAACTTGGGGTGGCGGAACACAGTGGGCAGATGGCGGATTGAGCTCGTGTTGGAAACGTAGCCACATTTCCTCGTTTGGGGATCAACCTTGTTAAAATGCAGAGACAGTAATTAAAATGGGACGTATTAAAACAGAGCCCAAAAGGCAAAGGAGGAAAAACCCAACACCCAACCCCAACTAATTTTCCCCTGCAACCGTGTCTGCCTGTCCCGCATCGGACTTGTCAGCCACAAACGAGCCTGCATCAGACGTGGACATTTACCCCCTCCATAAATCTTCGTCCGCGAAGCCAAGCCAAAGATTAAAACAGAACCACAGCACCGCCTCTGTCCGGAGGGTGTAATTACAGCGTGACGTTTACATACATATTTGAAACAGTCATTGTAATTTATCATAGGTTAAAGATAACAGGAACTGCATGCAGATTTTTAATATATTAAAGGTATTTGGTGCTTTGTTTCACACTTAATTAGCACTTCTTTATAAATAGATACTCCCCAAAGCCCTCCCACCCCAAATTATTAACCCCTTCCCCCACCACTCCCACTGCTAGGATGGTCCTGACAGAGAAATTATTATACCACGAGGGCAATCAGAGCTAAATTTGTCCAGATTAGGACACGGGCTCTTCCTGACTCAACCCCCTGGCTGGCATGGGATCTGTCCACGATTTTCCTCTCGCGGGAATAACCATGGATTCACTTTCTCAGGCGTTGAGGTTCCACACCTTGTGGCAGTGGGAGCCATCAGAGGGCAGGGTGAGTTCACCGAGAATAACCTCCTCCTGACGAGGCTAGTATCGAACCTTTGGGGATCAGGCCTGAGACGTCAGTAATATATCTTTACCTGCTGAGTTCCTCCAGCATTTCTGTTTTTACTGAACCCTTGTCCGCGTTTGTAAGCCTTCAACCAATCTTCAATTTCCTGACCCCTCCCCATTTATTTTCCATCCCACCAACCCTGTTCTCAAAACCCAATCACGCCCCACCTGTAAGCCCTGTGTCCTTATTCAACCCAGCCCCTAGTAGTCCAAACCCTTTCAACAAATCCCTTCTCCCACACCCTACAGTTTCCTGTGTTCTAAATCCCTTCTATCAAACAAGTCTCCCTAAATCCCCTCCATTTACAACTCCCCCCTCCCCTTTGTACGTTGACCCATTTCCCTTGAAACCCCATATTCAGTCTAAATCCTGGCTGTTTTCCCTCCCACCCCCTGCACGTGGCATCCCCAATTTCCTTGGCATCACAGGAGATCACATGGTAGGATGTGGAACTGTGGCCTTTGTGGGCCTGGATCCACACTGAACCAGGTTTACTTCTGTGATGGGGGAATCTCTAGTGCTTGGGATGGGGTGTACAAGTCCAGAGTGGCCATGTTGCCCTCTTGATGCACTGTGTCCAGAGCTAGTGGTTTGGCTGCTGGCAAGATAAGACTTTCATTGATAAATGTCGACTGGTCATTGGATCAGCTTCGGCACTCCTGCTGTTAGTCTGCTTTGGGTCTTGATCCCGGGAGCTTGGCCCGGATTCTGCAACAGGATGGGAGAGGGAGAGAAGAGAGATGTCACACACATCAGAGCACATACGCACATATGCACAGGCACACATGGCTACACCCATTCATGATGCAGATGCACATGCACACGTAATGTATGCACACCCATGTATATGTACACACACACACACACACACACACACACACACACACACACACCCTCACCCTCCCCACTACCATGTGCTGAGACCCTGATGTGATCTTGAGACAGAATTTGTGCTGTTCCAGTGGTTGTCCAGATGTGGTTTTGCAGAGGTTTGATCTGCCTGGAACCACGTCTGATGCCGCACCCCACCCCGAACCTCCCCATCTCCCCACCCAACCCTCTAACCAGAATCAACCGCCGCCAATGAAAACGTACTTTGCTGTAATGTCCTTGATCTGTGCTCTCAGGAGCCCCAGGTATTGGTTAATCTGCACCTGGAAGGAAGCAGAGATCGCCATGAGATGGTGGTGGATTGTTCTGCCTTCCTCGATCCCTCTCGCTGAGATCAGTGCTCAGAATGGTGACATGGTGCAGACACTCAAAGGAGAACGAGGAGGAAAGTTCAAAGGCAGTTTTATTAGAGAGGGGTGGATGCCTGGAGCACAGAGCCAGGGGAGGTGGGATAAGAATGTGATCTTGAGGCTTTATCAGGTACTGGTGAGACCTCACAGAGCACTGGGAGCAGTTTTAGGAACGGATGTGCTGACGTTGGGGAGGGTTCAGAGGAGGTTCACAAGGGATGATTCTGGGAATGAAAGGGTTATCGTATGAGGAGCGTTGACAGCTCTTGGCCTGTACTCGTTGGGATTTAGGAGAATGAGGGAGGGGGATCTCATTGAAGCATTTTGAATGTTGAACAGAGTAGATGAGAAAGATTGTTTCCCCATGGTGGAAGAGTCTACTACAGAGGGCACAGCTTCAGGATTGAAGGGCATCCACTTAGAACAGAGACGAGGAGGAATTTCTTCAGCCAGAGGTGGTGAATCTGTGAATTTGTTGCCACAGGCAGTTGTGGAGGGTGGGTCATTGGGTGTATTTAAGGCAGAGATTGATGGGTTCTTGATTAGCCAGGGCATCAAAGATTATGGGGAGAAGGCAGGCAGTGGGCTGAGTGGGAAATGGATCAGCTCATGACTGAATGATGGACTGAATGGCTATTTCTCATGGTCTTAGGGTGGAACCAGCTGCTTCTTTTTAAAAAAAAATTCAGGACTGTCAGAGCAGCTGTAAAGGCAGGAGAGCTGGGTGTGGAGACACAGTGCTGCTCCGCAGGGTCCTACTGCATTGTCCTGACACTGATGGCTCCATAAAGGCTTAAATAGCCTGCTGGAGAAGCCAACTGTTTTTTTTAATCATTCTGTAATATCGGAGGTCTGTACCCAAGATGGCGGTGCCTGTGCTGGGCAGTGTACTCTGTGGGTAGCAGATTCCAGGAAGCAGCGGACTGGTGCAAGAACACCAGAAACAGTGAGAATGCCTGCTCTCCTCGGTGAGGAGAAGCAGGGGAGATGACCCTATCGGATAGTGACTATGGCAGCGGCCAGCGAGGGGCTTAGCAGCTGAAGGACCCACGCTGGCTGCTGGAAACTGGCTCATGGAACCAGGCATCGCAACTGGAATTGGAGAGGGTGCCAAGGGCAGGGTGGGGGGGCTCCCGGAGGACTTCAGGGGCTGAACGGCCTCCTGATCATGTCAGAGGTTGGGATCTGGAGCTCGGGTGGCCAATAGATTGAACAGGAGTCTGTGTGGCTGCGGGAATCACTGGAGGCTAATCCACGACGTGTCTCTGAAGGAGTCTCTTTTGCTTCTCTCTCTCTTGCACTGTAAGGGGCGCCAGGCAACACTCATGGTAACTCTATGTGTGTGTTGAGCAGGCAAAGGTTGACAGATTTTGTAGTACATGACAATAAAGGAAGCTTGAATGCGACATAAATGTTTAAGAGGCATTTAGATATTGGCATTTAGAGGTGGGGAAGAGAAGGACATAGGCCACGTGAAGGCAGATGGATAGCTCATCTTGGTCCAGACATTGTGGGCTGAAGGGCTTGTTCCTCTGGAGAGGGAGGAGGGAGGAAGAGGCAGGAGAGGGAGGGAGAGGGAGGAGAGGAGGGGAGTGAAGAAGGGACAAGAGGAGGCTAACAGGTAAGAGAACAAAGCTGAGATGATGGGAAGAGGTAGCTCTGAATGGATAGGAAAGGGGGCAGGGAGCTGGAGGAAAGGAAACAGAGGGACAGGGAGAGGGAGAGGGAGAGAGACGGGAGATGGAGAGGGAGAGAGATGGGAGATGGAGAGGGAGAGAGACGGGGAGATGGAGAGGGAGAGAGACGGGGAGATGGAGAGGAGAGAGACGGGGAGATGGAGAGGGAGGGAGACGGGAGATGGAGAGGGAGAGAGACGGGGAGATGGGGAGAGAGACGGGGAGATGGGGAGAGAGAGATGGGGAGAGAGAGAGATGGGGAGAGGGAGATGGGGAGAGAGAGATATATGGGGAGAGAGAGAGATGGGGAGAGAGAGAGATGGGGAGAGAGAGAGATGGGGAGAGAGAGAGATGGGAGAGAGAGAGATGGGAGAGAGAGAGAGATGGGGAGAGAGAGATGGGGAGAGAGAGATGGGGAGAGAGAGATGGGGAGAGAGAGATGGGGAGAGAGAGGGAGATGGGAGAGAGAGAGATGGGGAGAGAGATGGGGAGAGAGAGAGAGAGAGAGGGGGGGAAAGAGAGAGAGAAGGGAGGGAGAGAGAGAGAGGGGAGGGAGAGAGAGAGAGGGGAGGGAGAAAGAGAGAGAGGGGAGGGAGAGAGAGAGAGGGGGGGGAGAGGGGGTTAATGGAAACTAGAGAAGTTGACGTTGATGCCTTAGGATGGGGAGAGCCCAGACAGAATGGGTTTCCTGGGTCCAGGAAGAGCAGTTGGCTGAAACATGGGAGGAGAGCATGCACAGGAAGAGGCTGTGAATGGGGATTGGGGTGGGGGAGGGGGTGGTGAGTGGAATGGATCTTGCCATGGTGGAGAGGAGAGGAGGCCCCTGGTACTGACCTTGTGCTTCCTGTATATCAGGGGGACGATGAAGGTCCCGACCACCACTGCAAGAGGAAGAGAAAGGAGGTCAGGGTGTGTTAACCAGGGCAATTGGGCCTGGGTAAACCTCCCGTCACTGGCCCCCCGTGTGCCAGTGAACACTGGATGATTTAAATCGGACATCCATACATCAGGCTCATTGAGGACCCCAGGGTATGACCTTGACCTTCATGGAGTCAGGGAGGTGGTCCAGCCATGCAGTTCCCCAATCCTAGGGCAAGTAGCAGCCCCCCTCAGACACCCCCCTCTGCCACCTCATTGCTCAAGGTCTGAACCTGGTTTATGTTCCTCCCCAAGCGGCCAACCTGGTGACTGGCAGCCATCAGGAGTCAATCAGATGTTGCTCCAACCTTTGCACTTCCGTCACTCTCTTCCCTCCCCATTCCGCCAACCCATCGTTGTACCCCATCCTGTACCTATCCCTCATGCTGGCCAATCAGAAGAAGTGCAGCACCTGTGGGATCTTATTGGCTAACGCCACATGGCAGCGACTTGGAAAGGCCAGGGCCAATATTCACACACTCACTGACTTGCTGGAGATGCCAGCGGAAAATCCAGAGTCGTACAAAAGGACACGGGATGGTTGTGCACGAATCACAGAAGGTTGGTTTGTAGGTGCAGCAGGTTATCAGGAAGGCAAATGGAACATTGGCTTTCATTGCTGGAGGGGTTGAATTTAGGAGCAGGGAAGTTTCTGCTGCAACTGGACCAGGTCTTGGTGAAGCCGCATCTAGTGGGGCTTCATGTAGTTCTGGTCTCCTGACCTGAGGAAGGATGGACTGCCTTTGGAGGTGGTGCAGAGGGGGGTTCACCAGGTTGATTCCAGGGATGAGGGGGTTGGCCTATGAGGAGAGATTGAGTCGTCTGGGACAGTACTCACTGGAATTCAGAAGAATGTGAGGGGATCTTATTAAAACATATAAAATTTAAAATTATGAAAGACAGAGATAAGATAGTAGATAAGTTGTTCCCATGGGTGGGAGAGAACTAGGGGACACAGCCTCAAGATTCAGGGGAGTAGTGTGTTCCCAGGGTGGGGGGAGGCACCCAGCTTTGCATTGTTGTGTGGTGGATGTTCTTTGTTCTCAAAAAAAAAAAAAAAAAAAAATTCAGGGGAGTAGATTTAGGATGGAGAATGAGGAGGAACTGTTTTTCCCAGAATCTGTGGAATTCGCTGCCCATTGAAGCAGTGGCAGTGACCTCAGTGAATATATTTAAGGCAAAGATTTTTACATAGTAAAGGAATTGAGGGATATGGGGAAAAGGCGAGTCGGAGGAGATGAGCCGATCATCAGATCAGCCATGATCACATTGAATGGCAGAGAAGGGCTCGATGGGCCGGATGCGACGCCTGCCTGCTCCTGTTTCTTATTTAAGTCCAGAACAAATCCAAACCCATCTCAGGAAATCCGGAACAAATGTAGAGCCATCGCAGGGAGTGCAGTGTGGCAGCCAAGCCTGTCCCTTACCCAGAATGGTGAGGGTGAGTCCGTTGAACAGTGCCCCGATGTACGTCAGTAACCACAGCAGGACCCCAAACTGGGAGGGGGAAGAAAGAGAGAGAGAGAGAGAGAGAGAGAGAGAACAGTCAGAACCACACTACCGTCACATAGCCACGCAGAATGGGAGCTCTCTGGCCCACTGTTACTCGCTGATTGGCCGAGATATGCAGGCAATCCCACTGACCCGCCATATCTTTCCTAGGGTCTCCTTCCCTTTTACATTGGAAGATTCTGGGTGTGAGGTACAAAGGATTGGATTATTGTGGAGAGACAACATTGTGGACTGAAGGGCCTGTACTGGGCAGTGATAGGTTCTCTGTGTTCTATTGGAAACCTGAGGTGGAGAGTGATGTACAGAACCGTACTGCATAATTTACTCTGTTCATGGACTCCCTGACCACCTGTCTCTTCTGCGGCCGGGAGAAAACAGTGTACTGTGTGTACACAGATTGGGAGTAGTCAGAAGGGCCTGCTCCTCAAGTTGTGGCCATGTTTGAGCCTCCACGCTCCTGATCTCCAGACACCCAGTGAAGAGGACGTTGCTCATGGGATCCCCTAGTAGGTTTGCTCCTGGGCCTGGCCGGGATAGCGACTCATGAGGTCCAGGCAGCGGGCAGTCGAGGGTTCGGCCCAGGCTGACTGCCTGCCCATCTCTCCGGGTTACATCAGAGCCTACGTGTCCCTGGAGAAAGAGCATGTGGTGTCCACAGGTATGACAGGGGATTTCTGGATCTAGTTGGGCACCACAGGGGCTCGTGTGTGTCCTGGACAGTGAATAGTGTGTAACTGGAAGCACTGTATTAATATGATTTCTAGTAATCGCTGAATAAACTACCTTCACTAAAGGAGAATACTGTCCCCTTACAAACAGGCAGTCAATGAAGAAAAGTGACTGTCGCAGACTCCAGGGGAGGAGCGGACAGGTGCTGGCACTGGAAACTGTGAGAACACCTCCCCACCCCTCCACATTGAGAAAGGGAAGCAGAGGACACGACCCCACAGGGAAGGTGACCACAGCGGCGGACCAGTGAGGGGCTCAGTGGATGAGGGACCCACACGGGCAGCGGGCAACTTACAGTCTGGGGCTCCCGCGCGGGCTGTTGGACGCCAGCTCAGGGAACCAGGTATCAGAATCGGGATCCAAGAGGGCGCTGACGGCTTCCTGTTCGTGTGGGAGGTTTGGATCTGGAGCTCAGGCGGCCGATGTGCGGCTGCAGAGGCTGCGAGAGAACTAGAGGCGAATCCACGGACACTCGGTGACTCTGAAGGGACTCCCTTTGGCTTCCCTTTCTCTCACTGTAAGGGGTGCTGGGAACACGAATGGTGAATCTTTGTCTGCCTTATGACAGGCTAAATGAAATTTCGTGTAATATTAGATTTTCTGCTTTATTCCATGACAATAAAAGAATCTTGAATTGCTGAGTCACTTTTTCTTTGCTCTAGAAGAGTGTATTTATAATTTGTCTTTTTTTTAATTTATTTCCTCTTTTTAATTAAAATGCCCTATTGTATTGATTATATTTTTAGTTGTTTTTGTAGTTCTCTTTACAAAGTACCCGTTCAGCTGCAGTGAGTTGGAATGTCGTTGCATTTGTGCGTTGTACGTGTATGACAGCATTATCAGTGACGCATAAACCATTTGCTGGTTTAATTCGTCTCTCTTCATCCTCTGTCCACCACCAACTCTCAAAGTGCACTTTATACAGCAAACTCTAGTTTTACCTTTGCCAAATAAAGGACACTCTTCACCTCCTGAGTTTCTCCAGCTTTGCGTTTTTAAGTTTCATAGTGCTGGATAAAACAAAACTGTTCAATCTCTCCCTCTTCTCCCACTGATATAGACTGAGCTCCCATCCATTGCAGACATTTATATAAGACACTGCCTCAAGAGGGCAGCCAACCTCATAACCTGGTCACAACTTCTTCTCAATGCTCCCTTCAGGCAGATGGCAGTGATCAGGCCCTTGAACCTCCCTGTACCATCCTACCTGTAATCTACTCCAGGACCACCCTAACTGTAAACTACTCCAGGACCACCCTAACTGTAAACTACTCCAGGACCACCCTACCTGTAAACTACTCCAGGACCACCCTAACTGTAAACTACTCCAGGACCACCCTAACTGTAAACTACTCCAGGACCACCCTAACTGTAAACTACTCCAGGACCACCCTAACTGTAAACTACTCCAGGACCACCATACCTGTAAACTACTCTAGGACCACCCTAACTGTAAACTACTTCAGGACCACCCTAACTGTAAACTACTCCAGGACCACCCTAACTGTAAACTACTCCAGGACCACCCTAACTGTAAACTACTCCAGGACCACCCTACCTGTAAACTACTCCAGGACCACCCTAACTGTAAACTACTCCAGGACCACCCTAACTGTAAACTACTCCAGGACCACCCTAACTGTAAACTACTCCAGGACCACCCTACCTGTAAACTACTCCAGGACCACCCTAACTGTAAACTACTCCAGGACCACCATACCTGTAAACTACTCTAGGACCACCCTAACTGTAAACTACTCCAGGACCACCCTACCTGTAAACTACTCCAGGACCACCCTAACTGTAAACTACTCCAGGACCACCCTAACTGTAAACTACTCCAGGACCACCCTAACTGTAAACTACTCCAGGACCACCCTAACTGTAAACTACTCCAGGACCACCCTAACTGTAAACTACTCCAGGACCACCCTACCTGTAAACTACTCCAGGACCACCCTAACTGTAAACTACTCCAGGACCACCCTAACTGTAAACTACTCCAGGACCACCCTACCTGTAAACTACTCCAGGACCACCCTAACTGTAAACTACTCCAGGACCACCCAAAGATCTGTCTGTGCCATTGAAACATCAAAAGGTTCAACAACGCCTTCACTTTCTCAGAAAATTAAGAGGTTAAGCCTGCCCCACTTGTCCCTCAACAACTTCAGCAGGTGCGTCATTGAGAGCATCCGAGCTGAGTACATCCCAGCATGGGAGCTGCTCTGTTCAAGATCGGAAGAAGCTGTAGAACGTGGTGAAGGCAGCTCAGGACATCCCCAAACCATGGACACCGTCTACATCTCCCACTGCCCTGGAAAGGCAGCCGACACACTGAAGGACCCATTACAACCCGGACACACACTCTCCTTCCACCTCCCATCTGGGAGATGGCTCAAAATTGCATAGCTGCTTCAAAAGATAGTTTGCTCCCCACAGCCATCAGGCTCTTGAAAGATCCTCATATTAATGTTCCCACATTGTTCTGTACTAACTGATCTTTCACGGCACCAAAATGTGCTCTATCTCTTTTTATTTTATATCAGTATCCATGTTAGAGTTGAGTTGCTGGACTGCTCAGAGAATGAACCTTTCTCATTGGACCAGGTATAGCCTGAAAATAAATCTGACCCCACCAGTACTGTACCCGGTGTTACACAGTGACAGGCCTGTCCCCACCAGTACTGTACCCCAGTGTTACACAGTGACAGGCCTGTCCCCACCAGTACTGTACCCCAGTGTTACACAGTCACAGGCCTGTCCCCACCAGTACTGTACCCCAGTGTTACACAGTGACAGGCCTGTCCCCACCAGTACTGTACCCCAGTGTTACACAGTGACAGGCCCGTCCCCACCAGTACTGTACCCAGTGTTACACAGCGACAGACCCGTCCCCACCAGTACTGTACTCCAGTGTTACACAGTGACAGGCCTGTCCCCACCAGTACTGTACCCCAGTGTTAAACAGCGACAGGCCCGTCCCCACCAGTACTGTACCCGGTGTTACACAGTGACAGGCCTGTCCCCACCAGTACTGTACCCCAGTGTTACACAGTGACAGGCCTGTCCCCACCAGTACTGTACCCCAGTGTTAAACAGCGACAGGCCCGTCCCCACCAGTACTGTACCCGGTGTTACACAGTGACAGGCCTATCCCCAGAGTTTGGTTCTTCAGTGTTACGCATTCTGCCACAGCCCTTCCAACACTCTCTCTCACCTTCAGTGAGTCAAGCAGATCCTCGACCAGGATTAGCCGGCGGAGATGGTTAATGGTGCTGGTGAAGTAATACACCGTTGTTTCTGAATACTTCCGCAACTGCTCCTGTGTGAGGCTGATGTCCAAATCAAAATAGCTCCTGTGGAGAAGGGGAGGAAGAGAGAGCTGGGTTAGAGGGTGGTGAGGGCATTGGGAATGGGTGGGTCGATGTTGGGGGTGGGGGTGGGGAAAAGAGAGAGAGTGTGTGTGAGAGAGCGTGATGGAGAGCCAGGACTACATTACCCATCCAGTGACTCGATCACTAGTTTACCCTGCAACACACAAACATGCTGGAGAAAGTCAGCATGTCCCACAGCATTCATAGCAGGTAAAAGGCAAGGGTCCAGGCCTGAATCATTCGCTGCCTTTTACTTCAGGATCACAACTCATTGTCATGAGTCACAACATTTGTTGTTTTGAACTTTAATGCTGCCACAAAACAGCAAATTTCAACTTTTTCATCTCTCTCTCCATCTGTCTCTCTCTCTCCCCTCATCTGTGTCTCTCCATCTCTCTGTCTATCTCTCCTCCCCTCTCTCTCTTCTCTCTCCCACTCTGTTCTCTGTGTGTGTGACCATCTCTCTCTGTCCATCCTGTGGAGGCTGCATGACCGGCGAATGTTCTCCAGTGGGGCACTAGACCCCGGTGTTCGCAGACTCCTGTTTAACTCCCCTTGTTACACTAATCAGTGCACCAGAGAGTGCCTGCACTATTCCTCTCTCTTATCTTCCAGAAGGATAACTGAATATTATCTCTCTATATTCATTGCCTGTTTTTTTTAAAAGTACCTGTTAGGCTGCAGCTAGAATTTCAGTGGAAGTGTACAATGTGTATGATGGTGCATCAATGGGGTGGGGGGGTGGGGGAATAAATGCCTCCTTGCAACCCCTCTGATGCTGGGATAGTTACTCACTGGAATGGATGGAGCTCCTGTGTTTTGTAGATGAGGTGTAAGACAGACGTGTAGAGTCGGAGGCTGATGGTGACGGAGAGGACGGACCAGGGCCAGGTATGCCAGCGACACTGACGCAGCTGAATTGGGTGAGGGAGAAAGAGAGCAAGGATGATGGCCCCGAAGAGCGTCCCTGTTGTCTTCACGTCCCTCCAGTACAGTAGGTCGATCACTGCGGGGAGAGAATATGGCAGCCATTAAATCATGGCCCTCTGCACAGACTGATTCCACTCCTTCCTGCGCAGATGCTGCCCATCCTGATGGGTTGTCTCGGTCCTCTCTGTCTCCCATCCCCTTATCCAGACGGTGGGGGGGGGGGTGTGCCCAGGGTGTGGGGAGATCAACTCGGGTGGGGGGGGGAGGGGGGAAGCAACCGTCTCTGAAGATGGTGGGAGGCAGAGAAACATGCTGGGGGTGAGGGTTAGGAGGTGAGGAGAGACGGCTCTGAGTGGATATGTGGAGGGGATGGTGGGGGGGGGGGTGCGATTGCCTCTGGGGGGAGAGGGGGAGAGGAGACCTGCTCTGGGGGGATAGGAGGGGGGTGTGAGTGGCTCCAGGGAGAGGGTGGGAGGAAAGGGGGAGCGTTGGCTCTGGGTGGCTTGAGTGATGACACTGGCTCTGGAAGGTGGCTCTTGGCAGGGTGGGGGGTGGTCGAGCCAATGTTTTGAACAAACTGCAGCTCACCTTGGTGAAGGCGGGCTCTCCGGTTTCCATTAACCCACCCCCCCCATGAGTCTTTATCCCATCCTTCTGTCTCCTTTCCTCCAGCTCCCCTTCCCTCTCCATTCAGACCCACCCCCTCCCCATCCCTTCTCAGCTTCTTTTACCCTCCCACCTGTGTTCTCCTGACTTACCCGTTGCCCTGAGCTCCTCCCCCCTTCCTCCCTCCTCCCCTTCCTCCTCCTCCCCCTTCCTCCCTCCTCCCCTCCCCTTCTTCCCTCCCTTGTCCCTTCCTCCTCTCCTCTCTTGCCCTTCCTCCTTTCCTCCCTCCCCTCCCCTTCCTCCTCCTCTTCCTCTCCCTCTCCTTCGCTCCTCTTTCTCTCGCCTGTCCTTCCTCCCTTCTCCCTTCCTCCTCTCTCTCCTCCCTTCCTCCCTCCCCTTCTCTCCTCCCTCCTCCTTTCCTCCCCTTCCTCTCCACTCCTTTCCTCCCCCTCCTCACCTGTCCTTTCCTTCCTTCCCCCTCCCTCCTCTCCTCCCCTGCCCCTCCCTCCCTTCCCTCCCCCCCTTCCTCCCCTGCCCCTTCTTCTCTGATGCTTCATGGCATCGTCATTAACACCAGGTTTTTTTAAATTGGAAAACATTTATTTCTTGTTGTGTCAGATCAATAGACTCGGCTTCAGGAGAGAGGAGAACGAGGGGCATAGCAATTGAGAGCAACAGTTTTTACTCACGAGAGGGCATGGGACCCCGGGTTCAAAGTCTCATCAAAAGGTGACACCTTTGACCCTGAGACAACCCCTCAGCCCCAACGAAATGTCATCCCCACCGAGCCCACCCATCCCCAATCCAACAGCCATCAGATCAATGGGAGAGTTTTCCCAAACAGCAGAAGGCAGAACAACTCCTTCCACTCAGGCAGCCTATGCTATGGTTCCCCACAGACACTCCACATAGACTTATGTAAGAAACAGGAGCAGGAGTCCACATAGACTTATGTAAGAAACAGGAGCAGGAGTTGGCCATTCTGCTCGTCGAGCCTGCTCCACCATTCAATGTGATCATTGCCGATCTGATGATCGGCTCATCTCCACCGACCTGCCTTTTCTCCATATTCCTTAATTCCCCTACTGTGTAAAAATCTATCCAACCTTGCCTTAAATAGATTTACTGAGGTCGTCTCTACTGCTCCAATGGGCAGCAAATTCCACAGATTCCCCACCCTCTGGGAAAAGCAGTTCCTCCTCATCTCCGTCCTATATCTATTCCCCTGCATCTTGATGTTTTGTCCCCTAGTCCTGGTCTCCCCCACCCATGGGAACAACTTATCTACCTCGATCTTACCTATGCCTTTCATAATTGTATACGTTTTAATAAGATCCCCTCTCATTCTTCTAAAGTCCACCGAGTACAACCCCAGACGACTCAATCACTCCTCATAGGCCAACCCCCTCATCTCTAGAATCAACCTGGTGAATCCTGTCTCCACTGCCTCCAAAGTCAGTCCATCCTACCTCGAGTAAGGAGACCACACAGTTCCCCAGATGTGGCCTCACCAGGACCTGGTCCAGTTGCAGCAGAAACCCCCCTGCTCCTAAATTCAAACCCTCCAGCAATGAGGGCCAACATTCCATTGGCCTTCCTGATAACCTGCTGCACCTACAAACCAACCTTCTGTGATTCAGACACAAGCCCTCCCACATCCTTCTGCGTGGCCACAAGCTGCAATTGCTCACCACTTAAATAATAATCTGATCTTCCATTCTTCATCCAAAGTGGATAAGCTCACATTTGCCAACATTGTACTCCATCTGCCAGACCCTTGCCCACTCACTTAACCTATCTATATCTCCCTGCAGACCCTACATCTTGACTGCACAATTTGATTTTCCACTCAATTTTAGATACACTACACTCTGTCACCTCTTCCTGATCGTTTATGTACATCATGAACAGTTGCAGGCCCAGCACCGACCCCTGTATCGCCCTGCTCTCCACCGAATACCAACCAGAAAACCATCCCTGCACCCCAACTCTCTGCTTTCTATTGGTTAACCGATCATTTCTCCTCATCATTCATTCTCATCTTCTGTACAAGTCTTTTCTGCAGCACCTTGTGGAACGCCTTTTGGAAATCCAGGTGAACAACGTTCATCTGCTCCTCTCTGTCTACCCCGCTCGTTGGAGATCTTCATCAGAACCCCAGCACCTTGGAGGGGTGGGAGGGTCCTCATGGACTCAAAGTCCAAGGGGTGGGGGGTGGGGAGCCCTGCAGCCTTGCACCTATGGGATCTGCTCTGAAGCAAGGAGAGGGGACCCACCCCACTTGAGAATACAAATGAGGAGTCAGAGCCAGGTCATTCAGGGTCCCTGGATCAAGAGTTTTGAGGCCTGCATGTCCAACGTCACCAGGAGACGAGTAGTAATCTAACCCTGTCCCTGGAAGGGGTCTGGTCTCGGCCAGCATTCCGAATCAAGAGCATTCCCCAGAGCTATGATTAGACGTCGCCAGGGGTAACCAGTGGGGGCTGGGATGTCGGAGGGACAGCTGGTGCAGATCAAGTTGCAAAGACGAGAAAAAGGGTTCTCCCCCCCCTCCTCCCCATCACCCCTGCAAACAGGCTAGCATGGAGTGGAGATAGCAGAGAAACCCCGGGCAAAAGAAATAACTCCCCCCACCCACCCCATCCAGCGAGGCAACCGGATCATCGGGGGACACAGAGGGAATCCGGGTCGCAGCTTGGGGCGGTCCCAGTCCGAGAGCCTCGGAGACACCGGCTTGGGATGACACCCTTCTCTCCGCCAACGTCCCGGAAGCACCCACGGACGTGGCCACCCCTACCCTCAAAATCTGCGAGGGGGACCTCACCTTTCCACCCCATGATCTGCACCGTTTCTCCCTCGCTGGGAGCAGCTCCAGAGGACAGGCGATGTCTGCTGGCTTATCCGGATCTGTGTCAGGACTGCCCACATACCGCCACCCCAACCCCCCCCCCCCCCCACCTTGCAGCTCGCACCATGATACGTTAACCCCTCATGGTCTGAGACTCCTCTCAGTCCCGATGCAGGCAGCCAAGGCAGAGATCCAGCAACGTCTCAACCTTCACTGCATTTCCATAGCACCTTTCAAACGTGCAGGGCTTTACAACAGAGGAATAAGGAGAGAGAACGTTTGTGGAATTCAAGGACAGATTATTGCCACTGTTATTTTTTTAAAATTTAGACGTACAGCATGGTTACAGGCCATTTCGGCCCACGAGTCCGTGCCGCCCAATTAACCTACATCCCCAATTTGTTTTTGAATGGTGGGAGGAAACTGGAAGCCCCAGGAAAAGGCACGCAGACATAGGGAGAACGTACAAATTACTTATAGACAGCGCGAGATTCGAACCCCATTCTCGATCACTGGCGCTGTAAAGGCGTTGCACAAACACTACACTAACCGCGCTGCCCCGAACTGGACCTCAAGCCAGTAAATTAATTGTTGCCTCTTCCACATACTGATCTCTCTCTGTAATTTTGAGCTTCAGTCCTGTGTATTACACATTGTACTATGCGTGAGATGTCTAACAGGTCTGCTTGCAAACAACCTCTATCACCGCATCTTGGTACACGTAACAATAAATATTCAGCAGGTCGAGCAGTGTCACCAGAGAGGACCCTCATTGAGAATTTGAAGGCAGATTATTCCACACATCAACATTAAATCTCTCTCTCTCCACAGATACATGCTGACTTGCTGAATGTAACCAGCACTTTTGGGTTTTATTTCAGATTTCCAGCATCTGCCGGCTTTTATTTTAATTTCCATCCATAACCAAGAGAGTCTCTCCCCCCCACCCCACTCCACTAAGTGTCTGTGGATTCACCTCCAGCACTCCTGCAGACCCCACAGCCTCATAGAGTCTAGGGCAAACCATCGGCCACCACTGAAGAGTAACCACTGTGGCAATGTGCCGGGTTAATTGTGAACGTCGTGATCCACAGAGATCAGGTGACAATGGCCGAAAGAGTTCTCTTCGTCCTCAATATTGACGAGTTATCCAAGAAGAAACCCCTCTCCCAGCCTCTGCTCTCAGACACGGGATCTGCTCTGTCCCATGGAAGTCCGATGAGCCACTCTAAACATGGCGTCTCTGAGCTGACCGAGGGCCTCAGGCTCAATCTTTTGTTCAGATTCAAATACAAAATGACAAAAACACTCAGTCAAGAGAAAAAAAAACCCACCAAAGTTAAGGTTTTAGGTCAACGACCATTCATCTGAATTCCAGATCATTGATTTGATGCATGGACTCGGCCCGAGAGGGTCTCTCCACAGCTGCCACTTGACCTGCTGGATTTTATTTCAGATTTCTGGTCTCCTCATTACAGGAAGGTGCAGAGATTTACCAGGATATTGCAGGGATTGGAGAGCATGTCTTATGAAGCAAGTTTGACAGATTTTCTCTTTCGAGAGAGGAAGGGCGAGGGGTGACTTAATAGAGGTGTACCAGATTATAAGGGGCTTAGATAGGATGGACAGCCAGTGCCTATTTCCAGGGGTGACAATAGCTAATACCAGAGGACATCAGTTTAAGGTGAGGGGAGGAAAGTTTAGGGGAGATGTCAGAGTTAAGTATTTTTTATTTTTTTTTACAGAGAGTGGTGGGTACCTGGAATGCATTACCCGGGGTGGTGGTGGAGGCTGGTACAATGCGACGCTGTTACAGCGCCAGGGACCAGGGTTCGAATCCTGCACTGCCTGTAAGGAGTTTGTACATTCTCCCCGTGACTGCATGGGTTTTCCCTGGGGGCTCTGGTTTCCTCCCACCCTTCAAAAATGTACTGGAGGTTGTAGGTCAATTGGGTATAATTGGGCGGCATGGCTCGTGGGATGGTAGGGCCTGTAACAGTGCTGTATGCCTGAATTAAATATTAAGAGGCTCTAGCTAGATAGATAGATGAGTATGGAGGGATATCTGTCTGGTACAAGCAGCAGAATTTTAGTTTGATTTGGACATGGTGTACAGCACAGACAGGTGGCCAAATGGCCTCTTCTGGTTCTGTACTGTTCCATGTTTTTGGCCCACAAGTCAGTGACACCCAATTAACCTACAACCCCTGGTACGTTTTGAACGGTGGGAGGAAACCGGGGCCCCTGGAGGAAACCCACACAGATGCTGGGATAACGTACCAACTCCTTACAGTCAGCCTAGTCCTGATCGTTAGCGTGGTAACAGTGCTGCACGAACCGCTACGCCAACTGTGCCAGCTCAGACAATTTCTCTGCAATGTCTATTCTGTGCAGAAACTTACATTCCAACAGCGTCCCCCAAGCCTGTGAACTCTGGCACCTAGACAGATCCAGGGTGGGAGGAACGAGGGAACACCACCACCTGCAGCTTCCCCACCACTATCCCATCTCCCATCCTTCAGCATCCTAAAACTTCTGCCCTGACTGGGGTGGGGGTGGGGGGGGTGCGGGAAGTATATTCCAGGATAGAAATAGGCCCTTCAGCCCTTTTAGTCTGTGTCAAATTTTTCTGCCTAGTTCTTTCCCTTAACCCCTCCTCCCCCAGAGAGGGTTCTGCCCCCGCCTGCCTTGAGCGGTGCAGCGGTACCCGGAGAGGGTTCTGCCCTCCTGCCGGTGAGGACGGGTTGGGGGTACAGGGTGGCATGAAGGAGCGGGACCGTCTCCGGGTGAAGGTGGGTCAGGGGCACGGGTGGGTCAGACCCCTCTGCAGAGATTTCGGATCGCACACTGGGCAGGATCTGGGCTCCACAACCGGTCCCATCAGAGCAGCTGCTGCCTCCCGGGCTCTCCGTCCATCTTCACTCTGTCGTCTGCTTCTGCCTTTCCGGCCACCCCCTGCAGCGCCTTTTGTCCTCGTGGCTCCCCAGAGGCTCTCCCAGCCCCCCTCCCCCAAACCCAAACTGTCACTCCATACGCCCGCTGTCAATGCCAGCTCCTTGACATCTGCACATTACCGATGACCCAGTCCCAGTCTCTCACACCTCTCCCACCCTTTGTCTCAGCACTTTATCTTCTTCTGTCTCTCTCCCATTCCCTCTCTCTGACCATTTGTTCCTTTGTGTGTATCGCTCTTTGTCTTATTCCCTTTCTCTCTCCTGGTCCCTCTCCCCCATTTCTCCTTCTCCGTTTCCTCTTTCCTTGTGTCTCCATCGCTCTGTAACCGCCTCTCTCTCTCTCTCTCTCTCCCTCGTTCTCTCTCTGTGGCTCTTTCACCCTTATCTCTCTTTCTCAGTTTCCGTGTCACCCACTTTGTTCTCCCGTCTCTTTCCTTGTCTCTACCTGTCTCGACCCACCGTCTCACCCCCCTTAGTCAGCTCGTGTCTCCCTCCCCCTATCCGTGATTCAGTCTGCCCCTGCTCCCACTAACTTTCTGCCTCAGTCTGCCTCTGACCCCCCCCCCTCACCTTCTCTCATTCTCCATATGGTCTTCCCGTGTCCCCCGCCTCTCTCTCCCCCTCCTCCTCCTCTGTCTGTCTCTACCTTCCCTCCCCCTCTCACTGTCTGCCTGTCTCTCCCTTCCTTCCCTCTCTCTCTCCCCGTGTCTGTCTCTCTCTCCCTTCCCTCCCCCTCTCCCTGTCTGCCTGTGTGTCTCTCTCCCTTCCCTCTCCCTCCCTCTCTCCCTTCCCTCCCTGTCTCTCTCTCCCTTCCCTCCCCCTCTTCCTGCCTGCCTGCTCTCCCTTCCCTCCCCCTCTCCCTGCCTGCCTGCTCTCCCTTTCCTCTCTGTCTTTCCCTTTCCTCCCTCTCTCTCCCTTCTTTGTCTCTCTCCGTCTGCCTGTCTCTCTCTCCCTTCCCACCCCCTCTACCTGCCTGTCTCTCTCTCCCTTCCATCCCTCTCTGCCTGTCTCTCTCTCCCTTCCATCCCTCTCTGCCTGTCTCTCTCTCCCTTCCATCCCTCTCTGCCTGTCTCTCTCTCCCTTCCATCCCTCTCTGCCTGTCTCTCTCTCCCTTCCCTTCCTCTCTCCCTGTCTCTCTCTCTCTCCCTTCCCCCCCTCTCTCTCTCTCTTTGTCTCTCAGCCTCCCTTTGTCTGCCTTTCCCTCGATATCCCGTCCCCCCGAGTTCTCACACACAGCCAGCCATGGTCCGTACCCTTTTCCCTGCGGAGGATCGAGTTCCACATGCACTCCATCCCGGGGCACTCAGACCGGATCTCCATGTTGAGCCTGCCTTGAGCGGTGCAGCGGTACCCGGCTGAGCAGGGCTGGGGCAGCGATGCTGGAGCTGGCCAAGAGCAGCCTGCTGCAGTATCCCCCACCGCCAATCACACAGCGATAGAGCGTTGCCCAGCAACACCCTCCTAGCACCAGTTTAACCCTTTCCATGCTGCAATGTAACAGCGCAGACGGTCACTCTGGCTGGGTTTGGGACCAGCAGATTGTAGTTAGAACAGACAGTAAATGCTGGAGGAACTCAGCTGACTTGGCAGTCCGTTATCTACATTGGGTGGGAGGGAAGAGGAGAAAAAAGCTGGGCTGTTGCGATCTCTGGATGGAGGGGTTGGAGGAAAGGAGGCAGAGGGATAGGGGAGGTGGAGAGAAATGTTTATTCCTTCCATCCCATCCCTCCTCATCGGGCTGGTTTGAGGTAAAGATACATGACCGACGATTCGGGCCTGAGCCCTTCTTCAAAGTGTAAGCAAAAAGCAGGCAGATGCCTCAATAAAAGTTGGGGAGAAAGGGAGAAGAATGGGAGGGGGGATTCACCCAAAAGGTGTTAATTGGATGAGAGGAGAGTCTCTGTAAAAGGAGGCAGAGGGATAAGGGAAGGGGGAGAGAGAGAAATTGAAAGAAGTCTAACGATCTTTCACAATGACACAGTCCTTTCAGCCCATCGAGTCTTTGCAAGCCCACTGAGCAATCTCCATTCCCCATTCATTTTCCCAGTAATATCACCTCCCCCCCTCCACCCCCACCAACCCCTCCCTTTCTACCAAGAGGGGCCAATTAGCCAACAAACTTACAGTGTGAGAGTGAGCTGGGGGGATAGGTGACGGGGAGTGGGGGAGAGAAGGGGGGTGCAGGGGTTTAACAGAAACCGGAGAAGTTGATGTCAATGCCATCGGGTTGGAGGGTGCCCAGATGGAAGATGGGGGTTCATTTCTCTGAGAATCAAAGTCAGATTCAAAATGAGGAATCGGTTGTACGAGGACCAAAAGTGAGAAGTGCTTTGTGCTGCGAGTGGTACGTTGCCTCTTCAGTGATCAGCAATGTGAACACTGGAGAGGCACATCCTGGGTATGAAGGGAATGGCAGGATATTGGTCCGTGCAGGAAGGTGGTGCTGAAGGAAGAAGATCAGCCACGAAGAGGGAACAGGTAAGAAGGGCTGAATGGCCTCCTCCTTGCATCTATTCCTGTGGCCTTCCCTGTGCTTTAGAAGAAAGTTTCAAGTGCCACGATGTACTATTTCAGGAACAGTGCCCTCCCCTTCTCAAGGGTCTCGGTGACATTCCAAAAGTACTTGGAGCAGATAACTCCGATGTGGCCAACGCAGTGATTTATAAGGTTAGTTAGGCACGGCTCCCACCAACTTCAGCACTCTATTAATACCATCCAGGGTCACACACACCACTCCAGGATATCCCTCCCAGTGTAACCCTTTCACTGCCAGGTCCCCCACACCAACCCAGTGTAACCCTTTCACTCTCAGTTCTCCCACACCGACCCAGAGTAACCCTTTCACTGCCAGGTCTCACACACTGACCCAAAGATGGGAAAACTGTGGGAAAAGAGAAATGGGAGGGGCTGCCACTAATTATGGAACAGAGGAGGCAGAAGGGAGATTGAACTGTGCCTTGTGAAACTTCAAGAGGCTCAGACACAGGTAATCAGGGAACCCTCTTTCTCTAAGATGCAGTAACTGAGTCCCACAGATTTTAAACCAGGCCTTCATGTTAAATGCCTTAATAAATTTTATTCTGTACACTCAATTAACAGGAAAGTTGGGGTTCAACACACAAACATACTGGAGAAACTCAGCAGGTCACGCAGCATCCATAGGAAGTAAAGGGTTACAAATGTTTCAGGCCTGGGCCCTTCGTCAGGTATGAATGGAGAGCAGGCAGGTGCCTGGGGAGAGGAGTGGGTGGGGACGGGGGCAGAAGCTGCATGCTAGCTCTACACTTATCGAGGATAAGAAGCGTCCTTCAGATGTGTGCTTTCACCTTGGCCCCAGCCGCCAACAGGCCAGAGCCACCAACGCTTCTGAAAGAGAAAGGCTTCTACTTGACTGTGATCAACTCAACCCACAAATTAGAAGAACACCACTTCATATTCCATCTGGGCTCTCTGCAATCAAACAGCATTAACATCGACCTCTCCAGTTTCCATTAACCCCCTCCCCCAGTTTCTCTCTCTTTCTCCAACCCTCTCTCTCTCTCCTTTCCTCCAGCTTCCCATTCCCTTCCCTTCCCTCTGCATTTAGAGCTACCCCCTCCTCATCACCTCAGCATTGTTCAATTCCACCCTCCCACCTGTATCCACCTATGACCTGTTAGTCTGACCTCCTCCCCTGCCCCTTCCTCCCTCCTCTCCTCCACTCCCCTGCCCCTTCCTCCCTCCTCTCCTCCACTCCCCTGCCCCTTCCTCCCTCCTCTCCTCCACTCCCCTGCCCCTTCCTCCCTCCTCTCCTCCACTCCCCTGCCCCTTCCTCCCTCCTCTCCTGCACCTTCCTCCCTCTCCCTCTTTCCTCCCCCCCAGTCCCTTCCTCCCTCCTCCCCTGCCCCTTCCTCCCTTTTCTCCCTCGCCCATTCTCCCTCTTCCCCTGCCCTTCCCTCCTCTCCTCCCCCTGACCCTTCCTCCCTCCTCCCCTGCCCCTCCCTCCTCTCCTCCCCCTGCCCCTCCCTCCTCTCCTCCCCCTGCCCCCTCCTCTCCTCTCCTCCCCCTGCCCCCTCCTCTCCTCTCCTCCCTCCCATTATTTTATTCAGGTCCCTGCCTGCGTTTTGCTTACACTTTGACCAAAGGCCCAGGCCCAAAACATTGGTTCCCTTTTCCTTCCCGTGGACGCTGCATGACCTGCTGCGATTCTCTGGCATGTTGGTGTGGCACCATATTCACTGCACTCCCTTGGTCCACAAATGGGGCAGCAATTCAGGTGAGCGAATATTCGAATGGTTGGAACTGGGGAAAGTGAGAACATCCGAAGGGCTGTTTGGCTAGGAGGAGATAGACTGAATGTCAGGATAGGGATGTTGACGTACCTTTGTAATATAACCCACCTTGTCCCTGTTCAGAAATCATCTGATAGGCTAACACTGGAGCTTCACTGCCTACCTAACCCAGGCCAGATGTGCTCTTACCTGATTGGTTTCCTGCCTGGATGGTCTTGGTTTTGCGGCAATCTGATTGGTTCAGGACACTGTCTTGCCATAGTGATGGTCGGTTCTCTGCGTGTGCTTCTTCGTCCATCTCTCCCTGAGGTTCAAGGCTCCTTGGTGCGGTTAACTGGTTGAGTGGGGTCTGCCACCCAAAGGTGGGCTTGGTGTGAGTGCTGCCTTCATCTCGTACTGCTGGCTTGCTACCCAACGCTTCCATGGGTGTCAGTGCTCCAATTGGACCCCCTGTCTGTGCCACACCCGGTGTATCCACAACTGGTCCCTCGTCCGGCATCACCACCTCCTCTCCCTCCGTCTCTGCACGGGGAAGGAACAGTCTTCACCCACAGGGAGGCAACTCTGTGTGTCTGTGTAGTGTGTGTGTGTGTATAAATGTAGATGTGTGTATAGTGTGTGTATGCGTGGTGAGTGTGTGTGTATAAATGTAGATGTGTGTGTGTATAAATGTAGATGTGTGCGTAGTGTGTGTGTGTGTGTGCTGAGTGTGTGTGTATAAATGTAGATGTGTGTGTAGTGTGTGCATGTGTGTATATAAATGTAGATGTGTGTGCATGTGTGTGGTGAGTGTGTGTGTATAAATGTAGATGTGTGTGTAGTGTGTGTGTGCAAGGTGAGTGTGTGTGTATAAATGTCAATGAGTGTGTGTAGTGTGTGTGCGCGTATAAATATAGATGTGTGTGTAGTGTGTGTATAAATGTAGATGAGTGTGTATAGTGTGTGTGTGGTGAGTGTGTGTGTATAAATGTAAATGAGTGTGTGTAGTGTGTGTGCGCGAGGTGTGTGTGTATAAATATAGATGTGTGTGTAGTGTGTGTGTGCGCGAGGTCAGTGTGTGTGTGCGCAAGGTGAGTGTGTGTGTATAAATGTAGGTGTGTGTGTAAGTGTGTGTGGTGAGTGTGTGTGTGTGTGTGTGTATAAATGTAGATGTGTGTGCGTGTGTGTGGGTGCGCATGTAGGTATGTGTGCACGTTCGGGGCATGTGTGGATTATTTCCCATCCCACCAACCTCAACCACCTCCCCACCTAGCCCTTGTCATCGAGTGACTGAAATCCTTGAGCCCATCAAGTTCCCTGCTGACCATTGAGCCCTCGTTCTTCACCTAATCCTACTTTCGCCTGTTTAGAAAATTTTAACGATTTAATGATATAGTGAAGTGGAAGTCCGTGTCACCCATTTAACGTACCAACCCTGGATGCCTTTGGAGGGTGAGAGCACACCAGAGCATCTGGAGTAAACCTCACGCAGGTCACAGTGATAACATGCAAAATCCTCACAGATAGTGGCAGATTCCATTCCTTCCCATGTCCCCAAGATATGCATGGTCACTAGGTTAACGGGGTGTATTTGGGTGGCACAGACTCATGGGCTGGAGGACCTGTTACCACGCCGTATCTCTAAATTTAAAACTAAATATCACTCCCTTCCCCCTAGCACAATAAAGGGTCTGGACCCGTAACACTGGCTGACCATTTCTGCCCACGAAAGCTATCTGCCCTGCTGAGATCCTCCAGCAGTTCTTTGTCTGTGCAAGATTCCAGAATCTCCAATCTTTGTGATTGTCTGTACCAGCCATTATCAACCTTGCTTTGACCACGTCCCCTTAGAACTCTGCTCTGTGAAGCAGTCAGGCTTAGTTGGTTTCTTCCATACCTGGAGTCCAAATTGGGTCAAGGTCACCACACAGGATGATAGGATAGTTAAGGCGCCCTGTGGGATTTGGGCTTCATTAATGGGGGGGGTTTGAGTTCAGGAGTAGAGAGGTCATGTTGCAACTCTACAAACCTCTGGTGTTCAGTTCTGGTCACCTCATTATAGGAAGGATGTGGACGCTGTGGAGAGGGGACAGAGGAGATTTACCAGGATGTGGCCTGGATCAGAAAACAAGTCTATGAGGCAAGGTTAGCATCTTTTCTCTTTGGAGCGTAGAAGGATGACAGAAGACTTGATAGAGGTTTACAAGATTCTGAGAGACCAGTGCCTGTTTCCCAGGGCAGAAATAGCAAACACCAGAGGACATGTGTACAAAGTGAAGGGTGGGAAGTTTAGGGGAGACGTCAGGGGTAAGTTTTTTTACATAGAGAGTGGTGGGTGCCTGGAATGCATTGCCAGGGATGGTGGTGGAGGCTGGAACATTAGGGGCAGTTAAGAGACTCTTAGAAAGGCACATGGATGGAAGGAAAATAAGGGTTTTGTAGGGAGGGTTTAGTACTTCTTTTAAGGTATATATGGGTCAGATTAACATTGAGGGCTGAAAGGCCTGTACTGTGCCATAGTGTCCTATGTTCTGTGTATTCCTCTCCTACCGATGACATAAAAACATTTTAAAATATCTTGTTATTTCAGTCTCTGGCCCCTGCGTTGAGATGGGCTGGTGTAAACCCTCACTGTAACCACTGCCACTCCTCCCCCACCCCTTGCTCATGGTACAATCCAGAGTTGACCCTGACATCCCACCTGAGAGGGAGAGTGGTGAGGAATCACAAGGTGGCAGCTCTTCCTCAGTGGCGCTTAGTGAGGGGTACACTGTCATCTCCGGGACCTCCGTCTCCACCCTGGTGGGGTAGGTGCCTTCCGCCAGCAGCTCTCCCTCCTTCTCAGGCCCCTCAGGTTGCTTTCGATGGCCAGAGGTTCCCACCTGTGGGTCGTCCCATGCTCCGCTGGGGCCCAACCTTGGGACCTCAGTCTCCTCCTCGTCCTGGCACAGTGGCAAAGCTTCTGAGGCTGAGGGAGTGGCGCTAGACGGCGATGCATCCCAGTCGGCCATGTCCTTTGCCTCAGACAGGCCTTCACTCTCCTCCATTTCCATCTCACTCATTCCAGGTGGATTTTCCTCCATTTCTTCCACCAGAAAGGTCTCAATTGTCTCAGTGCGGACCAGGCCCCTTGGTGCGGAAGGTTGTGTTTTGGTCCCAAGGGGCACATCGGTTGCCGAGGTGCCAGAGCCATCGTCTGTGTCTCCAAAACCCCTCCCGGTGAGGTCCGACAGGCTGCCCGATGGAAAGGCAGCAGGGAAACAGCCAGTGTGAATGAGTGGAGTTCCGCACGACAAGGCCGAGTCCAGGGACATCTGCCGGGGGGTTCCCCACTGCAAGGAGGCATCTGTTGGGGCATCATCATCCGACAGGTCCTGTGCTGTCTGGGGTTCCAAGAAGTCCTCACTGACACCTGTGCAGGACAGGGGAGAAGGGAAGTCCCTTAGACATCAGCTGTAAATGGCCCCCCACATCTACAGTTAAACAAGTGTACACCCCCCCCCGACACACACACACACACACACACACACACACACGTATATGCATACACATCCACAAACACACACACACACACACACACACACACACACACAAACGTGCTGGAGAAACTCAGCAGGTCATGCAGCATCTACAGGAAGTAAAAGGTAACCAACATTTCAGGCCTGGGCCCTTCGTCAAGGTTGGAGCAGAAAGCAAACAGGCGCCTGAATAAAAAGGTGGTGGCAGAGGAGGAGAAGAGGGAGGAAGGGGCAGGGGGAGGAGAGGAGGGAGGAAGGGGCAGGGGAGGGGAGGAAGGAGGATGGGGCAGGGGAGGGGAGGAAGGAGGATGGGGCAGGGGAGGAGCACAGGTTGACAGGTAAGATGTGGATATGGGTGGGAGGGTAGAAGAGAAAAAGCTGAGGTGATGGGGGGAGAGACATCTCAATGAATGGAGAGAGAAGGTAGTGGAGAGCTGGAGCAAAGGAGACATTTGATGCTCCCATTGTGGCCTCCTCTATATTAGAGAGACTGAGCACAGACTGTTGAGCTCCTCGGCTCTGTCCGCCACAATAACGTGATTCTCCCAGTGGTCACCATTTCAATTCTCTGTCCCATTCCCTCACTGACATGTCTGTCCTTGGTCTCATGCACGGCCAGACCAAGGCTTCCTGCAACTTGGAAGAACAGTCCTTCATCTTCTGTCTGGGATCCCTGCAATTGGATGGCATGAACATTGACTTCCTGGGTTTCCATTAATCCACTCCCCCGAGTCCCTCTCTCATCCCCCCCATCTCTGTCTCCTTTTACAGAGCCAACATCAGTTCTCACATTTCCTCTTATTAAGTCCAAATAATACATTTTGACTGTATTCCTCCCCCTCCCACTCTACCCCCTTTGTCTCCCCAGTCCTTAGTCAGATGCTTGCCTGCTTTTTGTCAGACCTTGAAGAAGGGCTCAGGCCCAAAACGTCGGTAATATATCTTTACCTCCTCTGGACGCTGTGAGACCGACTGTTCCTCCAGCACTTACTGTGTGTGTTTTACTAGTCACAGCGTCTGCAGACACCCGTGTTTCACTCAGATACAGAGAGACTCAGGGAAGGAGTTAAAACACATCGGAGAGGCCTCAGAATCTGCAGAGTATCCCAAGAACACCCAGAACCATTTGATAAACCTTCCCTGTGCAATCCTGGACCATGTCTCATATCACGTTTTCCCCACCCCCTCAAAACAACCAACCAGTTGGTTTTGCAGGACCCAGTCTGCATAGCTTTGGATTTTTTTGCTTCCACGATGGTAGGGGCTCCCCACTCTCACTCACAGCACAGAGCTGCCGGCAATGGTTGGCTGAGGCTTACCTTCGGTGGAGGAAGGGGTGGAATCTGGGGTGGTGGAGACTGTTGATGCCGATTCTTCTGTTGGAAAAAGTGGAATGCATCATATCGCCTTGCCCCCACCACTTCCCCCCCTCCCCACCTCCCCTCCCCAACACCTCCCTTCCCCTCCCCAATACCTCTCCCCACTCCCACCACCGACCCCTCCCCAACATCCTCTCCTCCCCAAAAGCCCTCCCCCACCACCCTGTCAAGGGGGTGGGGTGTATATGTGTGTCATGGTGTCAAAAGGGGGGGGGGTGTGACAGTGAGCATGTGTGAACACCTATAACCATGGAACCATAGAACAATACTGCTCTGACATAGGCCCTTTGACCCATCTAGTGCTTGCCGAACAATTATTCTGCCTAGTGCCACTGACCTGTACCTGGACCATACCCCCCCCCCCATCCATGTTCCTGTCCACATTCTTCTTAGATGTTGAAATTGAGCCCGTATTCACCACTTCAGCTGGCAGCTCATTCCACACCGCCACCAATCTCTGTGTGAAGATGTTCCCCCTCAACTTTTCCCTTTCACCCATATCCTCTGGTTCTTGTCTCACCCAATCTCAACCAAAAAAGCCTTCTAGCATTTACTCCACCTCTACCCCTTATTCCTGTTTGTGTGCGTCAGTATCGTTGTGTACCTGTCAGTGTGTGTTGCCCTGTGTGGGTACCAGCCTTTAACCATGACAGGAAATGGTGATTCAGCATAAAAAAGAATCAGACCCCCTCTCCCTCTTGAACGGACCGGACCCTCTGCCACATTGAGATTATTACCCACTACCCAAGTGGCCATTTACCCATAAAATCCACCCTATCTTACAGAACAACCCCACCCTCACCCAACACTGATTTCCACTGAAGTACATTGCTCTCATGTCAGTGGGCCCTGACTGAGTTGCCTGTGTGCCCATTCCACACACACAGATCATGATGTCTTGGGGTGAGAATGAACGTGTGTGTGCTTGTGTGTGTGAGTGTACACGGGAGTCTATGATGTGCATGTGTGCTCAAGGGTATCCATGAGATTCTGAGTGTGTGTGTGTGAGTGCATGCAATGGAATACAGAAAAATGCATGTACAAGGTGTGTGTGAGCATGGTATGTGTATGAGTTTTATGTGTGTGTTCACGAGTGTTTGTGTGTGGCTTTAATGTGTGTTACTCTAACATGTGTGTGTATATGCAAAGGAGTATGAGTGTGTTTAATGCATGAGTGTGTCAGTGTGTAGGTGTGTATTAGTGTGTAGGGGTGTGTGTGTGTTAGTGTGTAAGGGTGTGTGTGTGTCAGTGTGTAGGGGTGTGTGTGTGTCAGTGTGTAGGGGTGTGTGTGTGTCAGTGTGTAGGGGTGTGTGTGTGTCAGTGTGTAGGGGTGTGTGTGTCAGTGTGTAGGGGTGTGTGTGTGTCGGTGTGTAGGGGTGTGTGTGTGTCGGTGTGCAGGGGTGTGTGTGTCAGTGTGTAGGGGTGTGTGTGTCGGTGTGTAGGGGTGTGTGTGTCAGTGTGTAGGGGTGTGTGTGTGTCAGTGTGTAGGGGTGTGTGTGTGTCAGTGTGTAGGCGTGTGTGTGTGTCAGTGTGTAGGGGTGTGTGTGTCGGTGAGTAGGGGTGTGTGTGTCGGTGTGTAGGGGTGTGTGTGTGTCGGTGTGTAGGGGTGTGTGTGTGTCAGTGTGTAGGGGTGTGTGTGTGTCAGTGTGTAGAGGTGTGTGTGTCAGTGTGTAGGGGTGTGTGTGGGTCAGTGTGTAGGGGTGTGTGTGTCGGTGTGTAGGGGTGTGTGTGTGTCAGTGTGTAGGGATGTGTGTGTCAGTGTGTAGGGATGTGTGTGTCAGTTGGTAGGGATGTGTGTGTCAGTGTGTAGGGGTGTGTGTGTGTCAGTGTGTAGGGGTGTGTGTGTGTCAGTGTGTAGGGGTGTGTGTGTGTCAGTGTGTAGGGGTGTGTGTGTGCCAGTGTGTAGGGGTGTGTGTGTGTCAGTGTGTAGAGGTGTGTGTGTCAGTGTGTAGGGGTGTGTGTGTGTCAGTGTGTAGGGGTGTGTGTGTGTCAGTGTGTAGGGGTGTGTGTGTCAGTGTGTAGGGGTGTGTGTGTGTCAGTGTGTAGGGGTGTGTGTGTGTCAGTGTGTAGGGGTGTGTGTGTGTCAGGGTGTGTGTGTGTCAGTGTGTAGGGGTGTGTGAGTGTCAGTGTGTAGGGGTGTGTGTGTGCCAGTGTGTAGGGATGTGTGTGTGTCAGTGTGTAGAGGTGTGTGTGTGTCAGTGTGTAGGGGTGTGTGTGTGTCAGTGTGTAGGGGTGTGTGTGTGTCAGTGTGTAGGGATGTGTGTGTCAGTTGGTAGGGATGTGTGTGTCAGTGTATAGGGGGTGTGTGTGTCAGTGTGTAGGGGTGTGTGTGTGTCAGTGTGTAGGGGTGTGTGTGTCGGTGTGTAGGGGTGTGTGTGTGTGTCAGTGTGTAGGGATGTGTGTGTCAGTGTGTAGGGGTGTGTGTGTCAGTGTGTAGGGATGTGTGTGTCAGTTGGTAGGGATGTGTGTGTCAGTGTATAGGGGGTGTGTGTGTCAGTGTGTAGGGGTGTGTGTGTGCCAGTGTGTAGGGGTGTGTGTGTGTCAGTGTGTAGAGGTGTGTGTGTGTCAGTGTGTAGGGGTGTGTGTGTGTCAGTGTGTAGGGGTGTGTGTGTGCCAGTGTGTAGGGGTGTGTGTGTGCCAGTGTGTAGGGATGTGTGTGTGTGTCAGTGTGTAGGGGTGTGTGTGTGTCAGTGTTTAGGGGTGTGTGTGTGCCAGTGTGTAGAGATTTGTGTGTGTCAGTGTGTAGGGGTGTGTGTGTGTCAGTGTGTAGGGGTGTGTGCGTGTCAGTGTGTAGGGGTGTGTGTGTGCCAGTGTGTAGGGGTGTGTGTGTGCCAGTGTGTAGGGGTGTGTGTGTCAGTGTGTAGAGGTGTGTGTGCTAGTGTGTAGGGATTTGTGTGTGTCAGTGTGTAGAGGTGTGTGTGTGTCAGTGTGTAGGGGTGTGTGTGTGTCAGTGTGTAGGGGTGTGTGTGTGTCAGTGTGTAGGGGTGTGTGTGTGCCAGAGTGTAGGGATTTGTGTGTGTCAGTGTGTAGAGGTGTGTGTGTGTCAGTGTGTAGGGGTGTGTGTGTGTCAGTGTGTAGGGGTGTGTGTGTGTCAGTGTGTAGGGGTGTGTGTGTGTCAGTGTGTAGGGGTGTGTGTGTGTCAGTGTGTAGTGGTGTGTGTGTGCCAGAGTGTAGGGATTTGTGTGTGTCAGTGTGTAGAGGTGTGTGTGTGTCAGTGTGTAGGGGTGTGTGTGTGCCAGTGTGTAGGGATTTGTGTGTGTCAGTGTGTAGAGGTGTGTGTGTGTCAGTGTGTAGGGGTGTGTGTGTGTCAGTGTGTAGAGGTGTGTGTGTGTCAGTGTGTAGGGGTGTGTGTGTGCCAGTGTGTAGGGATTTGTGTGTGTCAGTGTGTAGGGGTGTGTGTGTGTCAGTGTGTAGGGGTGTGTGTGTGTCAGTGTGTAGAGGTATGTGTGTGTGTTTATCTGTATGTTAGCGGACAGCGGGAGATGCGGAAGAGCGGGTACCAAATACAGGCGGTGCAAGCGGATCTGCGGCGGGCCCGGGAACCCTCCCTCCTCTCCCCCAGCCACCACCCTTTGTCCCGGGGAGCAGTGCCGGTTTCCCCGGCTCAGCCCGGCGGCTGCAGCGGCCCCGTTTCCCCGGCATGCACAGAAAGCGACGTACTGCAGTGTCCGAACCCCAGCGCCTGGCCCATCACCTGCCGCAGGGCATTCAGCCGCAGTGCCCGGACACTCGATGCGGAGCCCAGGCACCGGTCACCATGGTCCGCGGGCCGGGCTGCTTCCCTGCTCAGCCGCCACCGCTGAGGGAGCTCATCACAGGCCGGCCGGCTGCTTGCTTCCTCCCTCCCTCTCTATCTCTCTCTCTCTCCCCTTCCTCTCGCTCTCTCCTCCCCTCCCTCCTTCTCTTTCTTTCTCCCCTTCTTCCTCTCTCGCTCCCACCTCTCCTTGGCTTTGCCTTTCTCCTCTCTCTCTTCAATCTCCCTCCTCCCACTCGTCCTTTCCTCCACCTCCTTCTCCCCTGTTTGCTCACCTGTCCTCTCCCCAGCTGATGCGACCTTCTCTCTCTTTTCTTTTCTCTCTCTCTCCCTCTCCCTCCCTTCCTCTGACACAATCCCTCCCTCTCCCGTGTTTTCTTGCCCTCAGACGCGCATCCTCTCGGGAGGGGAGGGAGATGCGGGCAGAAACGGAGACAAAGGAATGCGCAGGGAAGGAGCGAGCGGCGGGGACCGAGAGGGAACTGACGGGAGGGGTGAAGTGGGTAGGGGTGAGGAAGGAGGGATGGGGTGGGGAAGGGGGCCACGTGGGGAGAGGGTCCATGTGCAGAATCTCTGTAGTGGGGACCCCGCTAATCGGCGGAGCTCTCCTGGACAGCTGAGGGTGATGGAGGTGGAGGAGCAGGAAGGTGGGGAGGGCTTGAAGGGTGGGGAGAGGGCAGGAAGGTGGGGATGGGGAGAGAAGTTGGGGAGGGCTAGGTCCTAGGGCTCATGGGTAGAACAGGGTGGCAGTCCCTGTCATAATGTTTGGGACAAAGAATTTTTTTTCCTTTATTTGCCCCTGTGCTCCACAGTTTTAAATATGTCATCAAACAATTCACACGTGATTAAAGTGCCCATTTAAGGTTATTTGTATACATTTTGCTTTGACCATTTAGAAATGACAAGACTTTTTATACATCGGCCCCTCATTTCAGGGCATCATAATATTTGGACATTTGGCTTTACATGTGTTGGTGATTACTCAGGTTTGTTTAATTGCTTTGTTACAGGTACAAGAGAGCGAGGGTTACCTCTAAGCTTTTGATCACCTTTGGAGTCTGTAGTTGCCATTTTTCAACATGAGGACCAGAGTTGTGCAAATGAAACTCAAAGAAGCCCATTGTGAGGCTGAAAAACAAGAATAAAACAGTAAGGGACATCGCCCATACCTTAGGATCACCAAAATCAACAGGTTGGAACATCATTCCGAAGAAAGAGCGTACTGGTGAGCTCAGTAATCACAAATGGAAAAATGTTTTTGTCCCAAACATTATGGAGGCCATTGTTTGGGCCTAAGAGTCTTTTGAATGTCCCTAGATTGCATTGAGCTGCTCTCTGTAATGACACCCATGACACTGCAGGACACAGATCACTGCCTGCCCTGACCATGAGTTCCACTTGTTCATGATATCCCGGTCCCTCTTGCTGTTCTTTACAAGACAATCCACCCATTCCAAGTACCGGTCCAGTTAATCACCAAACTACGAATCCATTTAGATTCTAACATGACCAATCCTGTACACAGTACTCCATATGTGGTGTCTCCAACTCCATCCATGACCTCACCCACATTCTGTTTACAATAAACAATCATGTTCTTGTTTACTGCTTTGCACAACATATCCTATGAAGCAAGATTGACAGAGCTAGGGCTTTTCCCTTTGGCCGATGAAGGATGAGGGGTGACAAACAAGGGCTAAGACAGGGTGGACACCAGCACCTTTTCCCCAGAGCAACAGTAGGAAATACCAGAGGACATCTGTTTAAGGTGAGTGGAGGAAAGTTTAGGGGAGACATCAGAGGTAGTTTTTTTTTTCCAGAGTAGTGGGTGCCTGGAATGCAGTGCCAGGGGTGGTGGTGGAGGCTGGTACTTGGATGCAAGAAAAATAGAGGGCTCTGGGTGTAAAGTAGGGAGAAATTAGATTACTGTGGAGTAGGTTTCCATGGGTTGGCACATCATCGTGGCCTGTCCTGGGCTGGAATGGATTGTATTAACTCTTCTCATGTGTATTGGTCTTCTGTGCATCATGCACTTCCACATGCAACACCTCGCCATTTGGTCAATAGGCTTCAGTTTTTCTTTTCCCATTGAAGTGGACACCTTGTCCCACGTTATACCCCATCTGCCAGTACTTGGCCCATTTCCAAATCCAAACCCATTCCTGCTTGCTGCTTTCTCACGCCACCGTCATGACTGTCTTTCCTACACATCAGCAAACGTGGACACCTTGATCCACCTCGTTATATAAATCGTGAAACATTGAAGTCCCAGCGTTGATTCCAATGGCAAACCACATCACTTCTTTCCACCTATATCTGTTCTCCCTCACCACTATTTGAGGCCCCAAAAAGACCTTCCAAGTGAAGCAACATTTCACTTGTGAATCTGCAGGGGTCATTTACTGAATCAGGTGCTCACATTGTGGTCTCCTCTACATCAAAGAGACTGGATGCAAACTGGGAGATATGTTTCATCGAGTATCCTTGTTCTGTTCTCTGCAATAGCAAGGATGTCCCAGTGGCCATCCACCAATTCCACATCCCATTCCCACACGGCCTCATGCACTGCCAAACTAAGGTTACCTGTAAATTGGAAGAACACACTTTATATTCTGTCTGGACACTCTCCAACCAGACGGCATTAACATCAACTTCTCCAATTTCCATTCATCCCCTCCTTCAAGTCTCTTTTTTCCTTCCCTTCCCTCTCCATACAGAGAGCTACCATTTCCCCATCACTTCTCAGCATTTGTCTCTACTCCCCTCTCACCTGGATTCATCTTTGACCTCTTACCTGTCAGCCTGTGCACTTCCCCCTCCACCCTCCTCCCTCCAACTTGCAATCAGGGGCCTGTCTGCTTTTTTGCTCCTACCCAGGGGCACAGGCTTGAAATGTCAATTACCCTTGACTTCCTGTGGATGCTGTGCGACCTGCTGAGTTTCTCCAGAACGTTAGTGTATTCCCCCTTTAACCTCAGCGTCTGCAGATTTTTTTTGTTTAACTCAATTTCTGTTGTTTCCCTGTTGGCTGTCAGCCATGTCAGTCTTTGGTTCACACCAATGTCTCCACCATACATTTATTTTCTGCAATAACCTTTGATGTGGCACCTTATCTGATGTGGCCCTCCAGAAATCTAAGCATTAAACATCCACCATTCACAGTACGTTACTTCTTCAGAGAACACCAGTTGGTCACATGTGATTAACACCAAAGTGTTTTCTCTATCTTTATTTATATATATTTTCCCAGTTACAGATATCATAAAATCCCCAAGTTTCCTCAGTACCACTGCCATGGTTGGTTAAAGTAATGAACTGTCTGTGGTTCTTAGTTCATTCAGGAATCTGATAGAAAAACTTCCTTGTGCCACTGGATGCTCATTTTCAGACTCCTGTACCTTTTTCCCAATGTTAGCAGAGTGAAAAGGGCATGATCTGGGTGGTGCTTTCTTAAGACACCGCCTCTGGATGGAGTTTAGTCTGATGCCTGTGATCTCGCAGGCCGAGTTAACAACCCTCTGGAACTTTTTCTTGTCCTGAGTGCTGGCACCTCTGTACCTGCAACCAGCCAGAATGTTCTCCCTGGTACACCTATAGGAGTTTTAGAGAGTCTTTGTTGTCATACCAAATCTCCTGAAACTTCTCACAAAGTATAGCTGCCAGCGAGCCTTCTTCATGATTGCATTGACATAGAAGCTCCCGGACAGGTCCTTGGAGAAATTGGAAGTTGCTGGAGCTTCCCAGGTACATAAACACACACACCATAAAAGAGAGGAGAGAAAAAACAGATAACAGACAAGGGAGAGGAATAATGATAATAAACAGTTAGTCAAGCAAAAAAAATTCAGGACATCAGAAAGACCAAGGAGATCAAGGACCAAGGAGGTAGGTATTCTGATAATGGTAGGGAAGATGCGTTGGGCCAAAGATCTATTTGTGAATGTAGTTAAAATACAGAAACGCTGGTGGAACTCAGCTGGTCTTGCAGTGTCCACAGGAGGTAAAGATATGTAACCGTCGTTTCAGGCCTGAGCCCTTCTTCAAGGTTCCTATGCAAATGGATGGGTACAAATTGCCCGCATAATCTGCCTCACCAAAATCAGTCAACGTTTCTGCAACTTTATTTGTTTTTTCCAAAAATAAACTTTATTTGTAATAAAAGTTACAACTGAAAATTGTCTAATGTCTTATCACATCCTTAGTATATTTATACACTCCACCCCTGTACTTATTTATTCTTATTTAGACATACAGCACAGTAACAGGCCCTTATGGCCCATGAGCCTGTCGCCCAATTACACCCAATTGACCTACAACCCTGGTACATTTTTGAACAATGCATGCAGACAGGGGAGAATGTACCAACTCCTTACAGACAGGGCCGGATTCGAACCCATGTCACTGGCGCTGTAACAGCATTGTGCTAACTGCTACGCTGACCGTCCTACTGTATGTCATTACATTCATTCTCTAATTTGCTATGTAATACTGTTACCATCACTGTGGCCCCTTGTAGTTTGTCCTCCCTCCGTTGTGGAGGTTCCCCTCAGTATCAGCCCCCCAATGCCCAGTAGTGGAAGGATTCTAGACCTCCCAACAATACCCTTGCATTTCCTCATTGATGTCTCCATGAGCTGTAAGACCAACTTTCAATTTGTTTTCTGCTCCTATTTACACCATCTGCACCCTCATGTCTCAGGTTTCTGTACCTGCCCCACTTGGAACTGCAAGATCGAACAAAAACATCTGCCTATTCTGGGACTGGTTGGCACACTTGATGGACACAGGAGGAGTTAGGGGAAGCAACATATACAAGTATATACAGGTGTAAAGGTTGACCCCCTCATTTTTGGCTAAATCTTGTGTAAAAGTGGCCCCTAGTCTCTCACCCCGGCCCCAGCAGCCTGCAGATTAGAACACCCGACACCTTGGCTGTGAAATCTCACCTCGGCCTAAGATGCCCACAGACTGGAGCTCCCGACGCCTCAATCATGAACTCCCATCTTGGCCCTAGCTGCTCGCAGATTGGAGCACCTGATGCCTTGGCTGTGAAATCTCACCCCAGTTGCCCACAGACTGGAACTTCTGATGCCGGTGACGACGCAGATACTGACCGTGGTCCCAACCTCCCTCTGTGGTAGGATGTGTGTTTTGATGCACAGACTCTGCGTTATTACTTGAATTTATTATGTTTGTTGAGATGATTTGGACTTCTGTTACTGAGACGGTATTTTGGATTCTAGTGTGAATTTCAGCCTCTCAAAAGTAACATCCGATT
Organism: Narcine bancroftii; assembly: GCF_036971445.1. NCBI lineage: Eukaryota > Metazoa > Chordata > Chondrichthyes > Torpediniformes > Narcinidae > Narcine > Narcine bancroftii. Next base: position 86,053,369 of record NC_091481.1, read on the forward strand.
AACAGTCGACCCTATAAATTTAACATTAAAAATGGTGTAGAAAATGTGACTTTTACACGGTCATATACGATATATTATTCCAATGGGAGGCCCGAGAGAGAGCTGTTCATCATCTCAAACAGAAGAGAGAGTGTTTGACCCCTACCTCTGCCAAACCCTGACACTGTCAGCATGTATGTGACCTGTACCCTGTCACAATACAGTTCAGCAGACAAGAGACATGACTGACACCCTGTCACACCTGGGTGCTGGGGCTTGCTGGAATGCAAGGAATTCCGGTGGAATATTCTGGTGTGGGAACATGTTGCTGCTTGGATTTTCCTGCACTGTTTCGCTGTTTCAGTGCACTGGGGAAAAGCTGAAACCAGACAGTTTAAGAGGAGATTGAATTAAATTGCGCACTGAAAGGGTTTGGAGCTTCATTTATTTGCTTTTGCCTCAACCAGGACAATGCAGCAACCATGGAAAACAGCAGATCAAAGAATCCGGTTGTAAACAAAATAATAGTCCTCATACAGACTCTGTTGACAGGGCCAGGGCTTTTCTCTTTGGAGATAAGGGATGAAAGGTGACTTTTTAAAAAAAACTTTATTCACAATAAATTATTGACAAACAAGAAAACGGTTCAAAGTCTTTTTAGAATCATAATGTCAGTCATATCTATACATTCCCATCAATGTACATTGTTCTCTCAGTACCCCGTTACCACCACTGTGGCACCTTGTTGCAACTCCCCTCCCCCCCACCGTTGTTTGAGGAACTTCCCCTTGGTCTCAGCCCCTCAATGCCTGGTAATGGGAGGACCCTAGACGGTGGTCCTTCCCAACAACACCTTTGCATTGGCTGCACCAAGCTTCAGCGCATCCCTCAGCATGCTCCTGCAGCCTGGAATGTGCCAGTTGGCAGCACCCCCTTACTGACGTCTCCATGTGCTGAGGAATTTCAGGCAGACCAAAAGGGGACCTTTCACTGAGTTGATGGTCTTCCAGCAGTTCTAGATGTCTGACTCTGTGAGTGCCCCCCACCCCCCCCCCAGGAACAAGCCGTCGATAAGAGTCCTCTGTCATGCTACTGCTGGGGATGAACCATGACAAGGACCCTTGCACCCTTCTCCAATTTGCATTCAGCAAAGAGGTGGTCGACTGTCTCCACTCCACCACAGTCATCTCGAGGACAACGTACGTGGAGGGGTGAGGTTTCGGTTGAACAAGAAGGATCTGACTGGGAGAGCTCGTCTCGTTGCCAGACAGGCCAAGTCCTGCTGCTTGTCTGTGTGCCCTGATGATGAGGCATTCCTCAGATGACTGGACAGTCTGCTCAGGGAACCATCCTAGCAGATCCATTGAGTGTCTGCAGGATCTTTTGTGCTGACCACTGCCTTGCGGTTGAAGGTGTTGTTCTGGAAAACCATTTCCACGAAGGATAGGTGGTGTGGCAAAGTCCAGCTGACTGCAATATTGTGTGGCAACGGGGCCAGACTTATCCTTCGCAACAGTTAGAACCTCAGAACACTGTGGCACTTGGTGCCCTCGTACTTTGGTTCCATGCACAGCCTGATGGAGGCACACGTAAAGATGGTCATCAGGATGGGGGCCATGTTGAGTACTTAATAGAGGTCTACAAGATCATGAAGGGGTTTTGATAGGATGGATAGCCAGTGCCTTTTTCTCACTAGCTCAATGCTATGAGAGCACCAGTAACCCAGGTTCAAATCCAGCGCTCTCCGTGAGGAGTTCTCCTCATGTCTGCTTGGGATTCCTCTGGATACTCCGATTTCCTCCCACTATTCAAAACATTCACAGGTTGTAGGTTCATTGGGCTGTAGGAGCCTGTTGCCGCATTGTAGGTCCAAATTTAAAATTTGTAAATAGCAAATACCAGAGGCCATTGGTTTAGGTGAGTGGAGCAAAGATTAGGGGAGAAGAAAGGTGCAAGCATTTTTACTCAGAGAGTAGTGGTGTCTGGAATGCATTGCCAGGGGTGGTGGTGGACGCTGGTACAATAGGGGACATTTAAAAGAAGCACATGGATGTAGGAAATATGAAGGGTTAAGGGAGGGAATGGTTAAATTGTTGTGGGTTAGGTTTACAAAGGTCAGCACAACATTGTGAGGTGGAATGTTCTAATAGCCCACCTCTGGCTGACAACCTTTGCTGGAACTTACCATACCTTTCCTGTGGCAACACACAAACGCACTGGGAGAAACTCAACCAGTCAGGCTGCATCTGTAGGAAGTGAGGGGCCACCAACATTTTAGGTCTGGGCCCTTCGTCAGGTCTTATTTACAAATCTTGACTACAAATTTGAGATGCGGAATAAAATACGTGTGAAAAAAGCGTCAATAAATCAACATTTTTTTACTCTCTGCTCTCACTGTTGATAATGAGCTTGGTTGTAAATGTTACATTTGCAGCAAAATTCTCAGTTTTGCAAGACTGCAGCCTTCATTCCAGGAACACAACCTCTCTGCACCCTGTCACAGGGGAGTCATCTGGAAGGACAAGAATAACATGCCGTCTCTCCTCTTCACTGTCCGCCCTGAAATGTTGACTATTTTTTTATCTTGTTGACCTTTTTTTTTTACATCTCATTGACCACCTTATTTTTTAATACAGGTCACCCTATTTTCCTCATTGACCCCCAATATTCCCTCATTGACCCCTGCTTAACAAGATGAGAGCCCATGGAATTACAGGAAGGATACTAGCATGGGTGGAGCATTGGCTGATCGGCAGGAAGCAGAGAGGAGAAATAAAGGGATCCTATTTGGGCTGGCTACTGGTGACCAGTGGTGTTCTGGAAGGATCAGAGTTGGGGGCCACTTCTTTTTGTGTTTTATGTTACTGATTTGGATTGCGGAACAAAAAGCTTTGTGGCTAAGTTTGCAGGTAATACAAAGGTATTGAGGAAGAAACAGGGTGCAGAGAGAGACAAACAGATTAGAATGGGCAAAGAAGTGGCAAATTAAACACAATGTTGGAAATGGTACGGCCATAACTAGATCTTGGTCTTCTTAATGGAAACAGTCTGCCTGGGTTGGTCACAGAATATTGAGCGCGGTCACATCTCAGGGCCGTGTGCTCAGCCCGCTCCTCTTCATGCCACTGCATCACCAGATCCAGCTCCAAATGTCATCAAGTTTGCAGATGACTCGTCAGCAACAACGATGAGTTGCCCTACAGAGAAGGGGTGGAAAATCTTGTGAACTGGTGCAAAAGTAATAACCTGAGTCACAATGTGGACAAGGCAAAGGAGATGATTGTGGACATCAGGAGGACCAGGAACAACCACCCTCTACATCAATAACAAAAGGGCATCGCGAAGAAAGCACGTCAGTGCCTCTACTTCCTCAGGAGTTTGGTATGACACCAGAAACACTGGCAAATTTCTACAGAGGTGTGGTGGAAAGAGTGTTGACTGGATGTTTAGTGGTCCCTTAGCGTAAAGTCCTCCAAAAGGTAGTAGACACAGTCCAGGACATCACAGACAAAACCCTCCCCACTAATGAGTGCATCTACAGGAACGCTGCCATCAGAGAGCAGCAGCGATTATCAAAGACCCTCACCACCCAGCACACACTATGTTCTCACTGCTGCCATCAGGAAATAGGTATCGGTATCACATGACTCGCACCACCAAGTTCAGGAACAGCTGCTCCCCCTCCACCATCAGACTCCTCAACGACAAACTCAATCAGGGACTCATTCAAGGACTCTTACATGTGCACTTTATTGATTTTCTTTTGTTCTCTCTGTATTGCACAGTTTGTTTACAGTTCTTTGTTTGTCTACATGTTTTACACTGTGTAGTTTATTTTTTGCACCACCAATTACAGGTAGTGGTAATTCTGCCGTGGCCACAGAAAAAAGAAATCTCAGGGTTGTAAATGATGTATGTTCTCTGACAATAAACCTAAATCTGAAATAACTTGGTAGTGGAGATAGTGGTGAGGACCAAGTTCCTAGGAGTTCACTTAAGTGATCTATCACGGACACTCAACCATCTCATTTGTCAGGAAGGCACAACAGCAACTGCACTTCCTGAGAAGACTGAAGTGGGCAAAACTACCAGCCACCATTACGTCAATCTTCTATAGAGGCTCAATCAAGAGCATCCTGCCCAGCTGCATCATGGTGTGGTTGCTGTAGAAAAATGGATCAGAGGTCAGTCCACAGGACACCAAGAGTGGCAGAGACGATTCAATGTGATTTACCGGGATCATTGTCTGAAGAGGGCGCTAAAATCATTGAGGACTCCTTCCACTCTGCACACAGCATCTTTCAGCTGTTCCCGTTGGGGAAGAGATCCAGGAGGATCAGAGCCTGCACCACCAGGCTTAGGAACAGCTTCTTCCCACAGGCAGTGAGAACGCTGAACGACCAAAGGAACTGCTCACGCTTACCATCCGAGACTCTCATTTATACAAAACAATATTTATTTTTAAAGATATAATACTTGTCCTATGTATGCATTATGTATTTGTATGTGTGTTCCATCTGGTTGTATATTTGCGTGTTTTGCACCGAGGACCAGAGAACACTATTTCATTCGGTTGCACGTACAATCAGATGACAATGACCTTGACTTGACCATGCACTTTGGTAGAAGGAATAAAAGGGCAGACTATTATTTGGATAGGATGAAAAGTTCAAAGGGGCGAAGGGACTTATTTGGGAGTCCTTATGCAGAATACCCTAAAGATTGATCTCCAGGTTGAGTTGGTGGCGAAGTAGGTGAGTGTAATGTTGGCATTCAAGTCAAGTTTATTGTCATCTGACTGCACAAGTACAACCCGACAAAACAACATGCACATACAACACATGTATAAATACAATACATATGCTGACATTCATATTTAGAGAAAGAGGATACAAGAGCAGGGAATGTGAAGTTGAGGCTTTATAAGGCACTGTTGAAGCCTTACTTGGAGTACGGGGTACAGTTTTGGGCTTTTCTATTTAAGGAAGGATGTGCTGGTGTTGGACAGGGTTCAGCGATTCACAAGAATGATTCCTGGAATGAAGGGATTAGCATTTAAGTAACATTTGACGGCTCTTGGACTGCACTTGGAGAAAAGAACAAGGGATTAAAGGGCACCCATTTAAAACAGATGCAGAGGAATTTCTTCATTCCAGAGGGTGGTGAACCTTTGGAATTTGCTCCCACAGATGGCTGTGGAGGCCAGGTCACTGGGTGTATTTAAGGCAGAGATTTAGAGGTATCTGAATAATCAGGGTATCAAAGAAGGCAGGGGAGTGAGGCTGAGTGGGAGAATGGATCAGCTCATTATTAGAATGGCAGAGTGGACTTGATGGGCTGAATGGCCTACTTCTGCTCCTAGATCTTATGACCTTTTTATACCTCATTGAACCCCTTTAAATCACTGACCTCCCTTCACCTAATTGACTTCCCCATCACCTCGCCTGACCTACAACTCCTTCACCTCATTAACCCCCTTCACCTCATTAACCCCCTTCACCTCATTAACCCCCTTCACCTCATTAACCCCCTTCACCTCATTAACCCCCTTCACCTCATTAACCCCCTTCACCTCATTAACCCCCTTCACCTCATTAACCCCCTTCACCTCATTAACCCCCTTCACCTCATTAACCCCCTTCACCTCATTAACCCCCTCACCTCATTAACCTCCTCACCACATTCAAACCCCCCCCCCCACGCTTTCACCCGAGGGGACCCCCTCATCCCTGGGGGACCGTGATTCCCTGGGGACCCCTGAGACTTACCCCCTCACACGCTGCTCGAACTCCAGTCACCCGCCTTTCGCTCCGGATTCCAGCATCTGTAGCATCTTTTGCTTTTCTCCCTTTCTATTGGCTGTCCTATCCTCCCTCTTGATTGGATACCCTCTAATCCAACGGCGAGTGGCTGCCATTTCAGCCGCCCCTGATTGGCTCATGATCAGAAGCGCCCCGCTCGCCGCACGAGAGGCGCGTCGCGATTGGTCGGCCGCGTTCTCCCGTCGTGCTCTGCGGCCGCTTGGCCCGGACCATTTCCGGCCGTCTCGGAGTCATGTCCGGGAGCTGGGCCTAAGCCGCTCGGTGTGAGGGGAGCCTCGGAGTCAGAACCCCGGGGAGGGAAGAGGAGAGAGGCCGCGGGCCGGAGGTAAGGACGGGCGGTGGGCACAGGGGATTGAGGCCGAGGTGTCCCCCGAGGGCCCACGGCGGTGAGAGACCGAAGGAGGTAGAGAGGGGCGACGCGGCCACGGGCTGCCGGGGGCCTCCTCCTGGGGATCTGATTAGTGGGGGCCTGGATCTGCGATGGGGGGGCCCTGGATCTGCGATGGGGGGGGCCTGGATCTGCGATGGGGGGGGCCTGGATCTGCGATGGGGGGGGCCTGGCTCTGCGATGGGGGGGGGCGTGCCTGGATCTGCGATGGGGAGTGGGCCGTGCCTGGATCTGCGATTGGGGGGGGCGTGCCTGGATCTGCGATGGGGGCGTGCCCTGGATCTGCGGTGGGGGAGGGGGTCCCTAGATCTGCGGTGGGGGAGGGGTCCTGGATCTGCGGTGGGGGAGGGGTCCCTGGATCTGCGGTGGGGCGGGGGACCCTGGATCTGCGGTGGGGCGGGGGACCCTGGGGAGCAACCAACATCCTGAAGGACCCTTACGCCTTGGTCATCGTCTGTTAGACTTGCTGCCATTTCAGGTCCATTAAATCACAGACAAACAGACCTGAATTTGTGGTGGGAGGGACCTCTGTCCTATAATTTTTTTTGTCCAAGTGTGGGGTGGAGTTTGATCCTGTCTTAGGAGAGGGTGGAAGTTGTGCTTGTTTTTTTTTACAGGGAGGGAGTTGTGAGTCTGTTTTGATTGATTGCATTGGGATTGGGAGATTTTGGACCTGGTGTTTCTGAGGATTGTAAGGACTTTGCCCTCTTGATTTGAGTGGTGGAAACAATGGAATGAGAACTTTTCTAAATGGAATAAGTCTCAAATTCCCATCCAATCCTGGTGAAATCATTCTTCCTGGTGAATGTTGATTATAGATTGTCCTGCAGGAACGAGTGGGGTCTTCTATGATGGGGCTTTGCCGATTGTATGTTGGCGAGGAAGGGGTGAATGAACTGAAGCCCCTTTTCTACTGGAACCTTATCCCAGGAATTGACAGCCAATTTTCTGGTGAAGGGTTCCGTGGAAAAGTGAATCAATCAGTGTCAAATCATAGCGGGGATTGGCAGCCTTGACCCCTACTCAGGTTCCTGGCATCAGGACCTGGAGTGCCGATTAAACCAGTGGAAAAAGGGCCAGTTACATCCTGGGACTATTGTTTTAGGAAGGCTCTTCTTTCCCTGGGGATGATGTGGTCCCCGGGGATGTCGTGGAAAGCGGTTTGTGTCCCGGTTAAAGGTGGCCCAGTGGGACAGCAAAAATGGCTTCTTCAACCAGGACACTGCACAGCCAATATACTGGGATGCCAGTAGAAAAAAGGGCTTGAGATTTTTGGACCCTACAGTTGGTATCTGTTGGAATAGAATCAATCTGTCTGGTCTCAGACCAGCTGTGTATCTGTAGAACCATGAAAGACATTCCTGCCACAAGTACTTGTTAATAATTCCACTTTACAGGATGTATGCTGTACTTTAGGAGGTGGTGATTGTTGGTGGAAGATGTGATAATTATTGCAGGTGTTGGTAACAGATCTGAATTATATTGTTATGGTGTTTAACTGAAGAAAGGTTTGTTGAATTAAAACAGAAAATGCTGGAAATAGATCACAGGTCATTTGAAAGAAATTGTTATTTCAGGCTGACCTTGTTTGTGGAGATGATATGCTCGACATGCTAATTTTGTTTTTCTCTCTCTGCAGATACTGTCTGACCTGCTAAGTGTTTTCAGCATTCTGTCTTTTTTAAACATCTACAAAATAAATCAGTCTGGGTGGTACAGTCAGCGTAGTGGTTAGCGCAACACTATTACAGCACCAGCGATCCGGATTCGAATCCGAAGCTGTCTGTAACGAGTTAGTACCTTCTCCCTGTGACCTGCATTGTTTTCCTCCCACCGTTCAAATGTTTAGGGGTTGTGGGTCAATTGGGTGTAATTGGATGGTGTGGGCCAGAACCATAATGTTTGTTTAAATTTAATTTTGTATTTTAATTTTAAAAATGGCAATGGCTTTCATTGATGTACTGGGTGCATTTGTGATAATTTTATCGCACTTGCTGCAGTGTGAATCTGGAAAGAATTGATTCCTGTAGATCGCCAATGGAAAAGATGGCTTGCAACCGTGTTCAATCACAGGGTTGTTTGTGGCCCTCTGAGAGAGTGGGCTGGTAAATAAGAGTTCCCCTCTGCAGAGCATCACTATCTTGTATATTCTGGGAGAAGGGGGGAGGGGGTCAGTGGAAATTTTGATTTGATTTCATTTGCTGATCTTGAGAATGGTTGATTTCCACTGGCACACGTCTCCATGTGTTTGTGGAAGTGACCTCAGTAAATATATTTAAGAGAAGGTTGGATAAATTTTTACACTGTAGGGGAATTGAGGGATATGGGGGAAAGGCAGGTGGATGGAGATGAGCCGATTGGGGGGCAGGCTCGACAGGCTGGATGGTCTACTCCTGCTCCTATTTCTTATGTTCCTATATCCTACAGCCATGGGCTAACAGTCTTGTGTGTGAGATTCCAAAACTGCAAGTGGTAAACAATAACCATTCAGCTTGTCAGGAAGCGTCTCTGGAGAGAGAATTTGATCAGCAGTGGTGCAGCTGTCTCAGTTCCAGTGAACCAGGGCCATTTGTGACCCTGGGTGCTGGTCTTTGTGGAGCTTGTGAACGTGTGCAGTTGCCCTCAGCATAGTTCATCTTTGGTCCAAAATTCTGGCTGATCTATTTCCAGCATCTAAAACTTTTAGATTCTCCTTTGAAAGTTAACAAAGATTCTGATCGTAACTAATATTCTTGCATTTTAAAGACCTTGTATTGGAACAAGACTGGACCACGGAAAGTAGTCATCAAAAACCATCCCAAAATTGATGATTTAGGTTTGAAAAGTCACTGAAAGTATTCAGAATCAGAATTAATTCTCCTAAATATGTCACAAAATGTGTTGTTTTGCGGCAGCATCACATTTATATAATAAACCACCTTACAAAATAGTGCAAGAAAAAGAAAAAACCAAAGTGGGGCACTGTCTGTGGTTCATTGTTCATTCAGGAATCTGATGACGGAGGGGAAGAGGTTGTTTTTGTAAGGTGGCGTGTGTGTCTTCAAACTCGTATCCTGATGGTAACAGAGTGAAGAGGGCGTGGCCTGGGTGGAGTATCTTGTTCTAGTCCCGAGCAAGCCATCGTGCTCGTGCGCTTAGACGGGTATTACGCTAGATTTAGTCCTCTAGTAGTTGAAGGGTGAATGTAACTGTACTGCCTGAATCAAATCAACAGTTAATAGGCTGCCCATTTACCTCCACTTTCATCGTGGACGGCTGCAGATCGTAGGATTTATCTTGATTTACCTTCATGGAAGCCAGGATTGGATCTCCTTGTGGCATTGGCCTGCAGGGCCTTGCCTTGTCACTGGTCGATCCGCGAAGAAGCTGAAGTCGGGCTAGACGAATAATTGACTTTCTAGCTTAGTGTCGTGGCGTTATGACAATGACCTCGCTTAGCATCAGTGCTTGAGCGCTGCTTCTTCTCTCTCTTCTGCTCCCCACGAGTGCCAGATGTCGACTCTAGCTCGGCAAGCTCTGGCCCAATGGCCCTTCTTCCCACAGTTGGCTCTGTGTGGGGCACTGGTTGCGGACATTTAGTGCCAAGCCGCAGAAGTAACATTTCGGGGTCTGGCTTTTGTGCCATGGTTTTGTATAGCTCAGTAGCGAATCTTCACTACATTGGGTGATGGGGTCCTAGAGGATCGAGGCTGCTTTCTTGAGACACTGCCTCAATGGAGTGAAGTCTGGTGCCTGTGATGGCACTGGCCGAGTTAACCCTCTGAAGAAATCTCTTGCTAAAGGGGAATGTTTGGAGGAGTCTTCTTATCTTTTCCCAGGTCACACAAATGTAGCTGGCTTTGGAATTTGTCCATGACTTACAGGATGAATTCTGTTTTCCCTGTTGCAGTGCCTGACAGTAACTGACCAGATTCTCTGCACTGGTTTTCTGCAGGTAGAATATCTCAAATGGATCATATTGGTTGCTATGTTCAAGTTTATTATCTTCTGATTTTTTACATGTACCACCTGACGAAATGACGTCTCTCCAGACCATAAATAATCAAAATAAATGATGCAAATATTTGGGATGTTTTGCTTGGTTACAGAATGCTGCCCATTGATCTCGGGGCCTGAGGGAAGAAGCTATTTCCCAGCCTGGCAGCCCTGATTTTGATTTTTACCAGCAGGCCTTGCCTAAATAAAGTGATTTGCGTGGCAGAGGGAAGGGAAAGGGAGCTAGCTGTGGTATTTATCCCTTTGAGTGGGGTTCAGGCTGTGCTGCCACCCTGCTTTGCATGCTGGGTGGGAATAGAGAATATTTTATGATTCTTCTGGATGATGGGTGGGAATATAGAGTATTTTTGTCCAACTTGTAATCCTGCTCTGTGGCCAGTTCAGGACTTGTGCTGGAAACTAACAGCTGGTGGAGTTAATGGTGAAGCAATTTCAAAGACGTAGGTACTTATTGAAGTGATATTTATCCTTAAGGTTTGGAACTGATTGTGGGAAATTGTCGCACTTGAGGAATAGTTGATCCCGTTTAAATGTCGAATCCCCCCCCTTTCCTATTTTTGGCCCCGACTGCCTGTTCGTCCGAACTTCCGACTCCCTGACTGTGGATCCCTGCCCTGGACACCCGCCCACCAGAGCTCCCGAAATCCTGATCACCCGCCCATCTGAGCTCCTGACACCCCGACCAAGAACATTCAACCCAGCCATCTGCCCTTTTGTGTTCCTTACGCTCTGACTGTGAACCCTCACCTGGGCTGCCCTCCCATCCGAGCTCATGACACTGTAGATCCTCACCCTGGCCGCTCACCCACCCGAACTCCCAATGCCCCGAACATGGACATATCACCTGGTCCCAGCCAAGTGAGAGCTTCTGACGCCTTGACTGACGTAGGTACTTACTGTGGTCAAAAGTAGTATCTGTTGACCCCCTCCACTCCCCCCCCCCAAATTTGATTTTAAAAAAATTGACTTTTACACAAATGTATATGGTGCTACTTTGATACGTGTTCAAGCCCAAAACATTGGTTATATATCTTTATCTTTGCTATGTAAGTACACTATTTGACCTGCTTAGTTTCTCCAGTATCGTGTTTTTACTTCATTCACGGTGTCTGCAGACTTTCATGTTTTACTTCTTGGTACGACCTTTTGTTCTCTTTGACTTTGCATCGCACAGCTCAGTGTGAGCTCTGAAATATTTAGTTTGTCTCTTCTGTTCTTTTCAGCATGGGATGGTTGTAGTGAAAAGATCTGATCATTTGCTTTGATCTCGTTGTTCCTTTCTCTATGTGGCATCTCCTGCAGCCACGTCCTCCGTCTGTGCTGTCACTGGGCGGTGCTGAACCAGGGCTATTGCTCTGTGGCTGGCAGACAAATGGCTTTTAATCCCATTGGCACAGTCTGGGCAACAAGCAGAGATGAAAAGCCAGTGTGAAACTGGTGCCAAATGGTTGGGTTTTACTTCCCATATCGAAGACTAATGAACCAAACGAAAGAAAATTGTGTTTGCATCATTCCTTCCCAACTTTGCAGTGCCTGCAAGTGGTCATCGATGACTGTGAGTCAATTGTGCACAAGATGAAAAGTTAATCATGTATATTACATTTTGAATGTGTTTATTACTTGACAATTAAAGGAACCTTGAAGAAGATCCCACAAATTTGGGGTGGTGTGGTTAGTGCACACTTTTACAGTGCCAACAATTGGGACTGGGGTTCAAATCCCACACTGTCTAAGTAGTTTGCGTGTTCTCCCTGTATTTGCATGGGTTTTCCTTTGGGGCTCTGGTTTCTTCCCACTGTTCAAAACTTAGGGTGGGGGGGGGGGTTTCAGGTCAATTGGGTGGCATGGGTTTGTGCCGAAAGGGCCTATTCCTGTGCTGTCTGTCGGAATTTATAAATTTAATAAAGTAGTAACCTGGTTTTACTGATGTCTGAGGTTCTTGACCTGTATGCCTTAAAATAATCCCTAACACTACTTCCAGTCAGAATCAGAATTTATTGTCATGTTACAAAATTTGTTGTTTTGTGGCAGCATCGCTGTGCAAACATTTATATAAATCACCTTACAAAATAAATAAAAATAGTTCAAGCAAAAGATAAAGTAAGATAGTGTCTACGGTTTATTGTTCATTCAGGAATCTGATGGCGGAGAGGAAGAAGCTGTCCTTGTGTCGCTGGGTGCTTCAGGCTCCAGGACCTTTTCCATGAGGGTAGCAGAGTGAAGAGGGTGTGGCCTGGGTGGTGGGAGTCCTTGAAGATAGAGGCAGCTTTCTTGAGACATTGCCTCTTGTAGATGTCCTTGATGGAGTGAAGACTGGTGCCTGTGATGTCGCAGGCTGAGTTAGAAACCCTTGGAGAGCATTCTGACTGGTTACATCACCGTCTGGTACAGAAGTGCCAATGCTCAGGACAAGTTGAGCATCAGAGAGCAGATGGATTTTTCAACATTCATCTGGGGGGAAAAAAAGAGCAGCACCTCTTCAGTAGTCACACTAGAATGTTGGCCTAGTTTTTGTAGTCTCAAGTAAAATGTGAAAGTCTGCAAACACGGTGGTTGAAGTAAAAACACAATGCTGGAGAAACTCTGCAGGTCATACAGTATCCTTTATATACCAAAGATAAAGATACAGAACTGACGTTTTGGGCTTGAGCCCCTCATCAAGTTAGTCTCACCTGGTTTTTGCAAAATGTCAACAGTCTGTTACTTTCCCTGGGTGCTGCCTGTCCCACTGAGTTCCTTCAGCACCCTTGTGTGGTCTTTGAACCAGTCTTCCAGCATCTGTAGACCTCTTGTTTATGTCCTCGTGTGGTGTTTGCACCAGTCTTCCAGTACCTGCAGACCTCTTGTTTATCTCCTCGTGTGGTCTTTGCGCCAGTCTCCCAGTATCTGTAGACCTCTTGTTTATCTCATTGAGTGGTCTTTGAACCAGTCTTCCAGTATCTGCAGACCTCTTGTTTATCTCCTTGAGTGGTCCTTGCACCAGTCTCCCAGCATCTGTAGGCCTCTTGTCATTTTGGGCCAGAATCACTGAACTGGTTTTTGATGCTCCTGCAGTTACTCAAGTCGAGAACTGAATGTCAGACGGTGCTGCACAAATGAGATTACCGTGCAGTCTGTCTGTTTCATGCAGTGATGTTTTGTCCATCAAATCCGATCTATTTCTACTCATTTTGCCTATGATGTTCTGGGCTGTGTCCACTACCTTTTAGAGGGCTTTACACTCTGGGGTATTGGTGTCCCCGTACCAGACCACATTGCAGCCAGTTAGCACCATTGGTAAAACCCTCACCACCATTGAGAACATCAACGGGGAACGTTGCTGGTGGACAGAAGTGGCGATCGTCAAAGATCCACACCACCCAGCACATGCTGTGTTCTCGCTGCTGCCATCAGGAAGGAGGTATTGGTGCCACAAGTGATATCGTGTATGACCACCAGGTTCAGGAACAGCTGTTCCCCCTCCATCATCAGACTCCTCAACTACAAACTCAGTCAGGGACTCATTTAAAGACTCTTACTTTCGCACTTTATTGATTTTCCTCCGACTGTATTACACAGTTTGTTTGCATTTCTTTATTTGTCTACATGTGTTCGTTGAGTACAGTTTTGTTGGGGGCGGCCAAGAAGTGGTAATTCTGCCTCAGGGTTGTATGCTCAGTCATGTTTATTGACATCTGATTGACCAACCCAATGAAACTGCATCCTCTGGTCCTCGGTACAAAACGTGCAGCCACACAACCAGACGTAACACAGGACAAGCGCAGGACAAGTCTTCACAGAGACCAGCTGTTTGTCGGCCTGGTGGTGTTGGCTCTGATGCAAGAGCAGCTGAAAGATGCTGTGTGCAGGGTGGAAGGTGTCCTCAAGGATTTTAATTGAGACAACAATCCTGGTAGATCACATTGATGGGGGTGCTGGGGGGGGGAGGGGGAGGGGGGATTGGGGAAGGAGACTCCAATGAACTTTCTCTGGCCCAAGTGATATCGTGTATGTACTCTGGTAATAAATCCGAATCTGCCTCTGCTCTCTCCAGGCAATCTAGATCCTTGCAAGCCATGTAGAATGGCACCTCCTCGCTTGACTGATTTGTCCTTTGTGAACACCTTGTCTTGAACCAGTGGGACTTTCCTTGTCTTGTTTGAGAAGAGGGAGCAGCGATGTGATGGCTGGCAACGGGATTCGACAGAACAGTACAGTCTACACCGAACATAATGCCAAATTAAACTGGAACTTTGCTGGCTCATGATGCACGCCCCTCTGTTCCCTGTATGTTTGTAGCTAGAAGCTACAATGGTCTTCCACCATTACTCCCAGCACTCTGTTCCAGACACCAGAATTTAAAATGACAAAAAAAATCTTCAAACTCTCACCTGACCCCACCATCATATTAAACACATGGCCTCTTGGATTTGACGTTCTTCCCCTGGGAGTAATATTGTTGCTACCTACCAAACGTCTTGTAGCTTTATGAACTTCTCTTACCGCTCCCCTCAGTCGCTTGACACCCCAGAGAACACAGGAGTTGTGATTGAGCTCTAAAGGTGCTGCTCCTTGTCACTTTTAGTCCTTCCAATATCTGACCAATGTGGGGTTCACTGACTCTCGGGCAGAAGCTGTCATTCATTCTTCTTTTAACACTGCTTCTTGTACACATCTGAAGCATGAACTCTCGGCTGACAATACCAACTCAATTGGTGCCCTCCACCCTCAGGAGATGGATCAGTAATCCCCAGGAGCTGGGATCTTGCAAAGTGGCTTTGAGGAAAGATGGAGCTCAGTGAGGTCTTGCTAGCTTTGAGGGGTCTGGTGTATATACGGATGGCTGAGGTATCTGAAGTGCCTTTTGGAAGGTTTGGTAGCATGTTTGCTATGAAATATTGCAAATGGGCTGCTTAAGAAGGGAGTGTTTGTCTGGCAGAAATATTAAGCACGGGCCTATTCTGTGGTCTGCTGAGGAATCCCCTGAAGATCAGCAGGAAAATTATCCGCGGTGATGTTCTCGACACTGAGTTGTATATATGCAAGTCTGGTTTATTGTCCAAGCTTATGTGAGAGGCAAATCAAAGTTAATTCTGCTATTTTAGTTGAAGATGATTTCTTTTCCAAAGCAGGAGGGTATTAAATTATTCTAACACACTTACACGGATTTTAAAAAAACCGCACAATTTTAGATCCGTCTGTTCCTTGGGTTATGTTGGATCATTTGGAGCTCCAGTATGATGAAGATGTTGATTGATATAATCGCTAGAGCTATTAGAGCTATTGGATAGTTAATTGCATTGCAGGCCAGTAAGGGTTTGCCTTTAATTTAAGTACTGATGCATAATCCAACTATTGCGATTCTGTTGAATTCCTGTGTTTTAGATCTTCATCTTGGATAGAGGGTTTATTCATTCTGCAGATAGTTGAATACAACTCTTTTCCAATTATTGTCAATATGTTGATCGTGTATTTCTCCGTTCAAAGAAAAATCTCTCGCACAGCTGACTTTAGATCACACCCCCCTAGGATCTGTTTGTGGGGAAAACAAAGGCGATATTGTAGCATCACTGCCATGTTTTGTTTTTACATACCTGATCATGGACAGTAAAAGGCCTGCAAGTTGATCTCATTGTGGTTTAGGTGCCCTTGTGATCAAAGACAAGAGGGAAGGAACTAGAGTTTTAAAGTGGTCAGTGGCTACATGTGGACAATTGAAAATGTGGCCACGGTCTGTCGTCTTTTTGAAAGAGAGTGGGGGAAAGGTTTGGGTATTTTTCCCTGGGAATCTGTTGGTTGGTTGTTTTTTAAACCCCTCCAATTTTTCTGAATGCGTTTGCTGGTCTTAAATACAAAAGGGGAAAAAGATGTGTCTAACATCTACCTTTCTCCACCACTGCTTCTTTCTGCCCCTGCCCCCCCCCCCCCTCTTTCCAGGGACAAAAATTGAACAATAATGAAGGTGGGTTAACACTGGGAATCTAAGGATTCTGTTGGGGCTTTGGGCACTGGATGGCAGGATCTCTGTGTCCTTTTGACTCGCAGAACCTCTGTAGGACGTCAGCATTTTTACAGTCGCTGATTATTGTTTAGAAAGTGATTATGATCAGATAATCAGCTTTATTGTTTGAAGGATGAATATTGACCAGAACACAAGATCATTGTATTTTTTCTGGGTGGCACAGTTAGCGTAGCAGTTAGCACAACGCTGTTACAGAGCCAGTGATCGCACACTGTCTGTAAGGAGGCTCTGGTTTCCTCCCACCCTTTAAAACTTACTGGGGTTTGGAGGTCAACTGGACGTAATTGGGCGACGTGGGCTTGTGGCCAAAAGGGCCTTTTACCATGCTGTATGTCTTAAAATAATTGCTTGTCACCCGAAAGTCCATCTTTAGTACTCCGTTGGTGAGTTAGCTGAGAATTAAAAAATCATGCTTGGTTAACACACAAGTTATTCCCTTGGCTTTGAACATGCAATAGAAATTGAACTATACCATAGAATGGCACAAAATGTGCCATAATATGCTGAGCTATTATTCTACCTTGTCCTTTTGACCTAGATCATAGGCCTCCATAACCCTCCCATCCATGTATCTATTCAAATGTCAAAACTGAGCCTTCATTCACCACTTCGGCATTCCACACTCTTGACCACTTTCTGGGTGAAGTTCCACCAAACTACTTTCAAACATCTCGCCTTTCACCCTTATCCTCTATTCTTGTCCCACCCAACCTCAGTGGAAAAAGCCTTCTTGCATTTACTATACCCCTCATAATTTTGTATATTTCTACAAAATCTGCCCTCTGACCCTCCAGGGAATGAAGTCCTAACCTGTTTAACCTTTCCTTATAAACTCGGTTCCTCGAATCCCTTGTAAATCGTCTCTGCACTCTATCAATACTGTAGTTAGGTGACCAAAATGCACATAATTCTCCTTCATTCCCGGTTTTAAAAGTTGCACATGTTTATAATGGAAAGTATCTCTGTAAACTTGTCAAGCGGCTAGTTCCTCCTGTGGAGGTGTGGCGTGTGCTGCGATGGACCAGTTACGCCATTTCTGTAAGTTGGTCCACTGGTGTTTAGTTCTGTCCATTAAACCTGTTTAATCAATAATTGGATCCTTTTTTAAGGTGAATTCAGTATTAACTGCCGTGGAGGCACTGAACCAGTTAAAGCTTTTACTCTGTATCTAACGTGTGCTGTTTCTCATTTGGGTGGGTATGGTGCAGAATGATGACAGACTTCAATTTGTGTACAATTCCTACTTGCTGAAGTGACTAGTTTTTGCAACAAGTACTTCTGCATAAACAGGCATTTGCTGTAACGTTAAGCAGTCACATTGCACTTCATTTTGAAAAGAGAAGTGTACTGTGGTTATGTTCAATGTTGTTTAATGCAGAAATTTGTTGTAAATGGATGCAGTTCAAAAATATGATGTCTTTAGAGTGCAGGGACCCAGAGATGTGAACTTAGAAATCCTTTAAATTCTGGGAATGCAGTAAAACCCTTGGTATCTAGCACCAATGGGGATTGGTAGATGCCGGATAAGTGTATTTTCCAGTTTCTTGAGACTTGCAATACCCAACTAATACATCTGCATGAAGAATAAACAGTTTATAAGATAAGAATACTAGACTGTACTTGCACCGAACAAACTTCACTTGCATGAATAGACAAACCTTAAAGAATTTTACTTTATTTTCAGTCACATTCTTTGAAGATATTTAACCGTCGCTGCATCTGCAGGTTCCTCCCCCTCCATGGAGCTGCCCGAAAGATGAACAATAACATTATAGATAATCAATTTCCACCCCCCCAATCTCCCATGTTTTCAGATAAACTCTCTGATTGCAGCGACTCGGGATAGTGACACTTTAAGAGAGTCACCCCAACAGCGACTGGCATCCTGGGTGACGCTGTTACTATTTCACACAACTCTATTATAATTATTCAATATAATTTTTAACATTTAGACATTGGGCGCAATAGCACGAGCCCATGCCTTCCCAATTGACTTATAACCCCAGTACTTTTTGAATGGTGGAAGGAAACTGGAGCACCTGGAAGAAACCCACGCAGACACAGGGAGAACATACAAACTCCTTACAGACAGTGTGGGATTCGAACCTGGGTTGCTGGCGCTGTAACAGCGTTGTGTTAACTGTGCCGCCTCACAGCTGCTAAGAGCAAAGCACAACCAAGGCACTCCGCTGGCTGAATATTTTCTCCCATCTTCACCATGTGTCACTTCAGAGAACATTTACTTTTCCATTTTAATCTTCTATTTACATTTTTATTTATTCTTCTTTATTGATTTATTTTCGTCGGGGTTCTTTTTGCTGGTTGCTTGAGGCTGCCAGTTGCTTGAATTCCAGACACCAGGGGTTTTACTGCAGTTGTAAAACTCTGTGGCTGTACAGCTTGTGCCACTGTGTAGTAAAGGATGGAAATAGGAATCGTGCTGAATTTGTGTCAGACTTTGTTTGGTTAGACCACAGTTGAAGCAGTGCCTTGCACACACAGAATGTCAGCACGGGCTGATGCAAGATGAGTAGACGTGGAAGAGGAACCATATTTAAGGTGCTTCAGTGGAGTAGTTTTCGAGGCTATAGAATGTCCAAGTTGTACTAAGTAGCATTCATTTTGCATGGTAATTGTGTGAGTGATGTAGGAGGCCACTCAACTGCTTGACCCTGTTCTATATTGCTCGAGTATTCTAGATCCTTCCATGGAGCTGAATGCCATTTTGTGTTTGTGTTGTAAACTTTTTTTTATGGGGGTGGGGGTTTGACTTGAAAACCTGTTAGCAGCCAGAGAAAACAAGGGTGGAGGGGTGTACAAGGGCACATGCATAGGATTAATGCTTTTAAAAGTTCAGCAGAATGCAGAATCTTTATTTCTACCAAGGTTTGCAGTGGTGGGGGGGGGGGGGGGTGCAAATGTGTATATATAGACATGACATCATGAGCACCAAGTATTTTTTGGAAGACTGGAACTTGCCTCAGCAGTTACCAGATACTTGTGACGTCCGTGTTGTAAGTGTAGATGCTGTTTATGCAGGCATTTCCTCCGTGCACTTCGTTATTGGAAAGCAACTACAAAATGTTCTTTGGCAGATTTTTTTCACTGAAAAACTATTGGCTCCATGAACTTTCTGCACTTGGCTTCTGTGAGCAATCTGTTTGATTTGAATCCCAGAAGAAGGGAAATAGAATGGTTATTTGTAAGAAACGACTGGCACATCTGACCTTGCAGGTAAATGCTCTGGGGTGGAGCCCAAAACACTGGAGGAAGTGGAAGGACAGAGATGAGGAACTGCTTTCCCCAGAGGGTGGGGAATCGGTGGAATTCGTTGCCCATTGAAGCAGTGGAGGCGACCTCAGTAAATAGATTTAAGACAAGGTTGGGTAGATGTTTACATAGTAGGGGAATCAAGAGAAAATGCAGGTAGGTGGAGATGAGCCAGTTGTTGATCAGCTATGAATGGTGGCGCAGGCTTGACGGGCTTGGATGCCGTCTCTTTCTTCTGCTTCTTCTGTTCAGTGAAGTTCATGTGCAGGGAAGACCTGCTGGGGACCCTACTGAATCTGCACACAGTTTCCTGTGCAATTGTTCGAGCTTAAGTGCAGATTTTGATGCCTTTACAGTGACAAATTGGTAGATGTAGATCGTGTTGACTAGATTGAGTGATGGGAAGTCTCCTTCCTTGAGCTAGAAAAGTGATGGTCCAGTAGTTTTCATGGTTGCTGCGGAGACCTACCTTTTGTAATCCCAATTCCACTCAGGTGGAATCTGAACTTCTGGATCAGTGATGGAGTCCTTTTTATCAATGTACCAATTACTCCGATATGATAGAGTGATCCTCGGTAAAAGCATGATGCTGGAGAAACTCAGCAGCTCAAACAGTGTAGCAACCAACGTTTCGGGCTCGAGCCCCTCATCAAGGTATGAGCAAAATGTTGGCAGGTGTCTGAACAAAATGGTGGGGAGGGGGGTGAGGAGAGGGACACTGTCCCACAGGCAGGAGGTGATGGTTTTGTTTGGGCTCCTGCTGACATTTTGCTCATACCTTGATGAGGGGTTCAAACCTGAAACGTCGGTTCTGTATCTTTATCTTTGCTACGTAAAGGACACTGTTTGACCTGCTGAGCTTCTCCAGCATCACGTTTTTACTTCAATCACGGTGTCTGCAGACTTGTGAGTTTTACTTTTTTTAAATTTTTAAATAAAATTTAAAAAAAAATTTCACTCTATGAACCATACTGACCAAAATACACACAAACATTTCCCTCTTGAATATATACAGTATCATTTTCTCCCCTTTGTGAGTTTTACTTCTTGATGAATTTGTCCTGGGGGCACGGTATTTGGAGGGATGAAGGACAATTTTAAAGAATTGATTTGTAGCTAACCCCGGTGACTGAGGCAGAAGGTTGTTTCAAGTCCAACTCTCAGCTTTATTCACAGAAGTGTTGGCTGGGTTTTTGCAAAAGTTTTTTTTTTTAGTTATGGGTTGAGTGTGATTATTGGGTCGGTCGCTGTCTTGTTTTCTGTATACAGACTGGCTGCTGTGTTTTCTATTGGGATCATGGCTTTGCTGCAGAGGTCATGAAAAGTGCCTGAAAGGAATGCAAATCTATCGCCTTTAGCAAACGATGCAAGGTTTTTTAACACCTCATTTTCAACCATATGTCAGCGTTTTGTTAGTTTTGAACTGACTCACTTCTTTTAGTCGCTGCAGTTTAATTTTGAGACATGCATTTATACATTCTCTGTGAAATACACATTTTCAACTAGAATGTTTTGATGTGTAATGTGAGCAGAACCTTACTTCTGCCCAACTGAAGGAGGATCCCAATCAAATTTATTGTTATGAACACGTCATGAAATGTGTTGTTTTGCGGCAGCGTCACGGTGCAGACATTTATATAAACTACCGTACAAAATAAATAAAAATAGTGCAAGAAAAAGTCAAAGTAAGGCCGTGTCTTTGGTTCATTGATCCTTCAGGAATCTGATGGCAGCGGGGAAGAAGCTGTCCTTGGGCCGCTGAGTGCTCGTCTTCAGGCTCCTGTGCTTTTTTCTCCCCCCAATGGTAGTAGAGTGAAGAGGGCATGGCCGGTGTAGTGGAAGTCCTTGAGGATAGTGACTGCTTGCTTAAGACTCTGCCTCAGGTAGATGTCCTCAATGGAAGGAAGTCTGGTGCCCATGATATTGCAGAGTGAGTTAACAACCCTCTGGAGTTTTTTTCTTGTCCTGAACGTAGGCACTTCCGTACCATACAGTGATGTAACCAGTATCTGTAGAAGAATGAGAATCTTTGGTGACATATTGAATCTCCTCAAATTCCTCAAAATATAGCTGGCGAGCCTTCTTTGTGATTGCATCGACATGGAGGCTCTAGGCAGTGACCTGAATGAGCATGCGTGTGATTGTAACACATGGAGGTTGTTCAGTCTCTCCATTTCATTGACGCTTGCTCTCCGTGATCCTTTGTTTTTACCTTTCCCCAACAACTTACAAACATTTTTAATGGGCAAAAGACCTTCTTCCTTTTGTCGTAAGCTCAGCCTGCCAAATTTCTTTGCTCTGGCCTAAACCTTTCAATATGCCTCTTGCTGGAACAAACATTTATTATGTTGGAATCCTTTCAATGTTGAATTTTTCAACCCAGTCTCCCTTTAATTTCAACTTTAGAAGAACAACTTAAGTGAATTAAAGCTTAATTGCTACAATTTTTCATAAATAGTTGCCCTGTATCTTAAGCATTAGTGTAAAGCCCAAAACTGTGCATCAATTTCATTCTATATCTGATCATGGTTCGTTATATTGTCTCCTTGAGGTATTGCTTGCAATGTTATTAAATTACAATTAAGACTATTTTAAAATTGTGAAAGGCATCAATAAGATAGAAGTAGGTAAATTGTTCCCATTGGAGGGGGAGACTAGAACTAGGGGACACAGCCTTAAGATTCAGGGTAGTAGATTCAGGACGGAGATGAAGAGGAACTGCTATTCCCAGAGGGTGGGGAATCTATGGAATTTGCTGCCCATTGAAGCAGTGGATAGATTTAAGACAAGGTTGGAGAGATTTTTCCATAGTAGGGGAATTGAAGGATTGTGGGGGCGAAAGGCAGGTGGGTGGAGATGAGCCGATCATCAGATCAGCCACGATCACATTAAACGGTGGAGCCGACTCAATGGGCCGGATGGCCTACTCTTGCCCCTATTGGTTGTGTCTTAAGTTTCTAAATTCCCATTTTTATTCGCTTCCTGGGTCGTTGGTATCTACTACTGTAAACACCTCCAATAATCTGGCCACCTGTGCGTTTGATCATTTGAGATTCATCACCGTTTGCAAGAAGAGGTATGAGCTTGCAGATCCAGGAAAACTGGTTTGTGCTTCATTAACTTAACAGCCTTATTGAGTCATGGGCTCAGACCGATGGCTCATGGTATCAAAAGCAAAATCTTTTTCTGAAATAAAGATCAGCAAGGAAATTTGTTTATCCATTTTTGCATGCTGTTTGTGGAGCTTTACTGTGGTTTGAGTTGTTGTTTTCTATAAAACCGCAGTGATTGGTTCAAAGTAGCTTTGGATACCCCAAGCCTGATCAGGTTTAGACGAGGTGCAAGGTCTTTTGAATTTATTGTGGTCTTGTGTACTTTTGCTATTTTTAAAACTGCACGATGTTCAATTTTTAAGCAGTCGTGGAGAGACGTTCAGAGGAAATTACTTCTGTCCGTGAGTTGCATGTTGTTTTGCATGTGTCAAGCAAGCAAAGAGGTAGGCTGAATTCTTTTAATGTGGTTAGGAGCTCCAAAACCCCAACACTATTTGAAGAATGCTACTAATTCTAACAGCTTCTAAAAGGACAGGGAGCTGACCTTCGATTAGATATTTTAAGCACCTACAGGATTAAGACCTCAATCTGCCAGATCCCTAGAATTGGAGGCTGCTTTCGAAGTTGACTTGTTGTATCACCTCATGAGCCTGCAGGCCAATTGCCTTTTGCTAAACCTTTGCATATGCACTCCCTTTCAGATTGTAAATTTGAGGACGTGCAAGTTTTGAATTGGTTTCTTGATGTGTTTGATTGTGCCCTGCTTGTCTGTAGTTTTGGTCTTTGGGGGACCTTCTGATTTGTCCAAAGTACCACTGATTTTTTTTCTTCTTGATTTGTCGTGATGCCACCAGTTGTGGTTTGAATGGAGTCTGAAACTTCTGCATGAAGGACCAATTAGTTTGCCTTTTTGGCTCAGGTTATCTGTCCCACCTGATACGACGCTCCACACGAGCATCTTCCAACCCACCTTCACAGAGTCCCATCCAGCACTGGCTTGCCTCAAACCATTGGTTGCCCAAAGCAAGATTAAAATTCTTAGGTGAAATGTGCTAGGAGAATGGACATTGGGATTGAGATGCAATGGGGTTACAAATTGTCACTTGATGGCAAATGTGACTAAATGGAAATTTTTGGGCTCTGATTGATTATGTTACAGAATTGTGCACCATCTGATGCAGATTTACCTGAACGTGAGAACATAAGAAGCAGGAGTTGGCCATCTGGCCCGTCGAGTCAGTTCTGCCATTCAGTGAGATCTCAGCTGATCTGATAGTAGGCTCACCTCCACTTATCTGCCTTTCCCCCATATTCTTTAAATTTTCCTACTATGTAAAAATCTACCCAACCTTGTCCTAAAAATGTTCACTGAGGTCGCCTCCACTGCTTCAATAGACAGAGAATTCCACAGGTTCACCCCCCCCCCCCCCTCCCCACAGTTCCTCCTCATCTCTGTCCTAAATCTTTTACCCTGGATCTTGAGGCTATGTCTCCTAGTTCCAGTTTCCCCTACCCATGGGAACAACTTACCTTTCTCGATCTTATCTCTGCCTTTCATAATTTCATACGTTTCTGTAAGATCCCCCATCATTCTTCTAAATTCCAGCAAGTACAGTCCCAGATGACTCAATCTCTCCTCATAGACCAACCCCCTCATCCCTGGAATCAACCTGGAAAACCCCCTCTGCACCACCTCCAAATCCAGTACCTCCTTCCTCAAGTAAGGAGGCCAGAACTGCATGCAGTTTCCCCGATGCATTTAGGTTATCTCTGAAATTATCTACATCACTGTGCATTGATTCCCTTTATGCTCCAGTCATTTAGATCTTGATGTCTCTCCTGGGATTTATATTGTGGCCGAAATACAGTATCTGTTAATGACCTGTCCTGAAGTTAAATTGTCATTTCTATATTGATCAGCAAGTTTATTATTGCCATTGTGAAATTCATCACACTTGTCCACATTGAATGTTCAGCCCCTTATTTAAATGTAGCACCAAGGTTAGTAATTATGCATCTGATTCCAAAGTCCTAAATTAAGGGTTAAATGAATGATCTTGTATCTTTTGCTGTTCTAACAAGATTTCTTCAACTAGTGGAATTAGCTACATGCATTCTGAGGATTTTCCCCTTAATATCCAGAAATTTGGTTCCAATTAGTTTCTAAGTTTCAAGGAATCCTTGATTAAGAATTTTAAAAAAATCTTTGGAGTTGGCTAACCAGGCTGGTAAATTGAGACCATGCTCTCTTTAAAAGCTAATATTGTTAATGGTGTCCAGAACTACTTGGATTACTCCGAGCATTCCTCGTTCTTGATACCATAGCCAGCATCACTTTTTATCAATCCCGTTTCTGATCTCCAAGGACTCTGGTTGCTTTTCATTGTTTTTTCAAAGCACTCTAGTTTTGAGACCTATTGGTCAGTTTTTCCACAGCGGAGTGCTTGGAGGCGGTTTTTGCTTATTTAGAAGTAGAGTCCCCGGACAATGGGTTGGAGATTCGGGATTGCCCCATCCCAAGGATGCTGCAAATAAATGGAGTTTCTTTTATCCCAGAGGTTTATGGAAAATGGGTGGAAGGGCAGGTTGTGATGAAGTCCTTGTAATTCTGCGATGAACAAGTAGCTGCAAACCTGGCAAATGGAATTTAATGCAAGGCTATGCATTTCACGAGGAATGAAAAGGATTATTATCTGAATAGAACTGCAAATGAGTGAAGTTTGAGGGAGATCTAGGTATTGTAGTGCAGGAGAGAGATCCATCAGCTTGTTGAGTAGTGTCACACCAACAGCCTTGCTGCATGCATGTCAGCAAAACCAAAGAGCTGATTGTGGCCTTCAGGAAGGGGAAATTGAGAGAAAACGAACCTTTCCTCATTGAAGGGTCAGCAATGGAAAGGGCTTCAAATTCCTGCGTGTCATCATCTCCAAGGATCTGTCCTGAAGCCTCTATGTTGACACAATCATGAAGAAGGGTCACCAGCGGTGATATATTGTGAGGTGTTTGAGGAGATTTGGTAGGTCACCAAAGACTCTTGAAACTTCTACAGATGGACTGTGGAGAGCATTCTGGCTGGCTGCATCTCTAGGCACTTTCAAATTGCTGCCCCTGGATGGCCCTCCTGGGACCCGGGTGAGATTACTGGGTCGTGTGTGCCGCCTGCACCTTTCAAAAAGCAGCCTAACCTACCTGTTAAATCGCCAACCCAGCAATTTTTAAAAAATTTAAAAAAATTTTTTTTCATACTATGAACCATACTGACCAAAATACACACAAACATTTCCCTCTTGAATATACACAGTCATTTTCTCCCCTTTTTCCCCCCTCCCTTCCCTCCCTCCCCTTCCCCACCCACTCAACGTTCAACATATATGATACATTAAACCCATTAAACAATGTCATCACACAATGAAAACAAAGAAGAAAATTGTGTTCTCTACTTTTACACACTGGGTCAGTTCATTTCGACTTCTCTTCTCCTTCTGTCATTTTAGGGGGCGGAGGTCCGCGGTAGAACTTCTCTGGTATGTTCCATGTACGATTCCCAAATTTGTTCGAATTTGTGATGTTATTTCTTAAATTATATGTTATTTTTTCCAATGGAATACATTTATTCATTTCCATGTACCATTGCTGTATTCTCAGGCTCTCTTCTGATTTCCAGGTTGACATTATACATTTTTTTGCTACTGCTAAGGCGATCTTAATAAATCTTTTTTGTGCTTCATCCAAATCGAGTCCAAGTTCTTTACTTCTTATATTACTTAAAGAAAGTTCTCTGGATTTTTTGGGATGTTGTTTTTTGTGATTTTATTTAATACCTGATTTAGATCTTTCCAAAACTTTTCCACTTTTCTCACATGCCCAAATTGCATGTCCTGTTGTTTCAGTTTCCTTCTTACAGCGAAAACATCTGTCTGATACTGTTGAGTCCCATTTATTTAACTTTTGGGGCATGGTGTATAACCTGTGTAACCAATTATACTGTATCATGCGTAACCTCATGTTTATTGTATTTCTCATAGTTCCGGAGCATAGCTTTTCCCATGTTTCATTCTTTATGTTTAGAACTTGTTCCCATTTTTGTTTGGGTTTACAGCTTATTTCCTCGTTCTCTTTCTCTTGCAGTTTGATGTACATGTTCGTTATAAATCTTTTAATTATCATTGTGTCTGTAATCACATATTCAAAATTGCTTCCTTCTGGTAATCTCAGTCTGTTTCCCAATTTGTCCTTTAAGTAGGTTTTCAGTTGGTGGTATGCGTGAGTTATACCATATTTGTACTTCATTTGTTCAAAAGATAATAATTTATTTCCCAAACAACAATTTTCTATTCTTTTGATCCCTTTTCTCTCCCATTCTCTAAAGGAAAGGTTATCTATTGTGAAAGGGATTAGTTATTTTGCATCAATATTAATTTTGGTAGTTGATAATTTGTTTTATTCCTTTCTACGTGAATCTTCTTCCAAATGTCGAGCAAATGGTGCAGTACTGGTGAATTCCTATGTTGCACCAGCTTTTTATCCCACATATAGTATATGTTCAGATACCTTCTCCCCTATTTTATCTAGCTCTAATCTGGTCCAATCTGGTTTTTCCCTTGTTTGATAAAATTTTGATAGGTATCTTAATTGTGCTGCTCTATAATAATTCCTAAAGTTTGTAGCTGTAAGCCCCCTTGTTTGTACCATTCTGTTAATTTATCTAGCGCTATCCTTGTTTTCCCTCCCTTTCCTAACCTTCTGTTAGGTGAATT
Source organism: Narcine bancroftii (assembly GCF_036971445.1). Taxonomy (NCBI): domain Eukaryota; kingdom Metazoa; phylum Chordata; class Chondrichthyes; order Torpediniformes; family Narcinidae; genus Narcine; species Narcine bancroftii. The sequence continues at coordinate 86,080,635 of NC_091481.1, forward strand.
GGTAACGATTGGAATAGGTATTGTATCCTTGGGAAGATATTGATTTTAATGCAATTTACCCTTCCTATCAGTGTTAGTGGTAAACCTTTCCAATGTTCTAAGTCATCTTGTAATTTCTTCATTAATGGCTGATAATTTAGTTTGTATAGATGGCCTAGATTATTATCTAGTTGTATACCTAGGTATTGGATTGCTTGCATTTGCCATCTAAATGGTGATTCTTTCTTGAACTTTGTGAAATCTGCATTATTCATTGGCATTGCTTCACCTTTATTTGCGTTGATCTTGTACCCCGATACTTCTCCATATTCCTTCAATTTCTTATATAATTCTTTTATTGATATTTCTAGTTCTGTGAAGTATACTATGACATCATCTGCAAATAGACTGATTTTATATTCCTTCTCTTCTATTTTTATCCCTCTTATTTTATTTTCTGTTCTTATCAGTTCTGCCAGTGGTTCTATAGCTAACGCGAACAGTGAGGAAGATAGTGGACATCCCTGCCTAGTTGATCTGCTTAATTTAAATTGGTTTGATATATATCCATTTACTGTCATCTTTGCCAATGGTCCCTTATATAATGCTTTAATCCAATTAATATATTTCTCTGTAGTACTTTGAATAAATAATTCCATTCTACTCTGTTAAAGGCTTTCTCTGCGTCTAAGGCAACCGCCACTGTTGGCGTCTTGTTTCCTTGTACTGCATGGATTAAGTTAATGAACTTACAGATATTGTCCGTTGTTCGTCTTTTTTTAATAAAAGTTTGATCTAGTTTTACTATTTTTGGTACACAGTTGGCCAATCTGTTTGCTAATAGTTTAGCATTATTGTATAATCTGTGTTAAGTAGAGATATTGGTCTCTATGATGCTGGTATTAGTGGATCTTTCCCCGTCTTTGGTATTACTGTAATTATTGCTGTTTTGTATGAATCTGGCATGTTTTGTTTCTTCAATCTGGTTCATTACTTCCAGGAGAGGAGGTATTAATAAGTCTGTAAATGTTTTATAGAATTTTATTGGGAGTCCGTCCTCTCCCGGGCCAACCCAGCAATTTAAGGGGGATCCTGCTCCAGCAATGACGTGGTGAGTGATGCGTCATGCAGCCACTGGGAATCCCCTGTGTCCTTTCTATTCCCTTTCTGTTTAAAGATCCAGAGCAACCCGATGAGCCATTTCCCTTTTCAAATAGGCAGAGCAGAACACCCGGGTACGTTTTACTGGGTTCCCTGACTCCACCTTCAAAGTAGGACTGGGACCCATGTAGATTTTGACTGTGCTTGCCTGGTTTGGCCCTTTCAAATAGCCCTGTACCTGGATCTTCAACCTAGTAAATTGCCCGGTTACCCCATTTTACAAGGCAATTTGAAAGGGCCTACTGTCTTGTACAGAGGTGCCAATGCTCAGGACAAGAAAAAAATCCGGAGGGTTGTTAACTCAGCCTGCAACATCATGGGAACCAGTCTTCATTCCATCGAGATCATCTTCAAGAGGTGGTGTCTGAAGAAAGCAGCCTCTATCTTCAAGGACCCCCACCACCCAGTCCCTGCCCTCTTCACTCTGTTACCATGGGGTAAAAGGTACAGGAGCCCAAAGATGAGCACCCAACGGCACAAGGACAGCTTCTTCCTCTCTGCCATCAGATTCCTGAATGATCAATGAACCAAAGTCACTCCCTTTGACTTTTTCTTGCACTATTTTTATTTATTTTGTAATAAATGTTTGGTCTGTGATTGCTACTGCTGCAAGACAACGAGTTTTGTGACACGTTTATGACAATAAAATCTGTTGGGCAGGACCAACAGCAGTTAAAGCAAATGGTTTTCTGCCTCTATTGGGAAAGGGTTGGTTTGTAAAAACGGGTTTAATTAGTTGTACAGGACGCTCATAGGAGCACATTTAGAATGCAATTCTGGTCTTTAAAAAAACTAGGATTGGAGGCAGTTCAAAAAAGATTCACCAGGCTAATTCCTGAGATGTCCAGTTGTTCCAACAAGAGATGCTGGGCAGTTTGGGCCTGTATTGTGTGCACTTCAGAGAAACGAAGTGTGATTTTTGTTCAAGCACGTAAGGGGGCAATAATAAGGTTAGATGCTAACATGTTCCCATTAAGGGAATCAGTGGCTGACCATTTTAAACTGGGGAGCAAGGAAAGTTTGGGTAGTGAATATTTGGAATTCTGTCTCTGAAGGTCAGATTTTTGGGTTTTTAAGGTGGTGACGAACGCTCAAAATATCAAAGAATGGGGAACTGGAACAGAAGAGTTGGGCCAGCATTGATCATATTGAATGGTGGGCCACTGAAGGGCCTGGGTTTGTATCCGAGGCTAAGATTAAGTCATTTAAAATCTAGGACAGAGAAAAGGTTTTTGGGGATCCTAATTTTCTCATACATTTTGAGATGATGGGCTCAGGCCCAAAACGTCAGTTCTGTATCTTTAGCTTTGCTATAAAAGGACACTGCGTGTACTCCATCCAGCCTTGTGTTTTTACTACAACCATGGTGTATGCAGACTTTCGTGATTTACTCTTTGCTCATTCATGTCCACTTGTTTATTTTCTCCTAAGATGTAGAATGATATGTACATTTACTAATTTCAAGGAATAGCTTTGGAATTGGAAGTATTAGAGGTGCTTTAACTGTTTCCATTAAAATCTAGGGATGGAAATCCTGTGGATTTGTCTGTCTTGAGCAACATTTCTTTTGAAAATTGAGTGTATGTTCCTAATTCAGTGCTAATTTTAAGATGTTTGGAATGCCTAGGAGCGTCTACACTAAAATCATTCAATTATTTATTATCCTTTATTTTTAAAGAGCAGTGATATTGTAAAAAGGCTCATTTTGACTGAGATCAGTTTTACAAATGTAAAATAAGCCTTTAGCTTATTTTCCTGCTACCTTTTATTGCTTCAATTTAAATTTAGAAGTCCAGCATGGTAATAGGGCATTCTGGCCCATGAGTCCATGCCGTCCAAAGGCACCCAATTAACTACAACCCCCAGTACATTTTTGAAGAGTGGGAAGAAGCCGGAACCCACACGACACGGAAAATGTACAAAGTCCTTGCAGACAGCCAGGATTTGCCAGCCCTGTCACAGTGTGGTGCTAACCGCTAAGCTAACCCTGCCGCCCTGTCACCGTTATTCTTTGCACCCCTTCCAATCACCAGAATTGGCACTGGTTTTACCAGTTTTGTACACTTGTTTTCCTTGTCTACATAGTTCTGAAAGAAGCAGCATCTTCTGATTCGCATTAAATCCATTTAACACTTTCTGTCCAGTTTGACAGTACTTGCGGCAATCTATTGAAGTTGGAAACCAAATTGAGACATGGCTGATTTAGGCTTTCCCTTTCAAAATTTAAGCTATATTATCGTTTTTGGATTCCTGCTTAACGGACTTGTTAACTCATCGATAAATGAAGTATATTACTGCAGAAACCTTTCAATAAAATGTGAAGAAATTAGATCAACTTTGATTCTCTTAACCAAGAGATCTGTACGACTTGTTTACTGATCTTGATCTAACATCTGTTGGGAAATTATTAGCCCATAATTATGGATGATTGAACACAGGATCATTCCAGTCGAACACTATCCAGCCTTTTCCAAAATGCATGGAAGTCTTTAATCAAAGACCAGATCCTTGCAAATATTTTGCCAGATTTCTGCATCCACCTTGATGTGCCTCCTGAATGGTGCCCAGAAGCAACCAAAAAAAATGTCGTAGTTTATCGTAGCTGGTTTGTTTTTTTAAACTCTTTGATCTGCTCGTGTTTATCCTGTCACAATAATGAAGCCGCACCTTGAATTCCCTGAAGCCCCTTCAGCTTGCAATTCCAGAAAAAAAATCCTCTCTGTTTGAGAACAAAGTCTACCATTGCGCTTGCTATTTAAACACAAATATTGTCAAGAGAACCTTGTCGGAGCTGACTAAGGAGGAGTTAGCTGGTCTGAAATTACAGTAAATATAGTTTGGTTTCCTCTTAGACTTTTCCCATGCATATCCTTCGCACTGCAGCTCTCCTACTCAAACCTGTCTGATCATCCCTCAGGGCAGGTATTTGTGAGTGGATGTTTGGGAGTCCAACGGAAAGGGTTTTTAAAAAACGTCAGGATTTCACTCCGCGCAGGAGGGATGTAACCAGACCTGCTCAACAGTAGGAGAGGCTAGTTCACAGAGGACTTTGGAGTGGTAGCCCCGGAGTCTGGAAGCCCGTGATTCTGCCAACTCTCTCCTGTTTGGAGCTCTTCTCTGTGAAGAGGAGGGAAGTGCGAGGCGAGGATTGCTGCAGGTGCTGTACTCTGTTTTAAGGTTTTTAAAACGTTGATTCTGCTCGAAGCCGCAGAAAAGTTTAGTTCTGTGGGCATTTTGAGTTTTAGAAATGGGGAAATATGCATCTGTACAATCTCATTATGTTCCTGAATCATTTGAGGAAATGTAGCAGTCAATTTGTGACCCACAATGTGGTCATTGATTAGGGGTCTGTTATTGAAACGACTAGATATCGACCTCTCCACTGTTTCTTTTACGACTCTGTTGGGGCAGACAATGGGTTGAGATTGTCTGAAAGGCAGCGCTTTCCTCTCCACTGAGTGAGGCGTGAAGTGGGGTGTTCACCATAACCTTCTGACTCTTGTAGAGTTGCATAGGTTTGTGAATAGAATCAGTGAGATTTGGGTATCCACAAATGGTTTCAAGTTCTTGAGTCAATGCAAAAATGAAGGGGATGAACTGCTCTGGTGTATCTCACTGTGCCCTGAAAGATTGAGATCCAAATAAAATGGAATACATGATCTCATTGAATGGCGGAGCAGGCTCAAAGGGCCGAATGACCTACTCCTGCTCCTATCTTCTATGTTTCTATGTAACAACCAGACAATTCTGGCAGTGGTGACCAGTGTTCATTTATGCCTGCATGCTCAGTATTTTAAATTCAGGTTTTTTTTTTACATATACAACAACACATCTGTGCAGACCATGGTGTACACAGTGCACAACAATTAGTTGAACAATTTTGTAGTTAAAACCTTAAACTAGTGTGATTTTTTTTTTTTTGCTCGCAGAGGGTGGCTTATGTTGGGATGCAGACACGAGGTACAAACTGGCCAGCTCTGTCTGAGCACGACAGGTGCCAAGTGTGTCAGGCTCAAGATGACCTTGTAAACTACCGTTTAGCTGGTGGTCCTTGACAGCAACGGATAGTTAACTGAGAATCCAGTGTCTTGTGTTTTTGATCAAGAACAGTGTACACTTAATGTCGCCCACCTTTTATACTCATCCCCCCTCCCTTCCAGTCAGATGTGGGGAAGAAATAATTAAATCCTCTGAGCTTCTCCGGCTTTGTGTTTCTACTACAACCACGGTTGGGGAGGGGGTTGGTTTGGCTGTTGTTGGATTTAATTAAAACTGACCTCCAGAAAAGGGTAACTCTATTCCAGAGCAACTGATTGAAGTGGGTGCAGAAATCTAATGGGAAATTGGGTTTTGTAGACTTGAAGGGTCTACAGCATAAATATTTTTTTAAAATTGGTCTGTTAATAAATGCGGTCTACAGTAGTTTGGACTCTGTCAATACATGGTGTATGCCAGCATATAGGGCGATTCTCGAAACTTAATAATGTCACCTCAGAATCGGGATGTCCTGTACACCAGGTCTAAAATCCGAACCTTGACGGTGAAGACTCGACGCCGGCTCCGACACAATGTCATGCGTGCCCCGTTAGTTATCCACAACGTCTCTGTGCTCCCCCGCAGGGTCCATCTGCCCAGTCCGGCTGCTGTGCTGGCTTTAAACAAGCCGCCAGTGGTCTATTTTAAAATGTGCTTATAAAATTAAAACTTATATAGGGTAATTTGGCATTAAAATATTGTGATTTGCATCCACTGTTTAGTGGAAAGTGCCATATTCAGTGATTGGGGGGGGGGGGGGGGGCGGGGCGGGTGTGTTGCCTTGTACATACCAACCTTTTGGGGGGTCCTCTACAATAGAATATATGGTAGTTCTCACTGAGATAGAATCAGGGAAATTCAGTCACTGTTGTGAGCAAGTTTGTGTCCATTCCCACAATATGAAAATGACTGATATTGGATGTGGTTGTTTTAACTTGAAGAACTTGGTCAGAGCAGTGAGGGAACTCTGCTTTTTGAAATTTATCAGTCCCAATCGAGACCACAAAAAGTGCAGCACATTTGCATACCAGCTTGGTTGAGCGTTTTCTCCTAGACTGATTTTTGAGCCTAAATTCCTTCAGAGTTCACAGGTCAAATTTGCATGGATTAAGCCACTGGTTCTCAAACATTTTTTACTCACATACCACCTTAAAGTAATCCTTTTCTCTCTGTAGTTAGTAAAGGATTGCATAAAGTGGTATGTGAGTAGAGTGGCCATTTCAAACACTAAAATGGAGGGCATGCAGGGTCAGCGTCAAAAGCTCTGTCACGGAGGGGCGACGCTGCCCTCACAATCCCTCCCCCCACCGCGCATGTGCGCCAGAAGAAACATGGCTGCGCATGCCGCCATTTAACGGGTTTTCTGCTGCTTAATTTGTCCTCCATTTGGCCCTACACGGCCAAATGGAGGACAAATTAACGTCCGGCTCAAGTTGGCGCTGGGCAGAAGGCTCAAAGGACGGGCTATCCAGTCACCCTATATGTCAGTGAAAAGAAAAAAGGTTGAGAGCCACTGGATTAGGCAGTCAGTGTACTCGTTCCAAAGTTGTAGGTGTCTTTTTTGCATTTTTTTTTTGTGCCATATTTTGTTTTGATCTCTCCATTAAAATGCCTTCTGATGTTTTCTAATAAACACACTATAAATGATGCAGACCAATTAGTGTGGGTTCTAAATTTCTGAAAGTAGGAACAGATTTGGGCTGTGCTGAGATAACCAGATGCAAGATGAATGTAAACAAGGCAGATTCATTGGCAGAGGAATGAAATCCTATATTGCACATTGAATATAGGAAAGCAAGGAGTACACGTGAAATGAGTTTGAAGTGATCCGTGTTGGGTGAATTGTAGATGACTACTCGAACAGTATTGGCGAGTTTTGTTGTCAATCAAGGCCCTATTGGGGTAGAGAGATTTCATGGTGGGTCTAATGCTTGTTTCTTAATCTCCATGCACATTAGGAATGGGACAGAACCCTGGATTAAGTAGATGTGCTGTTTTTGTGCCACTCATTCAGAATTTATTGTCATGAACATATAATGAAATTCATTGCTTTGCAGCAGAATTTATATAAACTCTCTAACAAAATAAATAAAATTAGTGCAAGAAAAAGACAAAGTTAAGGCAGTGTCTGTGTTCATTCAGGAATATGATGGCAGAGGGAAAGAAGCTGTTCCTTGTGCTGCATAACGTGGGGTGGAATCAGATACTATCAAATGTTCAAAAGGCATTTAGGTCGTTGAATAGCCAAGGTGTCAAAAATGTGATCTGAATGTGAATCGATGACCAAAAGGGTTGGTGTGGACCGAACTGCCAGTTTTTGAGCTATAATCTCTGATTACGTGAGATTTCCCAATCGCTCGCCATTTAAAAAAAATTTAATATCCTCTAGTTTTTCAGAATCCGAAGTTATTGTCATGCACCAGTCATGAAATTCCTTGTTTTGCGGCAGCGGCCGTTCAGATAAAAACCACCTTACAACAATAAATAAAATAGTGCACAAAGAGCCAAAATGAGGCAACCAGTTGGATTCCTTGATCTTTTTTTTTTATTCCTTGATCCTTCAGGAATCTGATGGCGGAGGGGAAGAAGCTGCCCTTTTGCCACTGGCTGCTCATCTTCAGGCACCTGGACCTTTTCCCTGATGGTAGCAGAGTGAAGAGGGCAGGGCCTGGGTGGTGGGGGTCCTCAAGGATAGGGGCGGCTTTCTTCAGACGTCACCTCATGTCAATGTCCTCGATGGAGTGATGTCGCTGGCCGAGTTAACAGCCCTCTGGAATTTTTTTCTTGTCCTGAATGTTGGCAGAGATGAAGTAAAATTTAAATCTTTCTCTTTAAAAAATAAAAGACTGAATTTAGGTCAATTTTTTAAAAAAAATGCAGATTGTGGAACAAAGCACTGAAGATGATCATTTGGCCCATTTGAGCTGGCTCTCTGCAGGATCAATGTTCTTCAGTTATTTCTCCACAGTGCCTTCAATTTTTTTTTCTCTCTAGGTAGTCATCCAATTCTTTTTTCAAATTTAGGCATGCAGCATGGTAACAGGCCATTTCAGGCCACGATCCAGTCCCACCAATTGACCTACAACCCCACCCCCCAGTCCATTTAGAAGGGTGGAGGAAACTGGAGCTCTCAGGAAAAAACCCATGCAGACACTGGGAGAACAAAATGTTACAAGCCCAGAGGTCTTCAAAAGCCAGCTGCAACAGAAACTCACTAAGACAATGGTTACTTAAACAAAAGTTGCTTTTAATTTTCTTCTTACATAAGCCCACAGGACCCCAAAACCCAGCAGCAATAGACACTCACCAAGACAAATGGTTTTTAAAACAAAAGTTATTTTTAATCAACTTAAAACATGAAAATAGAATCAAACTCTATACTTAACTAACCCAAATTAACCCCCTTCTAATTCTAAGCGCACGTGTATGTAATGCGTGTGTAAATTTAAAAGTTCTTTGGTTCATGGTTCAATCTCACTTCTTCCAAGTTCTCTGGATGCAGGCAATTCTTAGACTGTGCACAGAATTCAACATATTTAAAATTCACCAGACTTTGGTGCTCGAAAGGTAAATGTTTACTGCTCAGGAAGGTTCTTGTAAGGTTTGGAGAGAGAGATTTGTTGCTCCAGGATTTCCACAACTGAGGCACCACCATAAGTCACCTCAATGTCTCGCTGATGAAACTTACCCTATCAGGGTTTTCCAGATGGTAACCTCTTTCTTTCAGGTTACGAAAGAGTTCCATTCCTCTTATTCCAAGAGAAACATCAGTCAGATAGCACCCAGCCATCCACTGCTATTGGAACTTTTCATCAGTTTCAACCAGCTCTTCCTGACTTGCACTGTGTCTCACACACACACACACACACACACACACACACACACACACACACACACACACACACACACACACACACACACACACACACACACACACACACACACAAAGCTGAGAGGGCTTCTCTTCTCCCTCCCTCTCTCTCCAACTGAAACTTCCAGCCAAACCATGTGATTCACTCACTTTCAAAACCCCCAACTTCTTCGCAAACAACAAGAGTTCTTTCTTCTGCTCAAGCTGTTGTTTGATGAACAAAACTCAGGATTGACCTTCCTGTAAGCACCCTGCAGAAAGGTACTTGTAACTATCCTGGCTCCAGTTCTAAACAATGGTCATTAATTTTATGATGTCAGTTCAATTAACACCTACTTGTGAAAGGTGAGGTGCATAACATTCTCCAGAGATCTTCAATATTTCTTCAGTCTTTCAAATAAGATCTATTTTAAAAATGTGTTTATGTATGTAACCTACTCTAAATCTACCAAATTCCCCAAAATATTATAATCATTACTTAACCCCCATCTAATTCTAAGTGCACGTGTATGTGATGTGTATGTGTTCAGAAAAGTTCTTTGTTTCACTGTCCAATCATTTACTTTTCACTTCTCCAAGTTCACTGGGATCAGGCAATTTTCACAATGTGCACAGAATATAACACTTCTGATCTTCTCCAGGCTCTGGTGCTTTAACTTAAATTGTTACTGCAAAGGAAGGTCTTTGTTAGTTACATACTTGCAACCAGTTTACCTATCTCGGCTGCACCATTTCATCAGATGCAAGGATCGACCATGAGATAGACAACAGACTCGCCAAGGAAAATAGCGCCTTTGGAAGACTACACAAAAGAGTCTGGAAAAACAACCAACTGAAAAACCTCACAAAGATAAGCGTATACAGAGCCGTTGTCATACCCACACTCCTGTTCGGCTCCGAATCATGGGTCCTCTACCGGCACCACCTACGGCTCCTAGAACGCTTCCACCAGCGTTGTCTCCGCTCCATCCTCAACATCCATTGGAGCGCTCACACCCCTAACGTCGAGGTACTCGAGATGGCAGAGGTCGACAGCATCGAGTCCACGCTGCTGAAGATCCAGCTGCGCTGGATGGGTCACGTCTCCAGAATGGAGGACCATCGCCTTCCCAAGATCGTATTATATGGCGAGCTCTCCACTGGCCACCGTGACAGAGGTGCACCAAAGAAAAGGTACAAGGACTGCCTAAAGAAATCTCTTGGTGCCTGCCACATTGACCACCGCCAGTGGGCTGATAACGCCTCAAACCGTGCATCTTGGCGCCTCACAGTTTGGCGGGCAGCAGCCTCCTTTGAAGAAGACCGCAGAGCCCACCTCACTGACAAAAGGCAAAGGAGGAAAAACCCAACACCCAACCCCAACCAACCAATTTTCCCTTGCAACCGCTGCAATCGTGTCTGCCTGTCCCGCATCGGACTGGTCAGCCACAAACGAGCCTGCAGCTGACGTGGACTTTTTTACCCCCTCCATAAATCTTCGTCCGCGAAGCCAAGCCAAAGAAAGAAGACTTGCAAGTGATCCCAGGAACCAAATGCCAATTGGCCTTTAAAGTGGCAAGTGTGAAAGCAAAATCAGCTCAACGCCAGGGTCAGACAACGTAATCTCACACCAGGGATTGATGGCCTCGACCCCAGTACAATCCCCAGTGTTTACAGACACCGATCGGTGTTGCAATCAGGCAAGTGTGAAAGGGCTAATTGCATTGTGGGATTGAAATGACCCAACCCAAGTTTTTCCGTGAGTGCAGAAGAAAAGATTGACTTTGACTTTGGCTTGGCTTCGCGGACGAAGATTTATGGAGGGGGTAAAAGTCCACGTCAGCTGCAGGCTCGTTTGTGGCTGACAAGTCCGATGCGGGACAGGCAGACACGGTTGCAGCGGCTGCAGGGGAAAATTAGTGGGTTGGGGTTGGGTGTTGGGTTTTTCCTCCTTTGCCTTTTGTCAGTGAGGTGGGCTCTGCGGTCTTCTTCAAAGGAGGTTGCTGCCCGCCAAACTGTGAGGCGCCAAGATGCACGGTTTGAGGCGATATCAGCCCACTGGCGGTGGTCAATGTGGCAGGCACCAAGAGATTTCTTTAGGCAGTCCTTGTACCTTTTCTTTGGTGCACCTCTGTCACGGTGGCCAGTGGAGAGCTCGCCATATAACACGATCTTGGGAAGGCGATGGTCCTCCATTCTGGAGACGTGACCCATCCAGCGCAGCTGGATCTTCAGCAGCGTGGACTCGATGCTGTCGACCTCTGCCATCTCGAGTACTTCGACGTTAGGGATGAAAGCGCTCCAATGGATGTTGAGGATGGAGCGGAGACAACGCTGGTGGAAGCGTTCTAGGAGCCGTAGGTGATGCCGGTAGAGGACCCATGATTCGGAGCCGAACAGGAGTGTGGGTATGACAACGGCTCTGTATACGCTTATCTTTGTGAGGTTTTTCAGTTGGTTGTTTTTCCAGACTCTTTTGTGTAGTCTTCCAAAGGCGCTATTTGCCTTGGCGCGTCTGTTGTCTATTTCATTGTCGATCCTTGCATCTGATGAAATGGTGCAGCCGAGATAGGTAAACTGGTTGACCGTTTTGAGTTTTGTGTGCCCGATGGAGATGTGGGGGGGCCTGGTAGTCATGGTGGGGAGCTGGCTGATGGAGGACCTCAGTTTTCTTCAGGCTGACTTCCAGGCCAAACATTTTGGCAGTTTCCGCAAAGCAGGACGTCAAGCGCTGAAGAGCTGGCTCTGAATGGGCAACTAAAGCGGCATCGTCTGCAAAGAGTAGTTCACGGACAAGTTGCTCTTGTGTCTTGGTGTGAGCTTGCAGGCGCCTCAGATTGAAGAGACTGCCATCCGTGCGGTACCGGATGTAAACAGCGTCTTCATTGTTGGGGTCTTTCATGGCTTGGTTCAGCATCATGCTGAAGAAGATTGAAAAGAGGGTTGGTGCGAGAACACAGCCTTGCTTCACGCCATTGTTAATGGAGAAGGGTTCAGAGAGCTCATTGCTGTATCTGACCCGACCTTGTTGGTTTTCGTGCAGTTAGATAATCATGTTGAGGAACTTTGGGGGACATCCGATGCGCTCTAGTATTTGCCAAAGCCCTTTCCTGCTCACGGTGTCGAAGGCTTTGGTGAGGTCAACAAAGGTGATGTAGAGTCCTTTGTTTTGTTCTCTGCACTTTTCTTGGAGCTGTCTGAGGGCAAAGACCATGTCAGTAGTTCCTCTGTTTGCGCGAAAGCAAAGTGGCAAAGCAGCAGGTATGGATGGAATCCCCCCAGAGGTCTGGAAGGCTGGCGGCAAAACTCTGCATGCCAAACTGCATGAGTTTTTCAAGCTTTGTTGGGACCAAGGAAAACTGCCTCAGGATCTTCGTGATGCCACCATCATCACCCTGTACAAAAACAAAGGCGAGAAATCAGACTGCTCAAACTACAGGGGAATCACGTTGCTCTCCATTGCAGGCAAAATCTTCGCTAGGATTCTACTAAATAGAATAATACCTAGTGTCGCCGAGAATATTCTCCCAGAATCACAGTGCGGCTTTCGCGCAAACAGAGGAACTACTGACATGGTCTTTGCCCTCAGACAGCTCCAAGAAAAGTGCAGAAGAAAAGATTAAAATGAAGGTATAAGCGTGGGGGTGGTGGGGGGGGGGGAAGAGAGAGAGGAAATAAATAGCAATAGCAGACAATTTGTAAACAGAGTGGGAAAATTTATAGCGTTATAGCACACAATTTATAAAGATCATGGGAAAACAGCAATAGCGGACCTGACTTCCCAAAATTCTGTACAGCAGAGAAACCCCTCTATGAATGTTCTGTATGCAGCCAGCCATACAGCCCTTTCTCTGCTGCGTGGAATTCTGAGAGGGCAGGTCCACCCACCATTGCTTTTTCCCATTGTTTTTATAAATTGTATGCGATAGAGCTACAAACTTTCCCACGCTATATAAATTGTGCGCTAGAGGGCTACCAACTTTCCCATTACTTGCCACTATTTATTGCTCACACTTTCCCATGGTCCCTTCTAAAGGTTTATGTAGGTTGACACAACAACAGGGGCTGAAGGGCTCATAGTGTGCTGTACATAAAGCTTAATTATGTTATAATTAGGTATGATTCATTTTGTTCATATATAAGATCTTAATATATCGATCAGGATTTAGGGGACAGGTCCACCATCGCTCGATGCTTCATTATGTCACCATGATGACCTAACCCCAGGGATGGCTTCTTGCAAGTGTGAGTGTTCATTGTCCGAGTTAGGAGTGGTCAAGTGTGAAAAGCCAAACCCCCCCCCCCCCCCCCCCATTCCTATCCCAGGACACTAAACCACCAATTTAGTGGGATGCAAGTGTGAAAGAGGCTAGAGAGATGTTTGTTCCTTCAATCAGCCACTCCAGTGTTTTGCCGAAGAAACTTGGGTTTTCAAAGGATACCTCTTTTTCCAGGTTACCACAGCATTATTTCCCCCCCCCCCCCCCCCCCATTCCAGGAGAAGCCCATCAACCAGCCACTTCCTCTTATAATTGACTTCAAGGGTTGACTACAAATGGGATCTTATTGCAGGAGTGCAAAGCTTTCAGCCTCCAACACCAATTCCTGCTGCAAATCTGACCCTCTCTCTCAATAATCATGTTTTCTTTCTCTCTGCAAAACCACATGACACCTCTTAGAATAAATAGTAACCTTCAACTAGCAATTTAAACCTCTGGCACCAGTCTTAATAGCACAAGATTTTCAATTCTTCAGCCTGGACCCTGTGTAAACGTGGTGATCCACCAACACCTGCTTGTAAAACTTTCACAAGTACTCTTCCATTGTCTCTCAAAGTAGACTCCTAGGCTCCACCTTGGGCACAGCTCTTCCATTTTAAATGAGACATCTTTTGTGAAGTGTACCTAAACTGAACCCCCACGATCTAGACTTTTTAAGATATTTTAATCATCTATTAATCCAAACCCCGGTCCTGATCACTGGAGCTGTAACAGTGTTGTGCTAACCGCTATGTCTCCAAAGTTTCTAGTTTGCATGAGTACTAATATCTGGTTGGTCATGTTGAACTGTGTGATGATGTGCCTTCAGTGTTTTCAGACAGCAATGTTGGAAAAATCTGAAAAATTTAACATAAATTAACATAATCACTCACCTTGTGATCATTTACACTGCACCCCTTAACTTCCTGTGCGTGTTTGTTCCAGAGCAAGTTCACCTGAGTCATCAGCTGGGCATCAAATTCATTAGGTGAGTTTTGTGGTGTGATTTAGACTGCAAGCTTTCCCCAAAAAGTAGTAGGGGTCCTGCAGGGTAAATCGCGGTGCAGGAATTGAGTAAAAATTCCTGCATTTTCCTTTTTAGACTGCCCATGTAGCGGCAAATTTCATTGACTGTGCCATTACGAGCCTGCGGTCTTAAAAACTATGGCTAGCTCATGGTTCTTAGCTGCCTGAAGGAAGAAAAGCATGAGGGTACAGGGCAGGAAGTAATACCGGACGTGCTTTTTCTTCCCTGCCTTTCTCATTGACCTGCTTTGTCCAATGTCTAGTCTTGAATGAACTTCAGTTAAAACTCAGTGCTGGAGAAACCTAGCAGATTAAACCGTGATAAAGATTCATAACCAACGTTTTGGGCTTGAGCCCTTCATCAAGATATGAGCAAAATGTAGGCAGGTGCCTGTTCTTGCCAGACCCACTGAGTCCCTTAAGCACTTTTTACTGCACCTGGAAGTGACCTGCCTGGCTGATGCGCTGATGTTGGAGGATATCTCTCTCTCTCTCTCTCTTCCCACCCCTTTCCCATCCAGCCACACAGCACTGCTTCCTCTATTGGCCTATTTTGAGTAACTTCTGTGTAAACAATTCTGGGGCCCATGTGACTCGTATGCAGTGTACCTTTTTTTTCTTGTGAGTTATTTACCAGCCTTCGTGTCAGCTCTTGGACAAAGCAGCACAGACATTTTAATCTGTTGTATTTTTGTCTGCAGCATTGGCAGCACCAGGTTCTGATTGACTTGACTGTTAACTGCACTGTTGTAATTTGTCACCACATCCCATGCTTTTGCAACCCATTCCTTTATTGTTTTTGAGCTGCTGGTGGTGAACTGCGGCCAAAAGCCACTGTAGTCAATGTGATGGAATGAATAAATCCCCATTTCTCTTGGGGCTGGAGTTGTAGCATTTATGACGAAGCTGCAAGGTGGTTCCAAATTTGGGTGCTGCGCAGTTTGGCGAAAGTGTGGGGTCATCGTATGATGAGGTCCCACAGAAGGCTGGTGTGGCTAAGGCAATGTTATTACTGCTCCGGCGACCTGCGTTCGTATCCGGCACTGACTGGAGTTTGTACGTTCTCCCTCCGTCTGCATGGGTTTCCTCTGGGGGCTCTGGCTTCCTCCCACCGTTCAAAATGTACTGGGTGTAATTGAGTGGCATGGGCTTGTGTGGTGAAAAAGCAGGTTGTAGTGCTTTAAATTCTAAAAAAAATTTAAAAGATATTGGTGTGTAAAATTGGAGAACATGGTAGAGGAGAAATGGTTGACAGGCAGGAAGTAGTGGGAATAATGGAGTCCTTTTCTGACGACTGGCATGCAGTTACGAGTGGGGTACCATAAATTTGATGCTGGAGCCCCAGCTATTTATGATATATTAATGGTCTGGGAAAGGAGTTACTAATGGAGTAAAGTCAAAGGAGGAAAAACCCAACACCCAACCCCAACCCACCAATTTTCCCCTGCAACCGTGTCTGCCTGTCCCGCATCGGACTTGTCAGCCACAAACGAGCCTGCAGCTGACGTGGACTTTTTACCCCCTCCATAAATCTTCGTCTGCGAAGCCAAGCCAAAGAAATACACAGTGCTGGAGAAACTTCACTGTGCTGTATATCTACGTTATATTAAAAAAAAAATGAAAGGTTAAGTGCCTGGCTCCAGGTGACTAAAGTTAGACATAGAGCACAGTGACAGGCCCTTTCAGCCCATGAGCCCATTCCACCCAATGACACCCAGTTGACTGACAACCCCCAGTACGGTTTCT
The DNA here is from genome assembly GCF_036971445.1 of Narcine bancroftii. Classification (NCBI taxonomy): domain Eukaryota; kingdom Metazoa; phylum Chordata; class Chondrichthyes; order Torpediniformes; family Narcinidae; genus Narcine; species Narcine bancroftii. The sequence continues at coordinate 86,096,691 of NC_091481.1, forward strand.
TCAATGGTTGGAGGAAACCGGAGCCTCCAGAGGAAAACGATGCAAACACAGGGAGAACGTACCAACTCCTTTCAAGCAGTGCCATATTCGAATCCTGGTTGCTGGCGCTGTGACCGCGTTGTATTAACTGCCATGCCAATCGTGCCATCCTTAACTACGAAGGTCAAAAGGGGATCTTTGAAAGTTACCTTTGGTGCACATCATCATTCAGGTGCCTTGCTGTTCACCGTGGGTGATCATGTCTCCCCATCCGTCGGGATCTCTGATCCTTCGAATTGTAGTCGTTGCTGTCCTCCTTTGGTGAAAACTCCATCTTTGAGCGGAGACTGTCGTCGATGTTGAGTTCCTGATTCTACATGGGAAAAATACTGGTGGTTTCCTGTTGCCTTCTTCAGTTGCAGTGTCCATACTGGATGGGTAACCCTGGCCATGGATCAGCTGATTTATCAGCTGATTTAAATTTGGGTTTGCAATGGAGAAATGCAATGCAAGTGGATGGTCTCTCATTTATTGGCTTGAGGCTTTTCCAAACTGATCCCTTTATCTGCCATCCAGATTTGAATATACAACTGCTATTTTGACACATTTCTTTCAACTTATGCCAGTAAAAACACTTGCCACTCAAATTTGTCATTGATTTTTGATCCCACGTTTGGCTTAACATTTAAAATGGACTGCCAGTTTAACCCTTTGGACTCTGGCCATTTTAAACCTTTTATAATATATTCTCCGGGAAACGGAGTATATGCGCTTGTTGATAGTCTCTGAAAACTGGGAAACAGAGTCCTTTTCTTTGGCTTGGCTTCGCGGACGAAGATTTATGGAGGGGGTAAAAAGTCCACGTCAGCTGCAGGCTCGTTTGTGGCTGACCAGTCCGATGCGGGACAGGCAGACACGATTGCAGCGGTTGCAAGGGAACAGAGTCCAACAGTATTGTAAATGACGGGCTTCATCGTGTTGCCTGTTGCTTCTCCCAGCTCATTCAATGTGATTTCTTTTTAACCAAAAATTGACTATAATATAATATAATACAAAGTCTGTTCCCACCTTTGCTTTCAAATCCATAGGTTCCCCTCACTGTGCATTCAATTCTATTTACATCATTACCATCACTGTGGTACCTTGTCACTTCTCCCCCACCTCCACCCCCCCCCCCACATTCCTGTTGTTTGAGGGGCTTCTCCTCAGTCTCAGCCCCTCTGTGCCTGGTAATGGGAGGGCTCTAGACAGTAGTCCTTCCTCACAGCGCCCTCGTATTGGCTGCACCAAGCCTCAGTGCGTCCCTCAGCCTCTACTCCTGCAGCCTGGGATGAGTCAGTCGGCAGCACTCCCTCACCGACATCTCCATGTGCTGAAAGATCAACAGGTTTCGGGCAGACCGAAGGGCGCCTTTCACCGAGCTAATGTCTTCCAGCAGTTCTGATGTCTGACTCTGGGTACATCCGCGGAAACAGGCCATAGATCAGAGAGTCCTCTGTCGCGCTACTGCTGGGGATGATCCGTGACAAGGACCAGTCCTCTCTGCTCCGTAATGGAAGTCGTAGCGAGGATGGAGTGAATCCTGCGTAGAGCAAAACCCTGGTATCCAGCATCTATGAGGGATTGGTAGACAGTGGTTAAGTTAATATCATGTGTTGCGTGATTGGCGAGCCAACGGCAAGGTGCGCCAATTTAAAACTTCTATTTTTTTTAAACCTACTTATTTTCTGCAATTTTTTTTGCTTGTTCTTTGAGGCTGAGGTTGGCTTGAATTCAGGATAACTGGGTTTTACTGTATATTGATGCCAGTTGCCATTGTAGTCAAATGTACAAATAATTTTTGGAGTTGAAATGGACTAATGGTGGCAGGCCACCCCACAATGAGTGGTCTAGACAACAAAATGCATCAGTTATCTTGGGGAGCAATGGCAGGCTAAATATTTGCTGCTGCCTTGGATCAGGAAAATTATGATGGGCAAGGAACGCAGGCAGATGTAATTGTGTTTTGCACAATAACATTAAGGGACTGAATGGTCATTTAGAGTTCGAATACTCTTTATTTAAATTGTCAGCACATGTGCTGAATTCTTGTACGAAAAGGTGCCTGTTTCTGTTCATTGCTGTCAAACTTCGGCACTGACTAAAAGATGGAAAGGTCATCCTTGATATCACTGCTCTCTGGTACAATTAGCTGGTATTTGGGAGTGCGGGTATGATGCTAGGTGGACTGGTTTAAGAATTTTTTTTTGGAAGCACTTTTCCCTTTTAACTTCCTGAATGCACCAGTGGATTCAAGGTTCCTTTATTGTTATGTAATTGCACAAAACGTGTAATATTGCACCTTACCTTCAGTGTGCCGTAAGGCAATATGTCGCCATTGGTGTCATCCGCCGTCCCTTACGGTAAGAGAGAAAGAGAAGCAAAAGAGAGTTCCTTCAGAGTCACCGAGTGTTCATGGATTTGCCTCCAGTGATTCCTGCAGTCGCATAGTCCTGTTCAATCCACTGACAACCTGAGTTCCAGATCCAAACCTCTGACACGATTACTTCAACACCCAAGGCCCTTGCTCTCAGCATCTTTTCAATTCTGGCTCTGAAACCTGGTTCCCATGAGCTGGTCTCCAGCAGCCCGCAACCTGTGTGGGTAACCTGACCACAAGACACCCGCAGCCACTGTGGTTCGCTCAGCCGCTGAGCCGCCATGGTCACCTTCCCTGTAGGGTCGTCTTCTCTGCTTTTCCTTCTCAGCTGGGGATTGGGGGGAGGGGGTGTTCTTCCTGTTTATGGTGCCCTGCGCTGGTCCCCTGGTGTCTACAGCCCCTTGTGGCTGCCGCCGCCGAGCGCAACACATTTTGTAGCGATGGAGCCCTCAGCATCTTTCTCAGAAGCTGAGTTCCACTGAGCAAGGGGTAGACACCTTGTAGTTGGAATTTCACAACCCAACATAATGCCCATCTTGGCCAACTGTTAACTCAGGTGCACACTGAGTGCTCAAGCTGGTGTGGATGTAAAATGGGCAATCAGTCCCCACAGCCCTTCCTGATGAACTTCCCCTTTAAATTGAGGCAGACCGCAACATCCAAAATACATGCAACTCTGAAAGCATTCAAAGCGCTGTAAGGCTCCAGCGGAGAAACTTGAAAAAAATACTCCTTCGATTCACTTCCAGTAAATATGAAACCCTCGTGGATCAATTTCTTTTAGCAGGAGGTGGCCATTTGACTCATTGGACGTGTGCAGTAGTTTAATGACAGCAATTTGTTCATGAACTGGTTGCACTGCCAAGGAATAGTTTCTTGTTAATGTTGGATTTGGTATTAAAAAAAACTGCTGACACAGGCTTGAAGGTTTAAATGCCCACCTCCTGCGTTTTCAGAAATGGTTTACAGAAGTACAATTTGGTCAGAAGTTGATCTGGAGCCAAAGGAGATGGTGTTTGGTTACCTCAAGATATGTTTTGAAGTGGGTCATAGGTTTTAGAGGAGTTTGAGCCATAGTTGGATCCGAGGACCAAATGGTGTGCAAGAGCCCAGAGTTGCTTAAATTCTGAGGGGAGTGGGAGGAGCAGCCCCCACTTGCTCTCCTTCCAGAGAGTTCCCAATATGAATCACTCTGAGTATTAAAAAACTTGAAAAGCTCATTCCTCTCATCTTAAACTTGTGCCCTCTTAATTTTTTTTTTAAATTTAGAGATCCAGCATGGTAATGGGCCCTTCTGGCCCATGAGCCCATGCCACCCAAATGCACCCATGTGACTAATTAACATACTAACCCTGTACGTGTTTTGATTGTGGGAAAAAAAAAACCAGCTCACCTGGTGGAAACTAACGGAGCGAACGTACAGATATTGCCGGATTCGAGCCTGGGTCACTGATGCTATCTGTGACACTAACCCTGTCTACACTATACTAACCTAGATTAACCCTGCCAACACTATACTAACCTACACTAACCCAGCCAACACTATGCTAACCTACACTAACCCAGCCAACACTATACTAACCTACACGAACCCTGCCAACACTATACTAACCTACACGAACCCTGCCAACACTATACTAACCTACACGAACCCTGCCAACACTACACGAACCCTGCATACTCTACACGGACCCTGCCTACGCTGCGCGGGCCCGGCCTACGCTGCGCGGGCCCGGCCTACGCTGCGCGGGCCCGGCCTACGCTGCGCGGGCCCGGCCTACGCTGCGCGGGCCCGGCCTACGCTGCGCGGGCCCGGCCTACGCTGCGCGGGCCCGGCCTACGCTGCGCGGGCCCGGCCTACACTGTACTAACCCACAATAACCTTGCCTACACTATTCTAATCCATGTTTTTGAAACCTCTACCTTGGCGTCAAGGAGAAGACACCGTCTACTCTGAATTCTGCAATTTCAAGTTGCTCGTTTCTCAGACACAGCAAGAGGATGTTGGGCCTATTGAGCCCTTTCCAGTTCTTGCAGCCACCTCCTTCTTTTCATTGCCTGGAACCTCTTCTCTTTCTGACCAATAAATTCCATTTGATTCTCCAATAACCTAGATAAATCCAGTAAAATCCCTGTTATTCCAAATTCAAGCAGCCAGTCGCCTCAAGCAACTTCCAAAAAAAAAACTGGAAAATAAATAGGTAAAAAAAAATGCGTTTAAAATTGACGTACTCACCGTTAGATGGCCAATCGTGCAATCTCAGGCAACTGCAAAATACACTTATCTGGCATCTTCCAATCTCCATTGGTGCTAGACACCAGAGGTTTTACTGTCACCAGGTATCCAGCACTGGCAGGAAGGAAGAAACTAACACCAAGGGGAAACTCAGAGTGTGTACACGCTGCACCCCCAAAACCAGAGTTCAGGATGAAATCCATCCAGTTCACTGGACCTGTGCAGTAGCAACGGAATGTTTTCTCTCAGATTTGGCCAACTCTGCAGAAAAGATCCCGATGTATGGTTCCTTTTTCCTCAAACTGGCCTCATTTATCTGTTAGGCAGCCCCACAAACATGGAATCACCTCATCCTTGTTTTCATCGGAAACCCATTCTATAATTTTCCTCTCTTTCCTTCACCTTCCAAATCTTTGAGCTGTTTGTCATCTACCCTGAGCATTTGCAGCATTTTCCTGCTTTCAATGAGTGGAAGCTCGTGGTTTTAATTCTGATTCCTGTCTGAACCCAAAGCCAAAAGGAGCATTTAGGTTGTAAGGATGGACCGAACAGGGGGAGTTTGTTTTTTTAAAGTGAATGTCTTGAATTTGACTTGATTTCAGATTTATTGTCAGGGTACATACATGAAATTCACATACAACCCTGAGATTCTTTTTTCCTGCTGGCTCGGCAAAATTAACTTTAATTGGTTGTGCAAAAATTAAACTGTACACAGTGTAAACCTGTAAACAAATAAAAGAACTCTAAACAGATAACGAATGTAAACAAGCTGACTGTGCAATACAGAGAGAATTAAAAAGATCAATAAAGTGCACAAGTAACAATCCTTAAATGAGTCCCTGATTGAGTTTGTCGTTGAGGAGTCTGAGGGTGGAGGGGAGCAGCTGTTCCTGAACCTGGTGGTGCGAGTCTTGTGGCCCCGATACCTCCTTCCTGATGGCAGCAGCGAGTGTGTGCTGGGTGGGGTGGATACGGGCTCAATGTGGGGAGGTGGGATTCGCATAGGCAGGCATAATTGGCTTGAGCGAGGTGGGTCCAAAGGATTGGTTTCTGTTCTGCCATTCTAACGCTATGACTCATTGGTCTACCTGCAACCTCTGCATTAATTGCATCTGATTTTCTCAAGACCTATAAATGAAAACCTCTCTCTCAAGAAAACACCCCTACCCTTCAGACGAATGGGATTGTGTATTTTGATCCCCTTGCTGGAAAGGAACACTGTCTGTGTGGCTCAGAGACTGCGGGACTGCTGGAGGTGAATTCACAGACACTCGGGGCGGGGAATGTCTTTTGCTTCTCTTTCTCTGACTGTAAGGGGCTTCAAGCAATTTCTGCTGATGGCAAATCTGTCTACCAGAGCAGACAAAAGGCAGTCTTTGTGTAATGAGACACTTTTTATTACATGACAACGGATGAAATCTTGATCTTAAATCTAATTCAGCCCTCCAAAGCTTGGAGGGTCTTCCTCATGTGCAGCACCCAAGGTGTGGCAAGATGTCTCGAGTACTTCAAACTAAACTATTCATTATTGAGAGAGCCGACTAAGGGGTGAGAGGGATGAATTAGGGGTGGGGGGAGGCCAGAGGTTTTGGGAGGGATTTGGTCGCTGTGGACACAAATGACAATGAGGTAAGTTGATGAAAGTGGCGATCTGGGGCTGATGTATTGGGGGGAGATTGTAAGCACTGCAAATTTTTTAAATGGTGGAGTGGAGCCAGACATGGGCAGGAACAGAATGAATGGGACGGGTGGAGGAGCGGGGCCTGAAGTGATTGAGTTAACAGTGCAGTTTGTGCAGTGCTGTTAAAGCACCAATTCTCCCCATGTCTGCGTAGGTTTTGCCTCCCACCGTTTGAAACATACCGGGGACTATGGATTAATTTGGTGTAATTGGGCAGCGTGGGCTTTTGGGCTGAAAGGGGAGGTTATTGTGCTGTATGTCTAAATTGAACACAATGGTTGGGGAGGGGAGGCAGTTGATTTTGCCCTGGCTTTGATTCCTTGCTGGTCCTTCCTGGAATATCCTCCAGGGCCAGGGGTCTGATCCAGAGCCAAATGAGGTGGGGACGACCCTCGCAAGCAGCATCACATTTTCCCAGCAGGGTGGTAAATATTTGAAGTCGGCAGCGATAAGCAGGCAGTGCTCTCCTTGCTGCTGTCACGTGTTTGCTGGACCGAGTGCCCTTGTGGACGACCTTGTCTTTCGGCAGACCATTTTTAAAAAAAAAAGTGTTTACTTTGTGCTCCTCTGTTTGACCAGCGTCATTCTCTGAGCGTGTGCTGCAGATGATTTGGTTTCCAGGCAGCCAGATGGAGTGGGGAGCTCACTGCCACTGGCTCAAGGTCTGTGTCCCTCTGGCTACCGGCAACATCGCAGCATGTGTCACGTGTCCGAGGTTGGGGCCACTTCATTGTGTCACAGGGTACTTCATACTGAGAAGGGTTCTTCTGCAATGTTACCATTAACATTAAAAAAAAGACATTGCTGCCGTGGACCCAGGGGAGCGAAGTCATAACGCTGCTCTAAAGGGTTCAACCAATGCTGACAGCTCTGTACAGATGTTAAGCAGCCTGTGCCTAAGATGGCGGCGCCTGTGCTCTGCCCGAGGGGTTGCAGACTTGCGGTTGGGGGTCCTGCACGGGCTGCTGGAGCCTGGCTCATGGGAGCTGGCATTTGAGAGGGTGCAGAGGGTACCCAAAGGGGCCTCAGTTGCAGAAGGTTTCCCGATCATGTCGGAGAGTTGTACCTGGAGCTCAGGTTGATGACGGTCTGTGCAGCTGAAGAGGTTGTGGGAGCACTAGAGGCGAATTCACGGACACTCTCAAGGGACTCTTTTGCTTCTCTTTCTCTTGTACTGTAAGGAGTGTCGGGCAACACTAATGACGATTCTTTTCCTTATGGCAGAGAGGAGGTAATTTTGTGTAATATTATATTCTGCACTGTTACCTGACAATGAAGGAATCGTGAATTCATACAGCCCTGTAAAGAGCCCAACTTGCAGTTGGTCCAGTGGCCCATTAGCTCCAAGTCAAGGCAGTATGGTAAAACTTCATTCAGATGGCTGCAGGAAGAAACTAAGCCTGTTAGTGTGTTGCTTTCACATTCTCAACAGGAGCAATGTGGCCCCACCACCTGTGGGCCGCAGCACATTTAAGGGGGCCACCAACTGAAATAAAAATATTTTGTTTTTAAAAAGTTTTTAAAAAATTTCAATGTACAGCACAGTAACAGGCCCCTTGGCCCTCGAGCCTGAGCTGCCCAATTACACCCAATTGAGTGACAATCCCCTGTATGTTTTGAAGGATGAGAGGAAACTGGAGCACCTGGAAGAAATCCTAGCAGATACAAGGAGAGTGTGCAAACTCCTTACTGACAGCATGGAATTCGAACCTTGGTCCCGATGTTGGCGCTGTAACAGCGTGGCGCTAATTGTGCCATTTACGTAGAAGTACAGAAGAAACCACCTAAATGTGACTGCTTCACAGGGAAGGGGGCCTGATGAGTTTGAGCAGAGTCTTAAGGGGGCCTTAGCCAAAAGAGGTGGAGAATGGCAGCTGTAATGACTTCTCCTCAAAGGGAGGAGGGAGAAGAGGGAGTCTCTGGGGTGTGATGGGCCCTTTAGTCTAGGCAGCAGGAGATGTGGATGGAATGCATGGAGGGAAAGGAAGTTTGTTCTGTGTTTCATTTGCCAGCTATAGCTTGAGCAGAGCCATTCCCACTCCCACGCTGTGATGCATCCAGCTAGTCTACATTTGGTGATGCACCTATAGACGGGGGAACGTGCCAAACTTCCTTAGTCTTGGAAGAAAAACATTGTGTTGTCCTGACCGAGTCTACATGCTTGTTCCAGGTCAGTTCATTGGATATATTTATCCCCAAAATCTTGAAATTCTCTCGATTTAGATTTCCGATTTATTGTCAGAGTACATGCACCAGATACAACCCTGAGATTCTTTTTCCTGCGGATCAGGCAGAATTACCATTTATTGGAAAAAATTGTACACAACGTATAGATGTAAACCAGCTGTAATAGAGAGAGAATAAAAATAAAATGCAAAAATAAGAGTCCTTAAATGAGTCCCTGATTGAGTTTGTCGTTGTGGAGTCTGATGGTGGAGGGGGGGCAGCTGTTCCTGAACTTGCTGGTGCGAGTCTTGTGGCTCCTACACCTCTTTCCCGGTGGCAGCAGTGAGAACAGAGCGTGTGCTGGGTGGGGGGGGGTGGATCCTTGACGATTGCTGGTGCTCTCCGATGGCAGCGTTCCCTGCAGATGTTCTCGATGGTTGGGGAGGGTTTTGCCTGTGATGTCCCGGGGCTGTGTCCACTATCTTTTGGAGGGCTTTACCCTCACCGGTATTGGCGTCCCCACACCAGGCCAGTCTGCACAGTTTTCCCACACATCTGTAGAAATTTTCCAGGGTTTCCGATGTCATACCAAATCTTTGCAAACTCCTGAGGAAGTCGAGGCACTGACGTGCTTTCCTCACGATGCCATTGGTGTGTTGGGTCCAGGAAAGATCTTCTGAGATGGTCCCAAAATTGCTCACTATTCTTTTAACTTCAGTGCCATTAATGTGGACAGTAATTATGAAGTGATCATCTTTCTGCAGCCCACCACTCTCCTCCCTAGTTCATGGTGGACCTTTTTATGGTGGATCATAGTAGTTGATCATTATTCGGGGCTCAATTGCTGGTTGTAACAGCAGCTCATTGCCCTGGGATTAAGGCACTCACACTGGTAATGCCAGATCATTTGTAAAATACCTACTTTTTTTGGTGGGGGGTGGGTGGGTGGGTGGGTGGGGGGGGGGGGGGAGACCCGTCTGCACTGTCCCAAGGTTGCTCTTTGTAAACAGGAAGTGAACTTTATTTTTGTCTGCAGTCAAAACCGCAGAAAGCACTTCCCCAGCTTGTAGGCAGAGGATCTTTCTTCGCCTGCAGCCATTGCAAGGGCTGGAAATAGTCACTACCACCTGCTCCAACCCCATCAAGTATGTCACAGCACCCTCTATGCCTGTAGATCCAAGGCATTCAGCACTCAACCACCGCTCTGCAACCCTCTACCGTGGCTAAGTAGGATTCTTTATCCATCCCTTGTCATACGGTGGAGTTGACCATGTGCTCTCCTCTCTGCCATCCCGTTATTCTTCCTCATGGTTTCCACAAAATTATTCTTGTAATAGATGGTGGTGCTGCCAGCGCTGCTCCAACCGCCCAGTCCTAATGCCGGAAGCTTCGTGTAGGCTTCAAGTCGCCTATTAAAGGAGCCAACGGAGTTTGTAAGCAAAATCCCACAACCGTGGAGGTCTGTGCGCAAGATGGTGGCACCTGTGCTTGGCAGTGGTCACCAAGGGTCGGAGACTCCAGGAAAGCAGCGGAGGGCACCAGAAACTGGGAGAGATCACTTTGCTGAGAAGGGGGAAGCCGGGGCAACCAGCAGGACGGTGACCGTGGACCAGCGAGGGGCTCGACCACTGAGGGACCCACACAGGCTGCGGGCAACTTGCAGTTGGCGGGCCTGCGCGGGCTGCTGGAGACCGGCTCATGGGAGCCAGGTATCGGAGCCGCGATTAGAGAGGGCGCTAAGGGGTCCAGATGGGCCTCGGGCGATATGAAGGCCTCCTGATCGTGTCAGAGGTTTGGATCTGTAGCTTGGGTTGCCGACGAATCAAACAGGAGACTGCAGCCGCAGAGGCTGTGAATCCACCGAGTCTCTGAAGGGACTCTCTTTTGCTTCTTTCTTCTATTGTTAGGGGCGCCGGGCAATGCCCTTGGCAACTCTTTGCCTTGTGGCAGGGAAATGTTAAAGTATATCACATTTTTACTATAGCATTACATGACAATAAAAGGAACTTTGTCTATGAACCTGAATTGGGACAGCTGGATGGTAGAGTGTGAGTATGGATAATATATAATATGCTGGTTAGTTGAAGGAACGTCTAGTAGCAACTTGTTACACAGTGGAACTTTAGAGTTCACTAGCTAGAGCACAAAAATCTAGCTGCCCTTTGAAGTACGAGACTAGCCTGTCTAGCTTGTCCTTCATTGATAAACTAAAGCAGTTGGTTGTCTCTCAGTTCACCATCCCATGGCACTACTTTCAAGATTGTCTCAAGCTTTGGACAAGATTTATCCGCATATCATAATTGTAACTTAAACTTGCATGTGTTTGTAATTGTTGGTCTAACTGCATGTTAAACAGCAACTTCAAATAGAAATTAATTGATAATTTTGATACGTCCGGAGGTTGTGACTGGAACTGCCAAATGCCAGTTTGACAAATAATTTAATTTGTTAATTTCCTGCATGAATGAACTTTGAGAAATCTCCCCAAGCCAGGACTCTTCAAAACCGTGGGCCATTCACAAAACATTTCCTGCCACTTTAAACTATTAAATTATCAGATTTGTTACTTCCTGTTTTTTTTAATTTCAATGCTGTTCCTCTTAGTATTTTTTAAATGTTAACTTGCCTTTTTTATTTGGAGAAATTCCTCGGACTACTTGAATGTGATTAATTCTAACTTGAAGTTCCGTATTCTGCTTTTTAATTTTAGATGATCGCTGATCAGTTTAGTACAGCCAAAGGCTTATATATGATCCTTGAATGTAACCTAAGTAGCATCCGAAGTAGGCCATTTGGGTCCTTAAGCCTGCTGTGCATCGTTTACCTCAAACATAATTTTTGTGCCCAATCCGTATCTCTAATATCCAGAAATACAGGAGGAAGTTCGAAAATCCAGATTGGTCAGGGATCGGGTCAGTGTGAATTCTCGCGCAGAAACTCCAAAATTCTAATTTGTGGAGGAATAAAGAAGAGGTGAACAGGTAAATTTTGATCGTTTATTCATTAGCGAATACGGCGTGCTTAATTTATCAAAACGGACAGTTTTAAAGAAAAATAAAGTGGTTGCTTGTTGCCGCTGGGCATCTGTTGCACTTACGCATGCAAAAGCCCACTAAATTTAAAAAATTTGAGAGTTTTCAAAGTCCAGATTTCTGGCATTTGGACGTTTGGACTTCTACTGTACCTTGAACTCTGATTTGAGTGAAATGTACAACTGTCTCTCTGAGCTTCTGGGACAGAATGCCAAAGATTTACTATTTTCTTAGTGGAGAAATTTCTCTCCATTTCATTCCATGTTTACACGGAACCCCTTATTTTGCAGATGGTCCCCTTAGTTTTGGACTCTTCAATTTTGGTAAACATCCTTTTCCTTTTGAACTGTCTTTTGTTAATGGTCTTCCTCTGTCCACCATTCAGCCTGACCTGAGTGGGCTTCTATATAACATGACCATAATCTGCTACCTCTTTTTAGTGAGGCTGAGATCCTGGAGACAATTCAGATATTTTTAAATGAAGCTGTTATCTGGGATGGGCAAGTAGGAGAAGATTTTTGCTTCTCTAGCATGGACATCAGGCAGAATTTTGAATCTGATGGGCACGAGCTTGAGGTGCCATGATGCTGTGGTTAAGTGGGGAAGGAGGGTTCAGAGTAGATTCCCAGAATACTGAGCAAAGCCCTGCAAAAGGTGGTGGACACAGCTTAGGACACCATAGCCAAAACCCTCCCCATCATCGAGAAGATTTAAAGGGAACGCTGCTGTCGGAGAGCAGGAGCGATCATCAAGGACCCACACCACCACATGCTCTGTTCTCGCTGCTGCCATCAGGAAAGAGGCATTGGTGCCGCAAGACTCACGCCACCAGGTTCAGGAACAGCTGCTCCCCCTCCATCATCAGACAACAAACTCAATCAGGGAAGAACTCTTTTATTTTCCCCTTAGAATGTTGCTTCCCTTCTTTGGGATGAATCCATCCGACATCTTCTGAACTATTCCTGCCACCGCTGCTCCACCATCTAACTAATAAAGCCTCTGCATTACATCCCGGCTTGTGCCCAACAGATTCCAAATTCTTGTCCTCTCAGAATCAATGCTAACATTGCATGTGTCTTCCTTACCACTGACTCAACCTGCACGTTAACCTCAAAGAAATCCTGCTCTAGGACTCCCAAGTCCTTTTGTCCCTCTGCTTTCTGAATTCACTTTCCTTTTCAAATTCAGTTCATTTCACAGCACCTTTTTTCATGTTTCCTTTTATTGTAAAAATGTCATGTAATATACAACTTTTTTCTGCCTTAAGGGCAAACAACGAGTCACCATGAGTCATCGGCACCTATAACAATGAGAGAGAGTCACTTACACAAGCCATTGGCAACCCGAGCTCCAGATCCAAACCTTTTCCCTTGTGGACTTGACCACAAGCTGCTCCAAAAGGCATCTCATTGGTGTAACACAAATTTCTTTTGGGATCCAGCGTCAACCCGATTTTCCCACTCTGTTGGCATATTGAAGCCCCCGTGACTGCTGCCCTTCTTGCATGCCTGCTCCAACTCCTGTTATAATTTACATTCTACATCCTGGCAATTTGTATGAAACTCTTATCAGGGTCTTTTTTACCCTTGCCATCTCCCAACTCTACCGGCAAGGATTCATGATCCATGATCAAAGAACCATGATCTCTTCTGTAGAAAGTTGTAGGTTTTAACGAGATATAGACAGGATGCAGAGTTGGGTAGAAGAGTTGCAGATGGATTTCAATTTCAACCTTGGTTGGGGTAACGGTTAGCACAGTGCCTTTACGGTGCCAGTGATCAAGACTGGGGTTCGAACTTTTCACCGTCTGTAAGGAGTTTGTACGTTCTCCCCAAGGGCTCCGATTTCCTCCCTCCATTTGAAATGCACTGGGAGTGTAGGTTAATTGGGTGTAAACACGGACTCATGAGCTGAAATGGCCTGTTACCGTGCTGTATGTCTAAATTTATTATCATATTATTTATTTATTAGGAGGATTAAACTCATCAGATTAGCCATGATCTCATTGAACCATGATCTCATTGAATGGTGGAGCAGACTTGAAGGACTGGATGGCCGACTCCTGCTTCTATTTCTTGGGTAAACTTGAAGGTACAGAACCAGAGTTAATAATGGTCAGATTCTTAGCAGAGTGGAGGATCGGAGGCTCTCGGCATCCAAGTCCATAGATCCCTCAAAGTTGCCGTGAGGGTTGCTAGGGTGGTTATGATGTGCTGGGATTGAGTTCAAGGGCCATGGGGTAATGTTGCAGCTCTTTAAATTTCTGGTTAGACGACACTTAAAAGTGTTGTATTTCAGAATATTGGAAAAATGTAGAAGCTTTGGAGAGAGCGCAGAGCCTATTTACCAGAATGTTGCCTGGCTTATCTTATGAGGCAAGATTGAGTGAGCTAAGACTTTTAAATTAAAAAAAAATTTAGACATACTGCACAATTACAGGTCATTTTGGCCCATGGGCTCTTGCCGCCCAATTAACCTAGAACCCCAGTTCGTTTTGAATGGTGAGAGAAACCCATGCAGACACGAGAAAGTACAAACTCCTGACAGCGCGGGATTTGAACTCCCGATTACAGTTACGGCACCAACGTTGCGCTAACCGCTACGCTGACCATACCACCCTTTCTGGTGCGATAGATGATGAGAAGTGACTTAATAGAGGTTTATAAGATTAAGAGAGGCAGAGATGAGGTAGACTGCCAACACTTTTTCCCCCAGGGCAGCAATAGCTAATACCTGTGGGTATTACCAGTTTAAGGTGAATGGAGGAAAGTTTAGGAGGTATGTTAGAAGAAGGTTGTCAAGAATGACAGGTGCCTGGAATGCATTGCTGGGGGTGGTAGTGAAGGCTGATACGATAGGGCTTTTTCAATGTTTTGAGAGAAGCACATGAATATAAGAATTATAGAGGGTTATGGACTGTAAGGAAGGGAAGTGTTAGATTGACCGTGGAATAGGTTTCTATAGGTCGGCATGACATTGTGGGCTGAAGGGCCTGTACTGTTCCTACTGTTCTATCATCTTGTTCAATGAGTGGTCCTGAAAGGTTGAATGATTTACAAGTCCACCCATTCTCCAAACTTGTATGACTAAGATTTGGTTTGCTTGCCCCAGCATCTTGTATGCCAAATTGTATCTGATTAAATGTGCATGGAATCTTGGAACATGATAAAATATTCAAAAGCAGTAAAAAGCAAGTTGCTTGGTGGTTAACAGGCGAATAGTAATTACATTAAAGATGTTGATATGATCGTCTGTTCATGTTTCGGGTTATGACGTGATGTTATTGAAATCTTTTTTCATGTCATTGTTTTAATTTTTTTAAATATTTAGACATGCATCACGGTAACAGGCCACTTCAGCCCAAGAGCCCATGCCTGCCCAATTTACACGCCGTATGTTTTGAAGGGTGGGAGGAAACCCATGCAGATACGGCGAGAACGTACAAACTCTTTACAGTCAGTGCAGAATTTGAACCGGGGTCACTGGCGCTGTAACAGCATTTTGCTCCCCGCCACCCTAACTATACCACCCAATTCATCGAAATCCAATTTTTTTAATGGCATTTTAGAGGAATAAAAAAATATATTGCATGTGACGTATCCCTGCAAAAACTACTGAAAATTTAGAGTGGTGGTGATTGCTTTTTGGGGAGGGAGGGCATCAATTTAAAAGAATATGTACTTTTGTCCTTTCACCGGAATCTGATGGCAGTGGGCAGCTCGAGTCGAAGTAGTGAGAGAGAAACTACAGTGAGGTGGGAATCAGGCGGTGGGTAGTGAGCAGAAGTGGATGTAACGGAGAGCAAAGGGAGCTGGGAAAAGGGGAAGTATTTCAATCAAAAACAAAGCACGAATGCCCAAAGCATGCAACTAGCTCGACCAGTTTGAAGCACTTGTGGGGGGGTGTGGGTGGGGGGGGGGGGGAAGGGAGGAGGGAGGGGGTCTGAGAACCATACCCAAGTCACGGAGGCTGCCGTAACTAAGAGAGGAGCGAATGTTGAGAGATGCCAGTCGGGAGAAACTGTTTCCACTTGGGAAATCAGTAGCCAGCAGGCACAGAATGAAGGTCTAGTTAAAGAACTGAATGAATTAAAGTCAAGTGAAGACATTGGAAAAAGTAATGGATCTATATTTTGTATTAAAAATGCTGGAGGAACTCGGCCAGTCTCGCTTACGAGGTAAAGATATATTACCGACATTTCAGGCCCTTCAAGGTTCCTAAATTAAATTTAGTAGCAACTTTTGAAAACTAATTGGATGCCTAGGTGAAGAGGGGAAAATCGCAGGTTGTGATAGTGGGAATAATTGGATATTTAGTTTCAAGAGCTGACAGGCACTTGATTGAATTGTCTCAAAGTTATTGAGGTAGTGGGAGAATGCTTGGGATTATTGTCATTCATCTTTATTGGAATATGTTAGTTCTTGGATGGCTCAAATGTTCCTCTCGTTCTTTGCCTGTTCCTTGTATAGTGACGATGTTAAGTGGGCTGGGTTTTGGGCACATCGAGGCAAGAGTGGACAGTTGGCCTAGTGTGGGGGTGGGGAGGCTGAGTGCTGAAATGCCTTGCCAGGGGTTGTGGTGGAGACTGAAACATTAGGGGCATTAAGTGGCGAATCAGTAGATTTAATGTGTTTGAGAACAAGCTTCCAGGCGAATAACACCTTGTGGCAGAGGGGCCACAAGGTTAGTGTAGCGGTTAGCGCAACACTGTTACAGGACCAGGGTTCAAATCCTACACGTTCTGTAAGGAGTTTGTTCTTCTGCTGGGTTTCCTCTGGGAGTTTTCTTACCACCATTCAAAAAGTACGGGGGAGTTAGGTCATTCGGTGTAATAGAGCAGCACGGGCTCATGGACCGAAAGGCCCTGTTACTGTGCTGTATGTCTACATTTTAAAAATGTAATTTAAAATAAAATTTGCTGCAGATGGCGACATGTCCTGTGTGCGATGTTTTCAGTGACGTGTCTGGATTAGTTCAGTCCAGCATTTCTCAATGGGGCCTCTCTGCCCCACCCCTTGCAACCCCTCTCCCCCCAAGGGGACTATAGCACATTTAAGTAAAAACCTTGTTTTCTTTTCACCTCTTGTAACATAAATGTTTTTAGTATTTTTAATGTTGTTGGTGAGAGAAAAGTATGGAGGAAACCAAAACTTCACTGCTTCACAGGGAAAGGGGCCCGCAAACTTTGAGCTGAGTTTTCAGGGGGCCATAGCCGAGAATGACTGGTTTAGTCCATACCTTGCGTAGGTTCTGAGGAATGAATTGAGTATGAAGCTACAGCTGATGGCCACACTGGATGCTAACTAAGCCCTGACTGTCCAATTAGCAGGGAAATCATTTGAAAATGGGCTTTTGTCCTTTGGTGCATGAAGGTTTGTGGGAGTAGATGAGGGTTCTTTACATGTCAGCATGTTTACATGTCAGCATGTTTACATGCTGTTTGAGTGCCTTATCACCAATTAGGCCCATGTTGGCTCTCCTTATTTCTGTGATTTTTTTTTTAGCTCAGCGTGCTCACTTGTTCTCCATTGTGGCCCTGCTCTCCTACTTCCTCCCTAGAAAGAAAACTGTGCCTTCAGCTGCTGAAGCCCTACACCTTGAATATCCATTCCAAGGCGCCACATCAAGCCAAGCATCTTGTGGATTTTGTGTTTGTGGGGAAATCTTGATGTTTTGTTAAAAATCATGCAGATACGAGAGTTTTGTACAGCCTGTTGGGCATCATATTTTGTGGGGTACCTTCTGTGCAGTGCTTTATATAGCAAGGTTTTGCAATTTTTGATGCATTAAATTCAGGAACTGCAGAGGATGTGGTATCTTAGAAAATGAAAACATTGCATTTCCTCTTTTTGTCATGCAGAGGATGAAGAACTTGGAGAGCTGGGCTGCACTTTGCTTGTTCTGGGTCATTAGTTTTAATGGATATTCCAGCCCAACAGGGGTTAAGTTTGCAGTGCTCTGATTTATCTGTCACCTTCTGACTGCCTCCGGAGCCAACTTTGCTCCCTATTACAAAATGTGGACTGCTTCTCCACTGCCAAGACAATCCCCCCTTTCCCCAGATCACCCCCATTTCTGTTCATTTATTTCCGATGACTTTTACAACATTTGGTTTCTAGACGTGATTTGTATTTTTGAATCAGGCTTCCTGATCCTCCAAATCGGGACCCATCGAGGTTCTGGAACGCATTTGCTGCTCTCTCACCTGAGGCTCACTTTTGGACACCAGTGTGGTAACAGGCCCATCCAGAGCCCATGCCCCCCCCCCCCCCCCCCCAAATACACCAATTAGCCGACAAACCCCATGTGTTTTGGAAGGGTGGGAGGAAACAGGAGAAAGCCCATGCAGACACGGGGAGAACATACAAATGTCTTGCAGGCAGCATCGGATTCAACTCAGGTCACTATGGTCCAGATGCAGGTCAATGGAACCAGGCTAAATAATAGTTCGGCACAGATCAGATGGGCTGAAGGGCCTGTTTCTGTGCTAAAGTTCCATGTGTAAATTTCCTTTTGTCCATCCTTTGGAACCATCTGGTGACTTAATTGAATTTTCGTGAAGGTTAGAGGAATATAAGAATTGTAAATGCTGAAATCCTCGAACATAGAAGCACAACTGATAGCACAGACCTTTTGGCCCTTGATGTTGTGCCAACCTATATATTTCTACCAGTATCAGAAATTATTGTGATGAACAAGTCACAAAATTTGTGTTTTGTGGCAGCGTCACAATGCAAATGTTCATATAAATCACCTTACAATATAAAGAAAAATAGGGTGCAAAAAGTCAAAACATTCAGAAATTATTCAGGAACCAAAAAGTTAATTAAAAAAAGCCCCTCCCTACCTTGTAACCCTCTGTTTTCCTTCCATCCATGTGCCTGTCTAAGAGCCTTGTAAATGCCCCTGATGTTTCATCCTCCGTCACCATTCCTGGCAAGGCATTCCAGACACCCACGTCTCAGTGTAGAAGAATCTACCTCTGACATCTCCCCTAAACATTCCTCCCTTCACTTTGCCTTGTTCCCACAGTCCCTGGCAAGATTCAAAAAGATGCTCTGTCTGCCTCTCGCACTCAGCATGGGCACTGAGAAATGATCAGCCAATGTTTTGGCTCAGGGCTCTTTCTTGAAAAGAAAGCAGGAAGGGGAGATTTCAAACCTAAAGAGGCAAGGGGCCAAGGGGTGGTGGTGGTGGGATTGGTCAGAAGGTGGGAGAGATGGAGAAATGGGTAGGACCGGGGGTGGGGGGGCACTGAGGGCAAGGGTGGAAAAAATTGTGAGAATGGAAGCATATGTAGAAGAGATTGGAACTGGATAAGGGTGGGGTTAAATATTCACGCCATTGGGTTCAGGGCTAACCAGGAGAAGTAGAATGGATCATTACAGACCCTTTCTCCCGTAAGGTTGTGCTGAGTTCTAAAAACCTGCTCAAAAAAAAACTAAACCTCATAACCCTCTATTTTTCTCACATCCGTGTGTCTGTCTAAGAGTCTTTTGAATGTCCCTGATGTACCTGCCTCCACCATCACCCCACTAATGTGATTTTTAGAAAAAACTTCCTCTGACAGCTCCCCTAAATTTTCCTCCCCCCACTTTGTACTGACGTCCTCTGGTAAAAGCTGCTGGCTGTTCAGTTCACCCAATCTATGGCTCTCAATCTTGTAGACCTCTGTTGTCACCTCTTGTCCTCCTTCTCTCCAAAGAGAAAAGCCCCAGCTCTGCTAATCTTGCCTTCTGAGACGTCTCCCAATCCAGGCAACATCTTGGTAGATCTCCTCTGCACCCTCTCCATAGCTACCACTTCCCTCCTATAATGAGGTGACCAGAACTGAACACGATATTTATGACAATAATGGAACCTTTTACCTTTTTACCAAGGATACGTTCCTCAAATTTACAATTCTGCCTTGCTTGCCATTGCTGAGGTGGATATGGGGGAATTAAAATGGCTGGCAACTGGAGATTCGGGTTGTCTCCACAGACAACGCACAAAGATGGTTGCGAAGCAGCCACCCCGTTGGTTTCTTGTTCTCGGAAAGCTCTGGGCAGCCAAGGCTCCAAGGAGTACTCTTTCCTCCTGAGCCATTGAAGTTTGAATCTCATGCCAGTCATTAACAGCACTTCTCAGGTGCCACCCTATTGTATATTGGGGGAGCATTGCACTGTTAGATATGCTGTCTTCTGTTAGAGTATTTCCTGCTCTCTTGAGGGCCTAAAATATTCCTGATGCTCGTTCCATTCAGAACCAGAAGCTTGTGCTTGGTTCCCTATTAATGTTACTTCTAAATAGAAAAAACAACATCTGCCAAAAGCCCTTGGCTTTACACACAGACGTTTCGGTGTGTAAATCTTTGTTTCTTAAAATATTCTGACTAGCGGTAGAATATCTGGTATGGAGGAGCCAATGCACTGGACAGAGAGTTGTGAAATTGCCCAGCGCCATCATGGGCATTAGCCTTCACTCCACTAAGGACATCTACAAGAGGTAGTTTTTAAGAAAGCCACCTCTATCATCAAGGACCCCCGCCACCCTCTTCTCACTGCTACCATCAGGGAGGAGGTACAGGAGCCTGAAGACAAACACCCAACCGTGCAAGAGCAGCTTCTTCCCCTCTGCCATCTGATTTCTGAATTATAGACAATAGACAATAGGAGCTGGAGTAGGCCCTTCGGCCCGTCGAGCCAGCACCGCCATTTTACAGATCATGGCTGATCACTACCATCAGTACCCCTTTCCAGCCTTATCCCCATAACCCTTAACTCCTTTGCCCACTAGAGTCTTATCTAACTCTCCTTTGAACATAATCAGCGATGGCAATGTACCATGGACACTACCCCACTTTTCTTTTGCACTAATTTATTTACTTTTTAAAAAGGAATTTTGCTGCAAAACAACAAATTTTGCGACATATGTTCATGACGGCGCGGTTAGCGTGCCACTGTTATGCACCGGCGATTGGGGCCAGGGTTCGAATCCCACTGTCTGTAGAGTTTATACATTGACCCTGCGTCTGCATGGGTTTCCTCCATTGGTTGTAAGTCAATTGGGTGGCATGGGTTCATGGGTTGAAACAGCTTGTTACCATGCTGAATGTCTAAAAAATTTTTAAAAAGACAATAAATTGTAATTCAGAAGTACTTGCTCTGAAGACATTCTAGGATATCCTGCGCTGGGGATGGAAGTTTGCTCTTCCGCTTCAAAGCAATCTGAATGAGCTGGAAGTTGTGGTTGCATTCTGTGTAAATAGGAGTGTGTCAGAGTGGGAGTGTGTCATTGTTCAAGCAGTAAGCCACTTCCATTTTTAGCATTTTAATGCATTGTCAAGATCAGGACCCAGCTTTTTTGAATCCCAGGTCTGCATCTGGGCAACAAATGAATCAGAATTTATTGTCATGAACAAGACACAAAATTTGCTGTCTGTGGGTCATTGTCCATTTAGGAATCTGATGGCGGAGGCGAAGAAGCTGTCCTTGTGCCGCTGGGTGCTCGTCTTCGGGCTCCTGTACCTGTCTCCTGACGGTAGCAGAGTGAAGAGGGCATGGTCTGGGTGGTGGGGTCCTGAAACTTTGCTAGTTTCATCCACACTCTTGCGTTGGGTGTGATAGTTGTTGACAGGCACATCAGCTTAATCAGTATATTTTTGTAAATAGCATTAGATTCGTTGAATTGAAGCCAATACACCTCAAGCGTTGAGGTGATAAAATTCCATCCCTTAATTCCATCCACTCTCAATATTTAGTCCCACAAACAAATATTGGGAATTTAGAAACTAGACACCGAAGCAAAGAAGTTACTACTAGCAAGCTGATGTGTTGGTTTGAGGGCGGCACAGTTATTGTAGTGGCACTTTGTTCCAGGAATTAACTGGGACGGGGACCAGAGGAAAAAGAAAACTCTCAGCACCCCGGCATCAAATAATGTCATTTCACACTGGGGATTAACCGTCTCGACTCCTACTCCTATCCCCAGTGTTTGCTGATACCGACGTGCTGATAAAACCAGTGGTAAAGAGAGCAGAAAGTCACCCGTTTCCAGCTGAAGGTAGAATACTCCGATCTTGGATGAGTCGTGTCCCAGTTGAGGATGGCCCAATGGAAACTGCTCAAAGGGCCTCTTATCCTGGGACACTGCATAGCCAATTAACTGGGATGCCAGTGGAAAAGGGGCCAGTGATGCAATCAGTCAGAATGCTCTCCACTGTACACCTGCAGAAACTTCTAAGACTCTTTCGTGACATACCAAATCTCCTCAATCTTCTAACGAAACATAGCAGCTGGCGAGACTTCTTCATGATTGCATTGACATGATGGCCCCAGAAAAGATCTTCAGCGATGTTAACATCCAGAAATTTGAAGTTCTTTACTCTCTCCATTGCTGAGGCCTTGATAAGTACTGGCTTGTGTTCTCCTGAATTCCCCTTCCTGATATCCGAAATCAGTTCCTTAGTTTTGCTCATGTTAAGAACAAGGTTGTTGTTATGCCACCACTCAACTAACTGATCTATCTCCTTCCTGTTCACTTCCTCATTGTGATCTCTGATTCTGCCTACAACCTTGATGTCATTGGCACATTTATAGATGGCATTTGAATTATGCCTAACTACACAGACATTGACGCAGAGAGAGTAGAGGAGTGGACTAAGCCCGCATCCTTGAGGTGCGCCTATGTTGATCATCAGTGAGGAGGAGACGTTTTTACCAAATTGCACTGACTGGTCTTCCGATGATGACGTTGAGGATCCAGTTGCAGAGGAGGGTGCAGAGGCCCAGGTTTTGGCCCACAGGTCCCTGCTGCCCAATTACACCCAATTGACCTACGACCCCTGTACGTTTTGAACGGTGGGAGGAAACCAGAGCACTCGGAGGAAGCCTACACAGACACAGGGAGATCGTACAAACTCTGGATTCGAACCCTGTGACTCCATTGCACTAACCTCCACATTAACCATGCCACCCTGTGAGTGATGGGATCCATTTTGTCTTGCTGGAAAAATGTTATTTTTAAATAAGAATTTTTCTTGATCTTTTAATAGTTTTGTTTGGCCTCTGAGATTCTATGCAAGAACTAAACCCTTTCACATCAAATTATATTCCATGGGGACTTGTGTCTTGCAAGGCGCGATATGAATTGGGATTGGGTTTTCAGTGCAGTTACAGTAAACGTGTTCACATCCACTGGCTCTCCCCCATCTATTTTACCTGTCACCATCTCAAAGAATTCCAATAGATTTGTCAAGCACGATTTACCTTTTGTAAATCCATGTTGACCCCGTCCGATCCCTTCTCTGCTAGTCATATGCTCCGCTATTACATCCTGCTTGACCTGATGAATTTCTTCAGCGTCATGTTTTTACGAGCCATTTTCGTGCTCAGATCTCTGGAATGGGTTTAAAAGTATGGATGAAGGGACCAGAGAGGTGGTTAATGGTGCTAAATACAGAGAATGAATGTAAAAACATCAATGATGGAAATGTATGGATATAACAAAAGGATGTGGAAAAATGTTGAATGGTTTTCTTTTGTAAATAAACTTTATGAATAAAGTTTATTTTGGGGGGGGGAAAAGAAGTGAATCATTAACTTATAGTGAGGGAAATGAATAGATGTGAAAAGACTGAACTGCTCCCTTTTGTAAATATATTGTGAATAAAATAAATGTGGATCAATCTGACTTGGGCAAGTCACTGACGCACTAATGAGTTCTCTGTTGCTTCTAGTTGCTGCAGGTTTCCTTTCCGTGTTTGCTTGCACAAAATGGCACGGATTTGGACATAGCAGAGTAGGCAGGTGGTTGGTAAGCAGGCCTCCACGGAGAGGATTAGCCATGGGCATTTTCCCAGCATGTGGAGACTGAAATGCAGTCGCCTGGCATCAGCAACTTGTGGGGATGGACGAAATGAACGTTTCAGCATTTCTGTTTGTTCCATTCCTGGTGATGAGCTCTTTGTTCTGAGTAAGGTATTATATGTTGAAGATGTATCTCCCGTTTGCAGTGTACTTTTTGTGGAGGTAAAACGCAAAACACTGCAGACACTGAGATTGTAGTGAAAAGAGAAACGGTGGAGGAACTTGCCAGGTCTCACAGCGTCCATAGGAGGCAAAGATGTAAGTAAAATCCTTGGTATTCAGCGTCTTTAGGGATTGGTAGATGCTGCATAAGTGAATTTTCTGGTTGCTTGAGTTAGCTGATGCTTGGATAGGCAAACCAACAGGTAGAGAGCGCCAATTTTAAACGTTCATTTTTTCCCCTTTTCTTCCATGATTTTTTTCGCTAGTTGCTTGAAATCCAGATAGTGGTGATTTTACTCTTTAATCAACATTTTGGCCTGAGCCATTCTTCAAGTTCTTTATTGGTCATGTCTATCTTTAACCTCGTATGGATGCTGCGAGACCAGCTGTGTTCCTCCAGCATTTCTGTGCTGCTTGTGGGATTGCATCTCAGACTATGTACTCGCTGAACACTGACTTTGCATTTTCCTGTGACATAGACGCTGAACAGTGCTTGTGAAGAGGGACCAGGTTGCCGAGGATCCTGTCGGGGTTAGGCAGGAGCCTTCCCTGCATCTTTAATTGAATCTGTGGTTTTCCTTGGAGTATATTGGTCCCAATATGAATGAAGTGTCAGTTGTGAAGGAGGGTTGGCTTCATAAACGAGGTAAGTTTACATTGCTGAGAAGATCAGCCAAGGCATGTTGCAATACCAAGTCCTGCACCATTCTGATTTTAATTTTTTTATAATAACTTGGGCAATCCTAGTTCTACATCTACACATACAGGGCCAGTAAACCAAACTATCAGTAGGCCTCTGGGATATGGTGTGAAACTAGAGCAGCTGGAAGAAGCCAATGCAGTCTCAGGGGTGGGGGCTCTTGCAAACCCCACACAATGCCAGATGTTGCTGTTGAACCCATGTCCCTTTTTGCCTTTGTCCTGATGAAGCTGCTTGACGGCTCCGTGCCACACCAGCCCCTCAGTCATGTATACCTCCTACGAATACTGCGAGGCCTGCTGAGTTCCTCCAGCATTTCTGTTTTTAATTCGATCACAGTGTCTACAGACTTTAGTATTTCACTCCTCCATCAACACTGTCTGACCTCTTCATCACTTAGACTGGAGCTGTTAAGGCAACCTCCAACAATGTTGTCAAGGCAAAAGGGGATACAGGAATGCTGCTCTTGCATTCCTGGAGAGGAATTTTTAAAAACATCTATCCTGCGCCAAGGAGTGGTTTCCTTTTTTTTTTGATCAGCTGATTGGAAAAAGTGAATCATTGAATTAGGTGAAGAATTCTGATGCGAGTGGTGAATGTCTGTGAGCAACGTGGCAGGGAAGGTCCAGTCTACTCCAGGATAGTCAGCATGGCTTTGTCAAGGGAAACTCATGCCTCACAAGTCAAATTGAATTTTTGAGGAGGTTACAGAAATGAGGATAGGGCAGTAGATGTGGTCCACATGGATTTTATCAAGGCATTTGACAAGCCCCCATCCATAAAATCATGAAATACAGGATGAGTGGAACCTTGGCTGTGTGGATAAAAAGTATTCTGCCTGGAGGTCGGTGACTAGTCGGCCACAAGGGACCCCAGCTCTTTGTGATTTTTATAAATGACCTGGATGAAGAGGTGAAAGAATAGGTCAGTGTTTGCAGATGACACGAAAGTTGGAGGAGTTGTGGCTCGAGCTGAAGGTCGTCAAAGGTTACGTGAGGATATAGACAGGATGCAGAGTTGGGCAGAAAAGTGGCAAATGGAGTTCAATCCGGATAAGTGTGAGGTGATGCATTTTGGAAGGACAAACCAGATGGCTGAGTCCAGGGTTAATGGTCAGTTACTTAAGAGTGTGGATGAACAGAGGGACCTTGGGTTCAAATCCATACATCTCTCAAGGTCGCCATGCAGGTTGATTGGATAGTTTAGAAGGCCTGTTGGATGCTGGGCTTCATTATTCTGGGGATTGTGATCAGGAGTAGAGAGATCATGTTGCAGCTCTACGTCTCTGGTAAGACCACACTTAGAGTTCTGGTCACCTCATTCCAGGAAAGATGTGGAAGTAATGGAGAGGGTGCAGAGGAGATTGGCCAGGATGTTGCCTGGATTGGAAAATAAGTCTTACGAGGCAAGGTTAGCAGAGCTGGGACTTTTCTCTTTGGAGCACAGAGGGATGAGAGGAGACTTGACAGAAGATTCTGAGAGGGATAGATAGGGCAGGAATAGCAAACACCCAAGGACATGTGTACAAAGTGTTGTGGGTTCCTGGAATCCCTTGCCAGGGATGGTGGTGGAGGCTGAAACATTAGGGGAATTAAGAGACTCTTAGATAGGCACAAGGATGAAAGAAAACTAGAGGGTTACGGGGTAGGTTGGGTTTAATACTTTTTTTTTAAGGAATATATGGGTCGGCACAACATAGAGGGCCAAATGGCTGAGAGACCATGTGGTATTAGAACATCCATTATCTGCCACTTCACTTGCAACACCACTCGCCTATTTTACTGTTCTTGAGTATTCTGTGAATCATAGCTGGTAGCCATGCTTTTAACTTCCTCAATTATTCTGCCTGTACACCTCACCCTCTCGTGCACAAGGCAATTTTTTTTTAAAATATAAATTTTCAATTTAAATTTAGACATACCGCATGGTAACAGGCCATTTCGGTTCACAAGCCCATATCACCCAATTGACCTACACCCCCCCAGTACATTTTGAGCTGTGGGAGGAAACCCACGCAGACACTGGGAGAACATACAAACTCCTTGCAGACAGTGCGGGATTCAAACCCTGGCCCCAATTGCTGGTGTTGTAACAGTGTTCACCATGCTGCCCTTGTAGTGCATGTGTTTAGCCAGCATGTCCTCGTATGTTGAGCAAGATAAAATCATGTTACAGTCACCGTTTAAAGAGTTGTGCTCTGTAACTGCCATTGACTTACTGAGTGCTCACTTGTTAGGACATCCACTGAGCTCGTTATTTTAAAAAAAATGTCATTACTGCCACAAAGCTCACAATTTGTGCTGCCATATGTAGGTCTCTGTCCATTGCAATACTTCCACAGGGAAGTTGACCGGAGAACTACAATCAGGACTGCCAGGCTGGGAAATGGCTTCTCCCCACGTGCTGTGAGATTGATGAACAGTGTCATGTGGGTGGGGGTGTGTGCAGTCTGGAGAATTGCTGTTTCATCTGGTATATAAGGACATAGGAGCAGGAGTCGGCCATCCGGCTGCCAAGCCTGCTCCACCATTCAATGAGGTCATGGCTGATCTGATGATGGGCTCATTTCCATCCACCTGCCTTTCACCCCCCCCCCCCCCATCCCCCCATATCCCTTAATTCCCCATATATGTAAAAATCTATCCATCCTTGTCTTAAATATATTCATTGAGGTCAACTCCACTGCTTCTATGCGCAGCGAGTTCCACAGATTCACTGCCTTCTTCTCATCTCTGTCCTAAATCTACTCCCCTGGATCTAGTCTTTCCCACCAATGGGAACTCTGCCTTTGATAATTGTGTATGTCTCTATAAGATCCCCTCTCATTTTTCTAAATTCCAGTGAGCACAATTCCATCTCTCCTCATAGGCCAACCCCCTTATCTCTGGAATCAACTGGTGAACCCCCTCTGCACCACCTCCAAAGCCAGTACATCTTTCCTCAAGTAAAGAGACCAGAATTGTACACACCATTACCACGTCCAGTTGTAGCAGAACCTCCCTGCTCCTAAATTGTATCCTTCTAGCAATTTTAATTAAAAAAAAGTCTCTAAATTTAGACATAAAATGCGGAAACAGGCTATTTTGGCCCATGAGTCTGTGCCGCTCAATTATCCTACAACCCCTGGTACATTTCGAACAGTGGGAGGAAACTGGAGCACCCAGAGGAAACCCACACAGACAGGGGGAGAATGTACAAATTCTTTACAGTGTGGAATTCGAACCCAGGTCTGTCCCGATCGTTGGTGTTGTAAAGGCGTTGAGCTAACCGCTACACCAACCATACTGCCCAACAAAGGCCAACATTCTATTTGCCGCCTTGTGATTCACGCTCAATTACAAGTCTTTCTAGATAACAGAATGCTGCAATTGCTTACCATTTAAAATAATAATCTAATCTTCTATTTTTCCTTCCAATGTGTGGATAACCTTACATTTACCAACATCGTACTCCATCTGCCAGACCCTTGCCCACTCACTGAACCTATCTATATCCCTCTGCAGACTCTCCGCGTCCTCTGCTCAATTTGGCTTTTCCACTCCATTTAGTGACATCAGCAAACTTAGATGCACGGCACTCTGTCCCCTCTTCCAGATCGTTAAGGTATATCGTGAACAGTTGTGGGCCCAGCACCATTCCCTACGACATCCTGCTCGTCACCGATTGCCAACCAGAAAAGCATCCCATATCCCAATTCTCTGCTTTCTATTGGTTAACCAATTAACCGATCCTCTATCTATGTTAATACATCACCCCCAATTCTGTATGTTTTAAATAGAGTAAATTTTATATTAAGTAAAAGAAATTATATTTACTTTGAACTGGGGATTGGTTAAGTCTTTGAGAATACTTCTCTGATTGTCATTCACAGATGTATTTTACACCGTTGCTGTATCTTGCATGCAGTTTGGCTGCAACACATACGAATTTCAGTACATGACAAACTCATTAACATTGAAAGCCCTGTTGTATGGGCAAGAGTAGGTGCTTGTCTCTATCCTGTGCTTGTGAATTTGGCAAAGGCAGCATGAAATACGGTGCAGTTACTCTTGGAATCAAGTTTGCATGGAACGTAAATTCCAAAGAATGAATACTCTTCTGACCCTTGCTGTGCTCTGCAGGTGAATATATTAAAACATGGAGGCCCCGATACTTCCTTTTGAAATCAGATGGCTCTTTCATCGGTTACAAGGAGAAGCCAGAGAGCCCAGATCATGGTTTACCACCTTTAAACAACTTCTCTGTAGCAGGTGAGTCCTTAGTAGTTTCACACTGTTAGTTTGCAACTGCTTTTAACTTCCTTTCTTAATCGCACACCACCCCTGACTCGAGTCAAAGTTCTAAAACTCGGTGTCTAACAGTAACACGGGATTGCCTTCTCTGCATTAAATAAGGTAAATCCCAACTATGGTAAAACCCCAGGTAACCAGCACCTATGGGGTCCAGATATGTGAATTTTACAGATGCTTGAGATTGTTGCGTGATTGGTGAACTAACCACTAGGGGGTGCCAATTTTAAACTCATACTGTTTATCTTTTCCCACAATTTTTTTGCCGGTTGCTTTAGTTCTGGATAATGAGTTTTACTGTATTATTTTAGGATAATTCGGGATAAATGTTGGCCATGCCAATTCAAAAGAGAATTATTTAAAAACGAAGGATTTCTGTGGCCCTTGTGAATTTGTTCTTTATTTTAATGCTGCAAGATAGGGTTTTCTTTGCAAGAATTATCCGTTTAAATTGGGGCTTTCATATTTCTGGACTACATTGTCCACAGCGCAGTACACTGTGAGCATCCCTGGTCACCAGGGCTGCCCTTTTGTGCACTGGGTTTGCTGATACCAGCTACTCCCCAACCCAACCTTGGGCCACTCTGGGCTCTCCGTGCATTGGCTTCTGGCCATTTCTCAGCTGGACAGAGCAAACCGATGATGTCCAGTATGCTAAATCCAGAAACGATATCTGGAGAAATGGCAAGCCAAAGTGGGAATCTGAGGGAGACAAATTGCATCAAAAATTGGCCCACGGGTAAAGGCAGAAGGCAATGTTGGATGGATGCTTTGGTGATTTCAATATGTGTGACTCCACACAATCTTGTAATGCCATTGGACCTGAATGTTGGGGAAGATCATCAATGATGCAAACTTGACTGCATTGACAGAGAGGTGGAAATCGAAGGTCTGGTTAGTCAGGTGCGACCATGCCACCTGGAATTTTACCAAAAGAAATGTGGGAGTATTTTATTTGGGAGCTGCAGTGAAAAAGGAAGGATATTGAAAATCCAGATGCCATAAATCCGGACTTATCAAACTCTTGGCTTTTGCATTCATGCTTCTTCTTTTCTTTGGCTTGGCTTCGCGGACGAAGATTTATGGAAGGGCAATGTCCACGTCAGCTGCAGGCTCGTTTGTGGCTGACAAGTCCGATGCGGGACAGGCAGACACGGTTGCAGCGGTTGCAAGGGAAAATTGGTGGGTTGGGGTTGGGTGTTGGGTTTTTCCTCCTTTGTCTTTTGTCAGTGAGGTGGGCTCTGCGGTCTTCTTCAAAGGAGGTTGCTGCCCGCCGAACTGTGAGGTGCCAAGATGCACGGTTTGAGGCGAGATCAGCCCACTGGCGGTGGTCAATGGGGCAAGCACCAAGAGATTTCTTTAGGCAGTCCTTGTACCTCTTTCTTTGGTGCATTGCGTGTGTTAATTGCATAAGCGCCACAGATGTACTGCCCGAGAACCCCGGAAATCTGAAACAACCCGTTCCACGAGCAGTCCGGATTTTAGGACTTTCGTGTGAAGGATCATATAAAACTTGGTTATATTAAAGCAGCAGGATCGATTGATAAAGTTGTTTAAATAGCCATGGGAGAGGCTTTCGTGATTAGTAGGGGCGTAGACTACAGGAGTTGGAAGGTAATGTTGGAATGGTACACGACACTCATCCACAGCTGAGTGAAGACTTTATTCACTTCAACCAAATCTGCTGTCAGCCCTCTCTCCCCCACCCCCCCCCACCTTGTTGTATTGAGGTGACCCCAAGCCCTGTCCCGTCGGTGCCCTCAGATGTCCTCCACACTTCACTGCAAACCTTGCAGTTCTTGACCACTTTTCTTCAGTAACAACGTGAAAGACTGAGGACAGATTCAAACTAATTGGTGCAAGGATTAATTTGTTTAAAAAATCTAGACACACAAGCCCTTCCAGCCCATAGGCCCGTGCTGCCCACTTTACGGACAACCCCTGGCACATTATGAAGGGTGAGAGGAAACTCTTGCAGAATGTACAAACTCCTTACAGACTGTGCCGGATTTGAATCCAGTGGCTGTAATAGCGTTGTGCTAACCGCTATTCTAAGCCTGCCAAGCAGATGTATAGTTTTCTCTTAAAAATCCACATGCCCAGGCTAGAGATTCTGTAACTGGGTGGATAAGCTCTTTCTACCGGAGCAGGTGTGGTTCGAATGGCCTAATCAACTTTCGGTGAATTCTGTCTGAATTGATTCAAGAAACATTTGCAGGGTTACAAGGGTATTGCTCTTTAGCGCTCGACCACATGCCTGTCAGTTCACAAGGGCGGCTCGCTATCCAGTTCAGGGCACCCCTTGCTAGCGTTTGAAGTGAAGGTTCATCTGTATTGTTAATGTAATCCTGTATCCCAACTACCATCATTTGCTCTTCTGATACCTGAACCACTGTGTCAACGCACCCATCTTCACTGGTGTCGCCTTGACCTCTGGGTGCTCGGTGTTTGAGGAATGCATCAACACAAAGGAAGTGCAGCCAGTTTGTGGCTGCTTGATATCCAGCTAACTGACAAAACATTGGAATCTTTTCCCCCACAAGATCCAACCCCCCCCGGAGGAAACCCCCACAGACACGGGGAGAACGTGCAAACTCCTTACAGAATTTAAAGCCAGGTTGCTGGCACAGTAATAGAGTTGAGATAACCATGCCAACATCTTGCACGGTTGTAACGCGATGTCGCTCTACTCAATGCCGAATGCTTCCTTGGCCCTGTCTACTTGTGCTGCCACCTTCCTGGCATGATGTCCTTGCACTCTTAACTCTTTTTGTTCCTCCTTTTTCTCCAGGACCCTACCATTGTGCAAGGAGTTGCCTTGGTTCACCTACCAAACTGCACCTTGCACATCAGAGTTAAATTCCATCTACCATTCCTTGGCCCACTTTCCGAGTTCATCTAGATCTTGCTGTTTTCCTGCACGGCCTTTACTGTCCACAAAGCTACCAATTTGTATAGAACTATGGGCATGAAGCAGGGAAGGTTTAGATAATTAGGTTTGTATAGGTCGGCCCAACCTAAGAACCTGTACTGTGCTGTAGGTATGAAGGGCCCAGGCCTGAAACATTGGTTAAGCTTTGCTTCCAATGGATACATATGATCTACTGAGTTACTCCAGGGTGTTTCTGTATGGGGCTGAAGAGCTTGTTCTATAAATTTGATAGAATGAATGTTTATTATCACCATGAGTCAGTAACTCCACTGCTTCTCTGCTTGGACCAGAATGCCAGCTGATGAAGACTGAGAGGCCACGGGCCAATACATTCATCATTCGGTGCTTGCAATGGACGACGGTGATCGAGAGAACTTTTCACGTTGATACACCAGATGAACGGTGAGGATGGGCTGATATACTTTAACATTAATGTCCTTTAACATTATCATTCTTGATAACAATACAACTCCTTTCCTCTCGTTTTCCCCCACACCTGAATGTTTGCTACCAAAACTCAAGGTGGGGGGGGGGGGGGGTGGCACGGGGCTACTTCGTTCTTATGTACAAGAATTTATTGTCATGTACAGATGCACCAAAATTCTTTCTTGCCACAGCCACCCAAGTTCATATCTGAATTCTGTTCTTGGAACATAGAGTATTCCAGCACAGTACAGGCCCTTCGGCCCATGATGCTCTGCCAACGTCTATAAACCTACTCAACGATCTAAATCTTTCCAACCTCTCACCCGTAACCCTCTATTTTTCTTGCCTCCATGTGCCTGTCTCAGAGTCTTTTTTTTTTTTTTTTTTAATTTTTTATTTTTCACACCATAAATCACAATAGCCATGATATACACTTTTTCTTTTCCACACATTTACAGTGACTTTTTCTCCCTCCCCCCTCCCTCCTCCCAAGCCACCCCCCCATCCCTCCCCCCTCTCATCCATTTTAGTTATACAATCTAGGTTGCATTAATTCAGTTAGACAATGTTGTCATTCAACAAAAATACACCAGAAATTCTACTGAGTCCATTTTTTTCTTCTCTTCTCCTTCCATCAACTTAGGTAATGTTTGTTCCCGGTAGGTTTTCGCTATTGTATTTAATGTAAGGCTCCCATACTTGTTCGAATATTTCAATATTATTTCTTAAACTATATGTTATTTTTTCTAATGGAATACATTTATTCATTTCTATATACCATTGTTGTATTTTCAAATTATCTTCCAATTTCCAGGTTGACATAATACATTTTTTTGCTACAGCTAGGGCTATCTTAACAAATCTTTTTTGTGCATCCTCCAAGTCAATTCCAAATTCTTTATTTTTTATGTTACTTAGGAGAAAGATCTCTGGATTCTTTGGTATATTGTTTTCTGTTATTTTATTTAATATCCTGTCTCAGAGTCTTTTATGTGTCCCTATTGTACCAGCCTCCACCACCACCCCTGGCACTGCATTCCAGACGCCTACCACCCTCTGTGTAAAAATTCTTGCTGCTGACAGCAGTTTTAAACTTTCCTCCCCTCACCTTAAGCTGCCTGTGAGAGATTGGACAATGATTCTTGTCTACAGTTAACCTCTTGTCCATTTAGTTCCTCAAGCCTGTTTCCTATTATATAGACCAATATCTTTACTTAACACAGATTATAAGATAATAGCTAAACTATTAGCAAACAGATTAGCCGACTATGTACCAAAAATAGTAAATCTAGACCAAACTGGATTTATTAAAAAAAGATGAACAACAGACAATATTTGTAAATTTATTAACTTAATTCATGCAGTAGAGGGAAATAAAGCTCCAACAGTAGCGGTTGCTTTAGACGCAGAGAAGGCCTTTGACAGAGTAGAATGGAATTATTTATTCAAAGTACTACAAAAATTCAGCTTACCAGAGAAATATGTTAATTGGATTAAAGCATTATATAAGGGGCCATTGGCGAAAGTGACAGTAAATGGATATATATCAAAACAATTTAACTGAAGCAGATCAACAAGGCAGGGATGCCCATTATCGCCCTTATTGTTCACGTTAGCCATAGAACCACTGGCAGAACTGATAAGAACAGAAAATAAAATAAAAGGGATAAAAATAAAAGACAAGGAATATAAAATCAGTTTATTTGCAGATGACGTTATAGTGTACTTAACAGAACCAGAAATATCAATAAAAGAATTACATAAGAAATTGAAGGAATATGGAGAAGTGTCAGGTTACAAGATTAACGCAAATAAAAGTGAAGCAATGCCAATGAATAATGCGGATTTCTCAAAATTTAAGAAAGAATCACCATTCAGATGGCAAACGCAAGCAATGCGATACCTAGGTATACAAATAAATAAATCCCTCGGCCATCTATATAAACTCAATTATAATCCACTAATGAAAAAATTACAAGACGACTTAGAGCATTGGAAAGACTTACCACTAACACTAATAGGAAGGATAAACTGTATTAAAATGAACATTTTCCCAAGGATACAATACCTATTTCACTTGACAGAGAAATTTTTCAAGGAGTTACAGAAAATAATAAGGAAATTTTTATGGAAAGGGGGGAAGCTGAGGATAGCACTAGATAAATTAACAGAATGGTATAAACAAGGAGGCTTACAACTGCCAAACTTTAAAAATTATTATAGAGCCGCACAATTAAGATACCTATCAGATTTTTATCAAACAAGGGAAAAGCCAGATTGGACTAGATTAGAACTAGATAAAATAGGGGAGAAGATACCTGAACATATATTATATAAATGGGATGAAAAATTGGTACAACGTAGGAATTCACCAGTATTACATCATCTGCTCAATATTTGGAAGAAGATTCATGTAGAAAGGAATAAAACAAATTACCAACTACCAAAACTAATACTGATGCAAAATCAGCTAATCCCTTTTACAATAGATAACCTTTCCTTTAGTGAATGGGAGAAAAAAGGGATCAAAAGAATAGAAAATTGCTTTTCGGGAAATAAATTATTATCCTTTGAACAAATGAAGGATAAATATAGTATAACTCACGATACAGTGTTGGCATACTACCAACTGAAATACTACTTGAAGGACAAATTGGGAAGCAGTCTGAGGTTACCAGAGGGAAGTAACTTTGAATATGTGATTACAGACACAGTGATAATCAAAAAATTTATAACAAACATGTATATTAAACTACAAGAAAAGGAGAATGAGGAAACAAATGGTAAAACTAAACAAAAATGGGAACAAGATCTAAACATAAAGATAAAGAATGAAACATGGGAGAAGCTATGCTCAGGAACTATGAGAAATACAATAAATACGAGGTTACGTATGATACAATATAACTGGATACACAGGCTATATATTACACCTCAAAAGTTAAATAAATGGGACCCAACAGTATCTGACAGATGTTTTCGCTGTAAAAAGGAAATGGGAACAACAATTCATGCAATTTGGACCTGTGAGAAAGTGAAAAAATTTTGGGAAGATCTAAACCAGATATTAAATAAAATCACAAAAAGCAATATACCAAAAAACCCAGAGATTTTCCTCCCAAGTAATATAACAAATAAAGAATTTGGACTCGATTTGAATGGAGCACAAAAAAGATTTGTTAGGATAGCCCTAGCTGTAGCAAAAAAATGTATTATGTCAGCCTGGAAATTAGAAGATAACTTGAGAATACAACAATGGTATATAGAAATGAATAAATGTATTCCATTAGAAAAAATAACCTATAATTTAAGAAATAACATTACAATATTTGAACAAATATGGGAGCCATACATGAAACACAATAGAGAAAATCTACCGTGGACATCTACCACCTAAAATGACAGAAGGAGAAGAGAATGAAAAGAACTGACTCAGTGGAATTTCTTGTTTATTTTTATTGAGTGACAACATTGTTTGACGAGTTTAATGTATCTTATATTCTGAACTTTAAATAAATGGGAGGGAAGGGAGGGAGGGGAGGAAGAAAGGGGGGGGAGAAAACGACACTGTATATTCAAGAAGGAAAATGTATGTATTTTGATCAATATGGTTTATAGTATGAAAAATAAAAAATTTTTTTAAAAAGCCTGTGTCGTATTGAATGGGGAGTCACGGCAGTTCTGTGTCATCTACCTTGTTGTCTTCACTTACGAGAAATAAGAAATCTTTTCAATTCACCCCAAACAGCCTGTTGTGGGAATGCTCAATTTCTGTCATCTTGCATTTCTAAAGACTTGTCCACATTTTAGTAGTGCAAATAAGAAGGAACCAAAAGATGAAAAGTACAAAGGGAAAAAAAGAGATTTTCATTTGATTTGTGATCATTTTTTCGTGTTTAAATCGATCTGTAGATCAGCAGTCCATTTAACTGGTAGCAGGGCGCTGCCTTTTGAAGGGTAGTGTTTATCCTTGGCCACTTTCCAGACTCAGTTGATGGTTCGACCTGCCAGCTGCATTCACTGACTGTTCTCTCTCTCTCTCTTTCTCTCTTCTCCCCCCCCTCCCCTTTTCTCAACCCCCAGCGAGGAGTGGACAAAAGCCATTCAGACTGTCGCCAACAGTTTAAAACGCCAAGAACCAGGAGATGATGCGATGGACGTCAAATGTGGCTCACCCAGTGACAGTTCAGGGGTGGAAGACATGGAGGTGTCGATGTTGAAGTCGAGGAATAAAGTGGTCAGTGTGTGGATACTACTGTCTCAAGCACATTTATAATGGGATGAAGCTGGTCCTTGCGCCTTCTCTCAGTTGTAGAGCATATCGCATATCAGGGAGCGCTAACCCCAATACGGTTCAGGCCAACATGTGCACAGCTTTAAGGTTTTGTCTTTTCAATATAAGGTCCGTTTATCTTGCGTAAAACTGATGGTAACGGGAGAGAGTAAGAACACAATGCTGGAGAAAAAGATACTGAGTTTTTTTAAACATATAAAGAATAAAAGAGAGACATGTGTTGACATAGGACCGATAGAAAACGATGCAGGGGAAATTCTAATGGGTTACAAAGATATGGCAGAAGAATTAAATCAATATTTTACGTCCGTATTCATGGTGGAAAACCTTGGTAATATCCCTGATAGACAGAGGCTATCAGGGAGTAGAGTTGGATACATTTAAGATTACTAGAGAAATTGTGCTAGGTAAATTGAATGTATTAAAGACAGATAAATCTCCCAGACTGGACGAAGTACACCTGCGGGTTTTGAAAGAGATGGCTTTGGAGATTGTAGATCCACTGGTGACAATCTTCCAGAAATCAATAGTCTCTGGCGTGGTTCCAGGAAATTGGAAGGTTGCGGATGTGATTCCGTTGTATAAGGAAGGTGGGAACGGACAAAAGGAAACTATAGACCTATAAGTCTGACGTCAGTGGTTGGGAAGATATTAGAGTCAATCCTCAAGGATGAAGTTATGAAATGCATGTGACAGGATAGGTCCTAGTCAGCATGGTTTTTTAAAGGGTAGATCATGTTTAACTAACTTATTAGAGTTATTTTGAAGATATCTCAGATAGGATAGTCAAAGGGGAAGCTGTGGATGTTATTTCAAAAGGCTTTCAATAAGGTGCCGCATGTTAGGCTGATAAATAAAATGAAGACCCATGGAATTACAGGGATGCTATTAGATTGGATAGAAAATTGGCTGATAGGCAGAAAACAAAAGGTTGAAATTGAGAGATCCCGTTCAGGATGGCTGCCTGTAACAAGCGGTGTTCTGCAGGGGTCGGTCTTGGGGCCACTGCTGTTTACAATTTATATTAACAATTTGGATTGTGGACTAAATAGTTTTATGGCCAAATTTGCAGATAACACCAAGATAGGTGGTGGAGCAGGAACTGTTGAAGAAACCGTAAAATTGCAGAGAGATTTAGATAGATTGGGCAAATATATGGCAGATGAAGTACAATGTTGAGAAGTGTTTGGTTCTACATTTTCACAGTGGAAATAAACAGGCAGAGAACTACCTGGCTGGGGAGAAAATTCAATCCTCAGAGGTGCATAGAGGCCTGGGCATCCACGTGCAGAGCAATTTAAAAGTTAATGCTCAGGTGGGATTGGCAGTGAAGAAGGTGAATTTCGAGAGGTGTAGTGTTTAACTTGTCAGCCACAAACGAGCCTGCAGCTGACGTGGACATTACCCCTCCATAAATCTTTGTCCACGAAGCCAAGCCAAAGAAAAGAAGAAAGAAAAAGTGTTTAAGAGTAGAGAGGTGTTAATGAGACTCTATGGGGCATTGGTGAGACCCCAATTGGAGTACTGTGTACAGTTTTGGGCCCCCTATCTCAGAAAAGATGTGATGTTGTTGGAAAGGGTGCAGAGGAGATTTACCAGGATGATTCCTGGAATGCAGGGGCTGGAGTATGGGGAGAGTTTGGCAGCTCTAGGATTGTACTTGTTGGAGTGTAGGAGAATGAGCGGGGATCTCATAAACACATTTCAAATTTTGACAGAGTGAATGTGGATAAGATGTTCCCCTTGATGGGCAAGTCAAGGACAAGGGGTCATAGTCTTAAAATTAGAAGTTATCCAATTAAAACAGAGAGGAG
Organism: Narcine bancroftii; assembly: GCF_036971445.1. Classification (NCBI taxonomy): domain Eukaryota; kingdom Metazoa; phylum Chordata; class Chondrichthyes; order Torpediniformes; family Narcinidae; genus Narcine; species Narcine bancroftii. The sequence continues at coordinate 86,134,670 of NC_091481.1, forward strand.
GAGGTCTAGTCAGAGGATTGTGGATCTGTGGAACTCACTGCCGCACAAAGCAGAGTCGGCCAGATCACTGGGAGTATTTAAACAGGAAATAGATAGTAAGGGACATGGGGAAAAGGCTGGCAATTGGAACGAGGGGTGAGTTTAGTTTAGCTTCGTGCATAGCCATGGAACAGACCCGATGGGCCTAGTGGCCTGCTTCTGGTCCTTTATCTTGTTATCTTGAAAGGACAGTACAGGGCCCTGAATGGTGGTGAGGAGAGGAGGTGTGGATGCAAGTACAGCATTTCCTGCAGCTACAAGGGAAGTGTGAGGGGCAATTGATGGGTAACAGGAGAGAGTCTCTAAAGATGGGTTCCTCTCTGTCCTGGGTTGAGTTGAACAATGCAAGTCATGAGAGTCTGCCTCTTTCCTTTTCATCCACTGTGACACAGGGGTTGCGCTCAACTTTGTGACCTTTTGAACGTATTCTGGTTTCACTCAGGGCAGTAAAAGGGCGATGTGCTTGCATTTACTAGGCTGTCTCAATGTAACAGGAGCATTTGACCCTTCGTTCAGTCCCCTTTGTGTTCAGTTCAGCCCTGTGTACTATGGGCTTGTGACACCACTGTCTGCTGTGCTCTTCTGCTTCCAGACCATGAATCATTTTGACTATTTAAAGTTGCTGGGGAAAGGCACGTTTGGCAAGGTTATTCTGGTCAAGGAAAAAGCCACAGGGCGCTATTATGCCATGAAGATTCTGCGGAAAGAAGTAATTATTGCTAAAGTAAGTATTCATTTCCTTTGAGATGCATTTCGTGACAAACTTTGGACTGGGAGGATTAGGTGACTGCTTCTTCATATCCGTCTATCACACTGAACCTACTTGAACCTACTGCATTCTTCACTGCTCTTTTCCTCAACCTTTCCACCAGCCATTACCATATCGAGCCTTGGGTCAGCCTTGTTTCCCTGTGGCCTATTGGAATAGATATAGACTCCTTAATACCCAGTTAGCTGGTTCTTAACAGTCCAGCTGCTTTCCTCTCATTGAGTTGGCAAGAGGAAGCTCAAGGTGAAGTCTGTTTAGTCTGTCAGACGGTGTGGTGCCTGAAGGCTACATTCCCTGTCAACCATTCATTTTGCTTAACCCTAATCCTGTGGCATTTTCTCCCATTTTAATTTAACCATTAATCAGGGGCAAATTAATGGCAAATTGGCCGACGGGCCCACACAATTTGAGGATGTGGGAGGACAGCCCCCCCCCCACCCCCCCTCAGACACACACAATCACAGAGAACGTACAAATTCCATACAGTACCAGCAGTCAGGGTTGATCCCAGGTTGTGAGAGTAGCAAGCTGTTTTTGCTCTACCCCTGCTGCCCCAGATTTGCCCTCGGCTCACCTGAAAGAGCTAACATCCAGTCCTCTTGCCTGCTCTACCTCCCCACGGCTATTCCCATCAAACTATTCCGGCTCACCTCCTTTTGAAAACAATAGAATCCTGTCTTCCTGAGAATAGCAGCATTTTTTCAAGTTTGAGTTTATTGTCTGTACGTGTACAACCAGATGAAACAGCATTTCTCTGGATCACACAATTCACAGCACATAATAATCATGTGCATACAATTTAAAATAGATATAAATATTTTGGAATAATTTGCTCATTTACAGGATATCGTTCATCAATCTCACAGCCTGCAGGAAAAAGCCGTTTCCCAGCCTGGCCATCCTGATTTTGATGCTTTTTTACCAGCCATTCTCAACCTCTTTTTGGATCTGTTCAAAGTTTAAAGGCCCCTTTCCCTGTGAAGAAATCAAGTTTTGATTTCTTCAGTGCTTCTCTCCTCCCGACTACATTTAAAAAAAACATAAAAATATTTGTTATGCGAAGTGAAAAGAAATCCAGGCTTTTATTTAAATGTGCTGTGGCCCCCCCAGGGGGCCCCTGTTGGGAACGGCTGCTGTACACAAACATGCTGGAGAAAGTCTGCGGATGCTGGAGTCAAGTGCAACACACAAACGTGCTGGAGAAACTTAGCAGGTCACCCAGCTTCTGTAAGGGTAACCAACGTTTTGGGCCTGGGCCCTCGATAAAGAACAAAAGCAGGCGGATGCCTGAATAAAAAGATGGAGAGAGGATGAGAGGAGGGAGGAGGGGGAGAAGCCTTTTATTTGTGCTGCAGCTCCCAGTGAGGTGGTAGGGCCCTTGTTAAGAATGGCTTTTCTATACAGCCTCCTTGATGGTAGTCGGTCAAAGATACTGTGTGCTTGATTTCCACCTGTTCTGTTGAATCTGTGACCTTGGTGTCTATCCCCATTGAACTCTGTGCCCCAGGATGCATCAGTGCCTGTAGAACCCATGCCCAGGGAGGTGGATGCTTAATGGAGAAGATGAAAATTGTTAATATTTTCTGTCAATTGTAGGATGAAGTTGCCCACACAGTTACAGAGAGCAGAGTGTTACAGAACACAAGACATCCATTTTTAACAGTAAGTACAGTAGTGTACACTGGATTCTTTTGGATACAATACTGTGCTTTGTAGCTTCTGTTTACATGAAAATATGTTTGCTGCCTGACAGGTAGTATTTACAGTTAAAGCATCTTTTGTGTGATGGGATATTTAAATGTTCCTTGTTCTGTCAAATTCAGCTGAGCATGTGTATTCAGTCCATGCTGGTTATAAAAAAGGACTCGGCTCTTCCGGCAAAGTCATAAGAAGGTAAAAAAAAATAAACAGGAGCAGGAGTCGGCCATTCGGCCCGTCGAGCCTGCTCCCCCATTCACTGGCTGATCTGATGATCGGCTCATCTCCACCCACCTGCCTTTTCCCCATATCCCTTAATTCCCCTACTATGTAAAAATCTATCCAACCTTGTCTTAAAGTTGCTTCAATAGGCAGAGAATTCCACAGATTCCCCACCCTCTGGGAAAAGCAGTTCCTCATCTCCGTCCTAAAACTACTACCCCCTGAATCTTGAGGCTATGTCCCCTAGTTCTGGTCTCCCCATCAATGGAAATATCTTGCCTACCTCAATCTTATCCATGCCTTACATAATGTTCATGTTTCTATAACATGCCCTCTCATTTTTCTGAACTCCAACAAGTACAGTCCCAGATGACTCCATCTCCCCTCGTAGGCCAACCCCCTCATCACAGGCCTGGTGAAATGAGTGGGTTCCTTTAAAATGTGCTCTTCGGGTATCTCTCCCCCACTCAACCCCAATTTGAGCTCAGTCAGATGATGGCTGATCTGAGGAAGAGCTTATTGTTAATGCTGGTCTGCTCATTTCCAAATCAGAAAGCTGCAGGCTTGAGACTATCGCAGAAAGGAGCGTAAAATTTGGGGGGTGGGTGGGGGGGGGGGAAGGACTCCTACTGCTGTACTGAAAGATGTACGGGCAGTACGGGCTTGCTGCCTGTCCCTCTTCTAAGGTCACCTGCCTACCTGTGCATCCCTGGAGAAGGAGCACCCAGGGCTCAATGGCTCTTCGGAGGGTTTCCGGGAACGGTGGGCTCCACAAGGGTTTGAAGGTGTAATTGACAGAGATAATCAGTATTAATTTGAAATTTATGTTGTGTGCATGGATCTGAATTGAAGAAGAATACAGTATGGTTTGGATTTGAAGAGTAAATACTACTGAAGGATGTGATAGATGCCTTCTGGGCACAACTTAAATCTGGGCTCCATCTACTGCAGGTGGATTTTTATAATTTAAATGTTAGCCATACAGCACGGTAACAGGCACTTTCAGCCCACAAGCTGGTGCTACCCAATTTACCTCCATACGTTTTGAACGGTGGGAGGAAACCCACATAGACACGGGGAGAATGTACAAGCTCTCTTTCTTAAAAAAAATATTTTATTTATAATTTTTAAAACTCAAACCGTGTCAACAATCTAGATAATAAAAACACACAACATTTTCTGATTCTATACAAGCTTCACCACTGAGTCCAATCTTACCCCCCACCCCTTAGCCCTACTGTTATATCCAACGTACAAGCTCCTTACAGACAGCGTGGGATTTGAATCCTGGTCACGGGTGCTTTACTAGCCTTATGCTAACTGCCACACTCACCGTGCCACCCTGGAATGCAGGGGCTGGAGTATGGGGAGCGTTTGGCACCTCGACACTTTAAAAGAACTGTGATGGCCAATATTTATCATTTAACAATCCCTTTGTTTAATTAAAATGAACTGGTAATTGTGGAATCTGACTGTGCACAGAGTGGTGTAACCGCGCTGGCTCTCAATTTGCAGCAGATTGCTGCCGCTGGACTTTTGTACTGTATCAGCCTGCCGAAGGCAGGCATTTTTCTGGGGTCTGCAGAAGTCCTGACTCAACACTTGCTTCCCTGATTGCAGTGCCATGTGTGGGGCTACTCAGGCTCAGGTTGTGTAAGCTGCGTCAGACAAAATTGTAGCACTCCCAAACACTGTATCGTGTTGCGTGTAATGTGAATCGCACGTTACCTCGGTTTGGCTGCTTATGCAGGTGGCCTCTCACAGTAGGTGAGAGGGGTGAGAATTGTTGGGTTGTGGGGGGGCTCAAAATTGTGAATTTAATATTTTTCTTGGAATTAAAAAAATATTTAGACATACTGCACAGTAACAGACCCTTTCGGCACACAAGCCCATGCCGTCCAATTAGCCTACAATCCCCCCTCCCCACCTGGCACATTTTGAAGGGTGGGAGGAAACCGGTGCCCCCAGAGGAAACGCACACAGCCAAGATAAGGGGAGAATGTACAAGCTCTTTACGGACAGCGCGGGATTAGATACCTGGTCACTGACACTGTAACAGCGTTACGCTATCCTTTCTGCTCTATAATGCAGCCCCGGGTTTGTACTCTGCTTGAGCTTTCCCCTAATTTTCTTTCCCAAGCCCCCATCCTCTCACACTAATCCCATGCTCACCCCTTTTGCTGATTCTGTGCTGCGTGACCCCATGTCAGTCTCCGGCTGTATT